>NC_136483.1:14989377-15239377 GCF_053919585.1 Euprymna scolopes | reverse complement strand
GCGGTGGAGTAAAGGGACATACATTACACAACTAGATTTTTCTAACTATTTTGTCTCAAATGTTTTTTCCGTAATTGATTGAAAATAGTGAGAGATTTATTTCTCTTTGGAAATAAAGCCCGGCATAAGTTGACAAAATTTTACATGCATTTTTTCATAAATACTTGAACATATCTAAACAGGACATATATATATATGAGAGTTTTTCCAAAAGTAAAGTCTATTTTTTAACCCCAAAAGTTCAATAGCTACAAAGTAGCAATACACACAGATGATAAAACGCTTTGGATAATCAGATTTTAAGGGGGTTCTGCTAAAATCATCATATTTTAAAAACCAAAGCACCTTAAGTTCTCAAAATACCACCATTTTGCTCGGAAATGAATATACTTTCAAATGAATTAATACATAATAATGCAAATTATATATTTTAAAGAGTTTTAAGCAAATAAAGTGATAAAAATGTTATCATAAAGCAGCGTTTTCAGTAAGATTTTGTAATGAAGGACAGAGTTAGACACAAGGTCAGTTTTTAATACAAGAAAAATCAAGCTCCCAAAAAGGGGCAATCTGGATAGGAACAAACAATTTTCTCAGTCATGAACGATTTCTCCTTCACTGACAGAGGACAGAAAAGGTGAAATGTAGGATCACAATGTTACACTGTGATCTTGGCCCGAAGTCCAAGTAGAGAAATAAAAAAACGTCTTAAACTGAAAAATTTAACAAAATAATGTGTCACTTGGACAAAAAATGTAATTGAAAATAAAAACCAAATTTATCCAAAATTTGCGAACGATTTGTCAGCTTTAGCAAAAAGTGCTCTTTGATATTTAAATAGGTGAGCAAAAAATATTTAAGTTTTCCTAATGTCATGTTTTTTGTTAGTGACATCCCTTGTTTTAAATGAAATTCATTTTTGTCGTAATTCTTGTAAAGTTTCACACTCCTCATTATGTAAGCTTACATATTTAAATGTAATTTGATGTTCAAAATCTAAGGCATAACATTTTCAAAAGCCAATAATTATGACCCACTAATCGTAAATATGGGTGTTAAGCACTCTTAAAAAAGTCTCCCTTAATCCTACCTCTAACCCTAGGTAGGAGCGGCAAGCCTCTCCCTCCTCCTAAAATCTTCTTTCGCCCCAACAATAATGCTAAGTCCAAGTGACAAGGGCCTCACCAAACCAAATTCTTTGGTAAGCTACACGTAAGTTTCTACAAAATCCTTCCTTAAAGAAGTGCACAATTTTTTTTTTTTTTTTTTTTTTTTTTTTTTTACAAAGGCATCACCACATTATCAAGGCCCAGAGGCCACTCAAGGATAAGGGTTAAAGAGTGTACAGTAGAAGTTGGTCAATATAGTAATCATTAGTAATGAAAATTTGGTAAATTTAATAACTTATATGGAACGGCTCATCAAGAACTTATTTACTTTAGACTTGAACAAAACCATATTGTAGTCAGCCGGAAAGCAGGAAAACGGAAGACAATTCCACAGGCGTGCAGTTCTAAGAAAGAAGCTTTGTTCATGGAATCTACGTTTAGGTTTAGGCACAGATAAAGAGTGGGGGAAATTATTGATAGTGTTTACAGCTAGACGAGTGTTTCTTGTGAAAGTTTGGCGAGGGGGGACCATAGATTGAAGCTCAGTTGAACACTTTCCATGAAAATAACGATACATCAGAGACAAACTCGCAACATCTCTTCTGTGAGATAGAGGTTGCAAGGAGGAGAAAAGGACATCTCCTACGAGGCTACGAAGTCTATTTTGAACTCTATCAAGGCAGGACAAGTTCTTTCTAGCAGCTCCTGCCCAGATGTGGCAACAGTATTCCATCCTTGGACGTACCTGGCTCTTATATAGATAGAGAATAGCATCAGCAGTGAGATATCTACTGGATCGATAGAAAGATCCCACCATTTTTTTGGCAACAGATTTGATATACGTGTTCCATTTAAGATCAGGAGTAATGGTCAAGCCCAGAAGCTTGTCAAAACTTGAGGCCTCCTGAAGACGAGAGCCATTCATTTCAATTGATGACAAATGTGGATTAGAATGTTGATGATGTAAAGAGAGAAGCTTGGTTTTAGATGCATTAAAAGTAACCAGCCACTCCTTTCCCCATTGTACTACGTGCTCAAGATCAGAGGAGAGAGAATCGGAGAGAACTTGCTCGTTTACTGTCTTAGATGTGGTACCATAAATGGTAGTGTCGTCAGCATAAATGTCTACAAATGATGTAAGGATATGATTTGGAAGATCATTAATGTAGATCAGGAAAAGAGTTGGGCCCAGGATGGATCCCTGAGGGACACCGGCATTAATATTGTGAGCTTCTGATTTTTGCCCCTCAACTACTACTCTTATGAATCTATCAGAAAGAAATGATTTAATAATTGAGAAGACTTTTCCAGCTATACCATAGCTAGCGATCTTATGAAGTAAACCTTTATGCCATACCCTATCAAAGGCTTTAGATATGTCAAGAGCAATTGCCCTAGAAAGATTGCCACCGTCGAGAGATTTGCTAATCCTATGCGATATAACTGTAAGGACATCTGCTGTAGATCTAGCAGAACGGAAACCATATTGAGTGTCACTAAGAAGGTTATTTTTGTTGAGATGTTTGATTACTTCTGTATTTAATACAGATTCTAGCAACTTACTCATGACGCACAGGAGACTTATTGGCCTGTACTGAGAGGGGGATGAGCGATCACCTGAATTCTTAAATACAGGGCATACTGATGAGATTTTCCAGGGAGATGGGAAACTATTCTCCTTAAGACAACGTTTAAACAGTTTTGTAAGTATGGGCGCTAGTTCAGGTTGAAGTTTTTTGAGTACTATAATTGGAATACCATCAGGGCCAGTTGCTTTACTGGAATCAAGGTTTTTGATTAGCTTGGCAACATCACGTACAGATATACGTATATCACATAGCGTGTTTTCTGATACAAGAGGAAATATTGGAGGTTGGCGGTCTTGGTCGCAAAGGGTAGAATTAGCTGCAAAGTTCTTGACAAAGAGTTTGGCTTTGTCTGATGCTGACGAGATTACCTCAGATCCATTGATAATAGTTGGGATGGAGCACACGCTTCTGTTCAGGATTCTGTTTGCTATTTGCCAAAACTGGTGGGAACCAAGCCGCTGCTCAGCTACTTTGGACTTAACAGATTGAGCATACAACTCTCTTGCGTTCCTTATTACTTTCTTACAATGGTTGCTGGCAGTCCTGAAAACGGCTTTAGTTTCCATACATCTATTACGTTTGAAGCAGTGGAAAAAGTGATTTCTGTGCGCAATGGCAGCAGCACATTCTGGAGAGAACCATGACTGGCTGTTAGGTTTTTGCTGAAACTTTTTAGAGGGTATGAAATGGTCAATACCTACAATTAACCATTCAGTTAGGTCTAATACTATAGAGGACACATCCTTTTTAAACATGGAATGCAGAGGTAGATCAGATATAAATGTACGGAAGCTATCCCAGTCATTTATATCTTATAAAAAAATAAATTGGTCAACAGTCCTAAAATGCCAGAATGGTTTCGAAATGGTGAATTATTTTACACTAGCAATTCAGCCCGGCTTTGCTTGGGCCCTATGTACTGTTCATAACTTTCCCTATGTGTGAATACACTTTATGTAAGATTTCAAATGTTCAGGCCAAAATGTGTGAATAATTTCGTAGACTGCAGAGGTCAATTTTTTTAAACTTTAACCCCTTAACATTTATTCTTTTGGTCTCAAATCAAAATACAAAGTTTTACCCATGCCCAAGTTACCTACATCTAAAATTTCAAGTCTTTAGACCCAAAATTGACGGAGGAATTTGGTAGAATCTCCAATGGTCAACTCTTTCAACTTTGACTTTTTGACAGCCAAATTTTAGCCCCAAAACTGATTAAAATGCTTGCCGCATATCTGAATATTTGTTATGTATAAATTTCAAATGTCTAGACCCAAAATTGACTGAGAAGTTCGCTAGACACCGCAAAAGTCAAATCTTTTGAACTTTGACCCCTTGGCAGCTCAAATTTTCAACCCACATTGATTAAAAAGCTTACCCTATCTCTGATTACCCTTTATGTAAAATTTCAAATGTTTAAACTAGAAATTGGCTGAGTAATTTGGTAAAGACCACAGAGATCAATTTTTTTTAAACTTTGGCACCAATTTTGACCTCAATACATTTATTTTTGGGGGGCTCAAATCAAAATGTTTGATCCATATCCAAGTAACCTACATTTAAAATTTCAAGTGTTTAGACCTAAAATTGACAGAGGAGTTTGGTAGAGTTTTCAAAGGTCAAATCGTTGAACTTTGACAGACAAATTCCTAGCCAAAAACCGATTAAAAAGATTTTCCCAAATCTCAATACCTCTTATGTCAAATCTCGAGTCTCTAGACCAAAAATTGACAGGGTTATTTGGTAGGGAAATGTACACACACACACAGACAATTTCACTTTTATAGATATATAGATTAAATTTATGTGAAACCAACCCCCACTCTAAATTCTAAAATTGTTTTTGTTTTGTTTCTATCAAGTCTTCAGGATGTTCACATATAATTTCCTTTAGCTGTATCATTAACCCAAAGTCAGAGTGGCAACCTTTCCACCCTCTCCAATTGCACAAAGACCCTCTTAAAACCACACATAATTTTCTTTAGAAAAAAAAAAAAAAAAGGTGCACAGGGTTTATCTCCTATAGGAAAAAAAAAATGGTTGACTGCCTTAAAATGCTAGAATGGCTCAAAGTGGGGAATCATTTTACATTAAAAAATAAAATAATACTTGTTTATCTTTCATTAAAGTTTTTCAAGATGTTCACACATAATTGCATACAAAGGTAAAATCACATATTTTGGAGAGGTGGTCAGATGGGGTGAGGGGTTAACGGAGGGTATTAATCGACAATAATACTAAAGAAATATTGCAATATATCCATTTTTAAACAGTCTTAGATTTCGATTTCAGTTATTTGTATATGAAATGCATTACAATTAAGCTTTGAGTTCTTTAACTTCTTTTCTTTTAATGAATACATGGCATTTTTAAGGAATTACAGCATATTTATATGAATTTACTGCAGATTATTTGGAGACCATTAATTACTAGAGATTTTCAGTAGCATATTCTAATTCTTAGCACAGAAATACACTTATATGGTAAATTTCATTGCTTAATCTTGTGTTTTAACAAAGATATAACATTTTTACTGAAAAAGTAGTGTAAAAAAATGTGACAAAACGCATATGGTCTTAAAGAGGGGAAAATATCCAAACGTGTGAGGCACAAAAATAGTTAAAACTTCTGTAATTTTAATTGAATTTAAAATTTTTTTAAAGATTATTTCTTAGCCTATCAAGCTCTTTCTATATATACCAAAAAATATTTTAAGCAATTTCAATTTTTTCATGTGTATTGCTATAGAGTGGTACCATTAAAAGGAGTCACCTTTTGTGCTCCAGAATTTATTTTTCTACATAGTCACCACCATTTTAAATGCACCTTTGCCAGGAATTCAATGTGCTTCTGATGCACGTCCATGACAGGTTGCTTTCTTAGAGTCTGTAAAAAACAGATTTGCAAAATTCTGGTAACAGGAGAAGCTAGCCCACACATACACAATTCATTAGCAACTTCCAGTTTAATAATAGCCATATGGCGAGTTGCTGCCCTTAGTTGCACAATTCTTATAACTGTTACTTGTGGCACGACAACCATCCTTGGCAAAAAACGAAAATCCAAACAATCCCTTTGCAAACAGGATATTCTGATCGATGCCTTTGACATCTCAGCACTGTTGTTTCCAAATGCCTTCTCCAAGGTTAACGGGTGGTAATTGTACGAGTTGAGGGAATTAACAATTAAATCAGGTTTTACATTCAAACATTTACAAACTGTACATTTCACTCATAAGTAAAATGTATTGTCATATTTGCACTGTTTTTTCTATCTACACAAAAGAATAATAATACTTGTAATCAAAATGTAGCGATCACTGCTTCGAAATCTCATTTATCCTCTTATCTTGTTCCACCACAAGTCTCACACAGTCAATATCTGCAACAGAGAGATGAAATGTTCAGGTTATGATTGTATTAGTTCAGTCATCATAACTATGCAATTTGCAATTCCCTTTGATCCATTCATGTGGAAAAAATAGAAGGCATTACTTTTGGAATGACGCATGTATTTTAAAAATGAAAATGCTGTAAAGAAAAGAAAAAAAAACCCAGAAAACTGTCTTTCTTTTCACTTTGAAAGAAGTCAATGATTTTAATGTTCATTTCTAGCAGAACACTTGCAAGATGATATGACATGCACATCCATTTTTTTTTTTTTTTTTACATGGAGGTCACCACTTATCACGACCCAGAAGCCACTTGGGGATAAGGGTTAAATCCATTTGGTGTCATACCATATAAGAAAATCTTGAAATATGTTTCACAAAATTATCCCCCCCCCCCACACACACACTATTGAACTGAAAGCATTTAAGTTCATTCGTTGTTGTTTCAACCATATTTTAGTTCTTGGGAGAGGGAGGAGGAGGAGGAGAATTATTTTATTTGGATGCTGGTGCCATCCGGATTTAGGGTTATTGGTAGTGTTAAAGAAGGGTTGATTTTTTTTAATCCTCCCCCCAAAAAACAATATTAATGCCTTTATCCCCCTCCCAAAAAAAAACTATTTCTTTGCCCTTACACTATTTTGTTAAACACTCACCCTGAAATGGGTGATCATTTCACATTACGCTTCCCACATTTTCTCATGTTTTTCAAGATATTCACACGTAATTGGCTAAAAGAATAGAATCACATTAGAGGGGTATTTAGCTGATGGTCATCTACTTCTATAGTTTTTTGCTATGTATTTTAATGTTTATTTTATATTTATTGTGTACAATATTTTGACAAACTCATTGTAAAATTTTTGCCTATATTCTTTATCTCACATTTTTCTATTTATCTATTTGCTTCATGAACTAAATTCTTATGATATTATGATATAAAACTTTTTAGATTTTAACTGAAAGTTCAAAATAAATCATTTTAGCATTAATAATAGCAATGTTAAATTGTTTTAAACAAACAAAACTTATTTTAAAAAATGAGAAATTTGGCTTGTCTTCAATTCCTATACTACAAAACATTCAAATTTTTTCAATTCCTGACTGATTAAGCATCCAGAACATCCACATCACACCAGACCAGCTAGTGTTATTGAAGACGATATTTTTTAAAAGGGATATAAATTTTTTATGCCAGTGTGTAAACCTTTAATTTTTTTTATATTTAGAGAAAAAAAAGGAATAATATATATAACAATAGCATAATTTCTTTTTTTTTTTTTTTTAATTTATTTTAGTAAAAAAATAGTTTAAGAAGTTAACCTTAAACTAAAAAAAAAACTTGTAATGCTCATTTTTTTTTCTTCCAACATACAAATGTGCAATCAGAATGAAATCTGGTCATCATGAGATCCTAGTATGGTCAACCTCCAACTTACATCTTGTTTTTACAATGGTGTTCTCATTTATGTGAAATACATGTATATACCAGCATAGATAATCTTTCCTTATTTTTTTTATGAGTAGCATAACACTCATCTTCAATTGGACATTTCTGCAACTTCAAAGACACTTTGCTGGTTTTCAAAAAGAAACTAACAGCAAGTGCAATCCTGGAATGATCTGTTTCTGCAATTCAGCTCAAAATTGAACACTAAAAAAAATTGAGTATTTGATTACTAATAAGTATGAGCATGGAATCATCCAGGTATCTAGACAGGATATTCAAATTTTGTTTTGCCTCAGTATTTTGACAAATTGATTTTTATGTCACACACATATTTTGATATAAAATCATACAGAGAGTTTGTCTATGATTCACCAGTGTGGCTAGTTGTAACAAGTGTATTTATACTTAAAGTAAAAAAAAATGAATACTAAATTCCATTCAAATACTTTTTCAGGGTTAAACTTGCTACTAACAGAAAAAACTATAGCTATTTTTTTGTTTACATATTTTTTTTACTAGATTATCAGTAAGAAATCTATCCTTCACAAAAGACTTTTCTCTCTCTCTCTAGAAAAGATTCTCATTAAAGCAATTTTATCAAACTACTAAATTCGCCTAAAACTTTCAGCTGTTTTTATAGATAAATGGCATTACAAGTAATAGTTTTACCTTCATACAGAAGGATCACTTGTATTTTGACAGCTGTTAAATTAATGAGCATTTTTTTTTAATTGGCAAAGTCGTTGTAGCATTCTAGCTGTATCTATATAGCATTGCCCAAGTCTTTACTTTTATTTTCATTATGCCCCCCCCCCTTTTTTCCTTAAACCAAATTATTTTTTGTTTAAATTAAATTGCAGTATAGTTGGGTTATTAAATTATTAATTGAATCACATTGCTATAAAACTACAATTGTATAATCTCTAAGTTTTGGAAGCTATTTGCATCCAATAATTTAATTTTTAATCGATGAGGATTCTCTTAAAAAGTTTTTAGAAGATTCCATTTGACAGTGTAAATGCTTTCAAATTCCTAATGGTAAAAAAAAAACAAAAAATTATCCTGCTTTTATTTATTTATTTTTGTTTAAACTATTAACAAAAAAATTAAAATGGCTGAATTATAGATGAAGAAACCAAAGTACATTTTATGATTAAACTCATTTTTTGAAAGTTTATTTTAATACTTTATGCTAGTCTGTGTGTGTGTGTTTTTTCATTAAATAATTGATGAATCAAATATATAAAGTTGGTTGGATTTTCACAATTAGAAATAACAATGCATCTAACAAATCAATATTTGATTATGGCTAGCAGTTTCTACCAGTTAACCTTACAGCATGTTATTTGCAAAAATTAGTTTAATTTGATAAAGTTTCTTTCTGAAAAGACTTATTCCATCTTGTTAAACTCGAATTTCCGTTTATGATTTAAAACAGTACTAGCCACTTATGAAATTGAGGAAAAGAAATTTCAACATTTTTCTACCTGTGTCTGACTTCAAATAAATATTAACATAAGATATTAACTTATTTCTTTAAATTATTCGAGTATTACAACAACTGGTATATTTCTCTTCTTATTGTTGTTCTAAGTGGCCTTAATTACAATCATTGCAAATGAAGAATCATTTGGGTTATTTGCACATTTCCTTCATTAGTTATTTCAATTCTTGATTTCATACATTTAGAGAAAGAGAAATACATTCTTCAACCTTTTCCCTGATTGTATATCCAGATTAATAAAGTCTTTAGATGTTAGATTTTGAAATTCATAACAGTATGGTGCCCTCTTTGAATATGTGGAATGCTCAAATATGACCTTGTGCCTTCCTTGAATCTATCAAATTCACAATGCTTGAATAATATGGTTTTATGCCTTCCTTGAATATGTCGAATTTACGCTGTTTGCCACTATCCCCAATGGATAATCATGTGTTAAATTCTATCCTCATAGGGAGACATGCACGCTACGATAAATATGCACATGTTCCATTCATATCTTTCAGAGATACGGCAATTTTCAATTTCGAGTCAACATTTTAATCTCTTATGACGAAAAGATTCGTTTTATGTCCCATTAAAAGTAGTGTTGGGACGCTTCTTAAATTTTTTCTGATTCTAATTCCAGGAAAATGTTGATTAACAATTCCGATACAAAGTATGATTCCAATTCCCGTGGAATTGTTGTTTTGAAATATACCATTATATAATCGAAAGTTTTTGTGTAGTGAAAAAATTTGGTTCAGCGAAAAAGTGGAAATACAATTAAGGGAATTTCGAAAACAATTTGCTTTTTTTCGTAAAATTTCTTTCATTGAAGATAAGTCAAAACAAATATTTTAACCATGAATTAAACATGCACCATGAAATTAATAACAATCAATTTCAGAAGTTATTTTATATATTAAAAAATATAAAGAAAAAGTCATGATTAATTCAACAAAAATACAACACCAAATTTCAAGAGGAATAACATGTTTTGTTTATCTTTTGATATTCATTTTTTTGTTTTATTTTCTCTTTATCTTCGATAACTCTTTAAAATTTAACTTTTTTTTTTTTGCAGCTTCAATCGCTAACTGATTTTTATTCCACTTTCTAGAATATTCTTATTTCTAAATGAAATTTAAAAATAACTAAATCTTTGATTAAATTTTTAGCCTTTTATATTCAATCGTCTCAAATTATTCCTATTTGACTTAAAAAAATATTTTTAACAATAATGTAATTTTTTAAATCTAAATAAATTGGTTTGGTAAATGTTACCTTATGCTACAACAGAACACTGATCACTAATTTTGTTTTTAAGGGTATTCGAGGTTGCTGATAACTAATCTAATAATCAAACCCGCTGCAAATTTACCGTTTGTATGGTATGAACCCCTAAACCTTGGGACTATTTTGTGCCATTTCACTGCTTTCAGTGGTGTTTTTCTTACATGATACGTTTGTGTGTGAACGGGCGTAGTGAAGTGTCTTATCAAATTGTGTAAGAATCTTTTTAATAAGAACGTTAAAAAAAAAAAAAATGTGGTTCATTTTTTTTTTTTTTGTCTTACATAGGTTTTAATGCTTTTTTTAATTGATCAAAAAATATAGCGGTTTGCAAAAACATAAGCACCAAACACATTTTTATGTTTGTCATTCTTTCTTTTTTTGGGGGGAGGGGGGATTCCATTAACAGGTGCTTCTGCAGTTTAATTAACCGTTTTTCCGTAAGTAACGCGCCGACATTTACCATTTCACAAAAAAGCACCACCACGCCCCCCCCCCCGCCCCAATGTAAACAGAATTTTTGTGAAATGGTAAATGTCGGCGCGTTACTTATGGAAAAACAGTTAATTAAACTGCAGAAGCACCTGTTAAACAACACAAGTCCTATAATTGAATACCCCCACCCCCAAAAAAGAACGATAAACATGTTTGGTGATTATGTTTTTGTAAACCGCTCATGAAAACTTTTTTTTTTTTTTTTAGATCAATTAAAAAGCATTAAAACTACGTAAAAAAAAAAAATAAAATAAATAAACCACATTTTTTTTAAAAACTTGATTTGAAATGACCGCTCAAAGATTCCTATGCGATATAAGACACCCCACTATGCCCGTTCGCACGCGAACATATCATGTAAGAAAACACTACCGAAGGCAGTGAAATGGCACAAAATAGTCTCAAGTTCTAGGGGTTCATACCATGCAAACGGTAAATTTGCAGCGGATTTGATTATCAGATTCGTTGTCAGCAACCTCGAATACCCCTAAAAAAACAAATTAGAATGGTCAGTGTTCTGTTGTAGCATAAGGTAACATTTACCATTAGTTTATTTCTATATTTATTTTTATTATATAATTACATACTTATTGTCCTTTAATGTTTATTCTTATTTAATGTCTTAATTTACGTCTTTTTATAGAAAAAAGTAAATTTTTGAAGTCATTTATTGAACTTTTGAAATTGCCTCCACCTTAATGCTGTTTCTGACAATCTTTTTCTTTTTTGTTAGGGGTTGGGAAACATTTATCTATGCTCACATCACGACTGTGATACCAGGCATCGGTGAATGTCGACCAAGCCCCTACAGTCCTTTAGTTGAACAGCTCTGAGTGACTAGTTAGTTTGCAAAGTTAGTGTTCAAAGGATTTTTAAAAAGTTAAACGTTTGTCCTTTTTTAATAAAATTTTCACATTTTTTTTTTGTTTTTGTTGTGCAAAGAAGTTCCAAAAGAAATGTTTAATTGTTTCATTCGCAGAATATTTTAATGAAATGTAAATTTCTAAAAGAAATTAAATTCACTTATCGCATTGTTCTATTAAAGCTTTTATTGTTTAAATAATTTGACTTTGCTTGTTTTATTTTAAAAATATATAAAGGTTGACGAGACATTTTTCATTTACTAATGGAAGAGTATCAATAAAAAAAATAAAAAAAAAACTTGGCAAAAGATAAGCACCCCCCCCTTTTTTTTTAGTCACCAGTTGGAAAAACTGATTTTTAACATGATTTACTCGCAATGAGAGCACTGCAAAATCTTTTTTCTCTAAGGGTTAAGTATTCATCAACTTTTTTAAGGACTTGACGTAGTTAGGCTGTTTTATACATAAATAAACTTTGCTCACAAATGAAAACAATGTTACCTCGCGGCCCCTAAAGTTTTGCAATAGTGCAAACATAACTAATCATGGGCCTCGAAGTTTCGAAACAGACAGCGCCTATGTATGTGACGGAATAAGAAAACTCATTAAGATAAAGATTACCTTTAAAGTAGTTAATAAAATTCTTGTATATCATTAAATGTTATGAAAAGTTCTATGACGTTTTTATCATAAATTTTTGACAGCATTAATCTCACTTCAAACAAACAGGTCAACTTAAAAATATAAGAGAATCGTAATGAAAGAATCGTAAATTTAAGGTATTCTTAATGACGTAATTCCAATTCCCCCCCAAAATACACAATTGTTATGATTAACGACTCCGATTAATTATCCCACCACTAATTAAAAGTCAAATGTTTTTCTCCCTTCATCAGTGAAAGCATTTTAATAGGAAAAAAATTGTTTTATTTCCATTCGCCCTTGTTTCAGCAGTCGATTTAGAGCCGATTCAAAATTGATTTTTAATTTTTTCAATCTTTCACATGTGACATCCACCTCTGCATATATGTTTATGCATCCAAAATGAAAGGGTTAATTTGATTGGACAGTGTTTCATTACCATGCTAAAATTCTAAAAACACTTCAGACCTGCACACTGCTGGTCTAGACATTGGTGATTGGTCATTTGGTGATGCCCGAGATGGGAATCTCACAAAGTTTAATTCTAAGTAAGCACCACAAATTATTTTAGTTTAGCAATATATGACAAAAACTGAAACAAAAATCTTTAATGAACACTATAAAAAGAATTTTCAACAAAGTACAAATGGATCAATCATATCTTTAGCTTTTAGTTACCTCTTGGTTATGTAAAACTGCATGATTATTATAGTTACTTTTGATGCTAAAGTTGTTGGCTTTCATTATGTATATACATCTTTACATTTTGGTAATGGAAATCAGGTGTGAAAACAATTTTCATGATACTCTCATTTTTATTACATAATACATTTCAGAAGTTTTATTAAAGTTAAAACAAAAAAGGCGATTCTCATGGTCTCTTTAAATATTCCCATGTTGTCTATAGTTATATCTTGGTAACTTGAAAAAAATTTTAACTGTAAATTTATATGCATTATCATAAAAAATTATCTTTGAATAAATGAAATACATGTAAAAAAAAGATTAAAATTAAAAGTACATTTAAGGATGAGACTTATTGCAATAAAAGAGTATAACATAACGGATAGGCAACTTCAGTTTGCAATCTTTGAGCACTAAAGAGAAAAGCTGCATAAAATAAAAAGTAATTTCACCAATTGGGAATTGCAATCATTTCAATTCAAAAAGCACATCTGTAGGAATAAAGAGAATTTATGAAATCAAGAGAATCTCAATTCCCTTGATTGAATAAAGGTAGGGCTAAGGCGTGCGCCATTTATGTCTTTCCTCTCATCCTTTACAGATTCCTATTTCCACTGCCTTCTATTCTCTCTTTCCTGAAACATGAAAAGCACTGAGTATGCAGACAGGTCAGTATTCAATGGGGATACTCAATTTAATCTATCATTGACATGCCAAGATACTGATTTTACCCGGTCAAACTTCGACAAAAGAATCTGTATCAATATCGCATTTCTCAACCTAATTTTCGACCATTCAAATAAGAGCTATTATAAACCAAAGGACAAATCACAGTTAGGCAGAGTCCTAAGTCGCACTCAAAAAACTTCCATGGTTCAGTGACCTTTCAGTTTTCTATAAAAGAATTCCATGGAGGATTAATGAAGGAGTTTGCTGACAGTCCATTCATATGATGACTGGAGTGGTATGCCTCTGTGCCAAACACTTTTTGAAATGTAGAATTCACTCAAACGTCCCCACTATGACACACTTTAAGAAACGCTTGAGCATACTTTCCTCAAATGCTGTAAATTCTGAGGTATGTCAATGATGTGACTGCTTGCATTGAAGAAAAGTAATCTCTGCCACTAAATGTATCCTATGTAATCAACAAAATCGAGTTGGCATGGGACAGAGATGAATGGCATTTCTCATGATCCTGGCCATAACGTGAGTGGTGATGTGGATGTCATGTCCGAGAGAAGATCAAGAGTTTGAATCGTTTGCTGATCAAGATCTGATCGCATTCTTTAAGCACCAGCTGAAGATCAAGATCAGATGCCATAGAAGATTACATTGTGTTTTTTTTTTTTAAAATACAAGTAGCACGCTTGTGTGCATAAAAAGGGGTCAAATATGCATATGAGCATGGCATACATACTTGGTTTTGTCAAACTAACTCTTTGGGTAAGTTCAGCCTCTTAATTAGTGAATTATTTATCACCTACGACACTCAATAAGAGAAATCCTCCAAAATGCCCACTCTCCCATTTCCAATATTTTGTTCTCGGACTCCCCCAAATTGTATTTATCTTGGTAAGATGCAACCCATTCTTCAATTCCATCTGACAATTTTTTTTTCTTTTCCAATTAGATCACACTCCCATTTAGAGAAAGGCCTGTTTGTTTTCAGTTCTGAATAAACTGGAAAACAATAGACGGTCTATTATTTAGAGAGGATTGGGAGGGTTTTACCAAACTTTTTTTGCTTTTTGCCCTCCCTCACTTTATATCTATGAAAAAATAAAAATTTCCAACAAATTTTAGATTATCTTAATTATAGATACGTACAATTTAATGGTGAAAACTGAGAGTCCATGGTCATAAAAGCTGGTTTATAACTTTTTTTTTTATAAGTTTCCAATTACATTTGAATTGTTTGAAAAACAAAACTCAAGTTCCAAAAAGGAAAATATGTATTTTCAGAGGTGAAAAAAGTTACGATAGAAAATGTTTTCATGGCGGTTATGAAAACTTGAAAATTCAGCCAAATTTGACAGTTAAATAAATTGTAAAAAATCTTGGGGGGAGGGGGGGGGGGGGACAGACACACAAAAAAAAAAAAAAAACTCACGTAAGGCAAACGATGCTAAATGTAAAAATCGAAAAAACAAAAAAGAAAACAGAAAAACGAACCTTACAAATTTACAAAAATCGATGGGTACCCCGGGTGTTTTTGGGTGTGTGTGATCAGGGGTGGGGGTGTTAATGAAAACCTAAGAATAAGTGAAGTAAAAAAAAAAAAAAAAAAAAAAAAAAAAAAAAAGAAAAAGAACGTTACATGAAAAATGGCTTAAATAACCCTGCTTCAATATTTAAATTTAAAAAATCGGAAAAAAAAAAATTCACACCACGATTCGAACCCAAAACGTTTAGATAATGACCCAACATACATGAAATTTAGTCAGTTCTTCAACTATTTAAACTAAATCAGGTCATGACGTCATCTGACGCATGCGTAGAACCGGTCGTAGTCATGAAAGGACGGTTTTTGTTGACCCCCCCCTATAGAAAATTGTCGATTTCGAGGTGAAAAAATTCATATTTTTGGCCAATTTTTCGATATTTTTCGGGCGAAGGATGGAGCTTCAATAGTTTATGAATTTTTGTTCTGTCTGTCGAAAGTTTTTAGCAGACACAAACATACATACATACATTTTCGCTTTTATATATATAGACAAGTGGGAGTACCCGGCATTTCCCGGGTGTTTGGAGGTGTGTGTGCTCTTAAATATAAAAGAAACCGAGGGGGAGGGGTCGAACCCGAAGCCCTGAGGCGAAGTTTGAAAATAAAATGTGAAAAAAACATGAACCGTTTGACCAGCCAGAATGAGTTACTGAAAGATGTTTGAATTTATTTAAGTAAAAACCAAATTGACAGATGCCCGCACGGAAGTCGTAGAGCGTTACGACGACGACGTAAGCAATAGCTATTCAGCAAATGAGGTCAATAACCAGGTTTGTTTGTTATAAATGAAGTAAAGAAAGAAAACATAAAAACGAATGTTAACACTTTAGCAGGGGGATCAAAACATTAAAAAAAAAAAAACACAAACAAAAATTAACGTAAGGTAAACAAACGATGTTAAATGTAAAAATCGAAAAAAATAAAAAGAAAAAACAGAAAAACGAACGTTAACCCCACCCCCCAAATAAAAACACACATGAAAAATGGCTTAAATAAGCCTGTTTCGATATTAAAATTTAAAATATCGGTGGGTACCCTGGTGTTTTGGGGTGTCGCTAAGAATAAGCGAAGTAAAAAAAAAAAAACGAACGTTACATGGAAAATGGCTTAAATAACACTGGTTCAATATTTAAATTTAAAAAATTGAAAAAAATAAAAATAAATAAAAAGACATCTCACACCACGATTCGAACCCAAAACGTTTAGATAACGAACCAACGCGCTAACCAACTGAACTAACACGACGTACATGAAATTTAGTCAGTTCTTCAACTATTTAAAGTAAATCAGGTCATGACGTCATCTGACACATGCGTAGAACCGGTTGTCGTCATGAGGGGACGGTTTTTGTTGACCCCCCCCCCCTGTCGAAAATTGTCAATTTCAGGGTGAAAAAAAATAACGTTTTTGGCCAATTTTTCGATATTTTTTGTGCGAAGGATGGGGCTTCAATATGATACCGAGTTTGTGAATTTTCGTCGTGTCTGTCGAAAGTTTTTAGCGGACACACATACAAACATACATTTTCACTTTTATATATATAGATTAAATAGAATACAGCGGGTGGAATGATTTGTTTTTTTTTTAACAATGTTTCCCATCTGTACTTAATTTACAAATTAATTGTGAGTAGAAATAATCCCATTTTCAAATCAATTTTTTTTTTTTTTGTAATCCTGGTTCTTAACTAAAAATGTTTTTAATTTCAAGATTATAAAAAAATTCTTACGCTGATGTTTACATGTTCAATCATACAAGTAAAATATATATTACATTTGAAATTTTTGTGACAATTGTTATCAACATCACATGAAATATTTTTTGCAATTATATTTTTTGGGTGAAAATATTGAATAAACAATGCTTAATTCAATATTGTTAGTTTGAGAAATTAATTTTTCTTCAAATTATATCGATTTCATTAGTAGACTTTAGAGGTTTTTTTATAATGCTTCAAAAATATTTTTTTAATTCTTAACATCTATGATGCTTAATTTTTATAAAAAAAATAAAAATAAAATCAGTTTTTTTTTTTAAGTACTTAAAATTATAACTTCAGTAACAAAATACATTTTCACTAAGATTTTTAAAAACAATTGCTGGTTCATTATATTCTCTGATCGTTAATTAATACTGAAAATTTCATTAAAATTAATTTATTTCATAAATGTTGGTGAATTTTTAAATGCAGAGAAGGATGAAAATGTTTATGCATTTTGGGAATTGGCCATTCATTTTACACATACCCACTTAAATAGGACAAACCTCTGAGTGTAAATATGGTATTTTAGTGACTAAGATGCTTTTAGTTAAGGAAAATATACATTTTTATCACTTTAGAGTAAGGATTAACAAAACTCCTTTCCCTAACTTTTGATGGCCTTATACTTAATTTGTTTTGAACATAAATTTTTATATTTTCTGTAAGTAAAAATTGAAAATGTATCTACACCATGAGACATTTTAATATTGACGAAAATATTGCATGTAAATATAAAAATATGGCAATGTTAATTACAAATATACATTACAGAATATTAATTTATTAGAAGCTGTTTGCAGTACTTAATTGGCAGAGTACCAATTAATTGGCCAATTTTTGCCGATTTATCAGCAAATTCTGTTGTCATAAATGATAATATTAATTATATTGGAAAGGAAGACAAGTTAACTCACTCTTTTACTTGCCAGTGAAAATTTATTAAAGAGACATGCATTGTCTAAAACATCAGATAACAGGCATAATGCGCTGTTAACATGTAGACTTTTACAACGTACTGGATTTGAGGCAAATAGATGTAATTTCCCTTCTTTCTCGTCCTACCAAATTATTTTTTTTATTTTAAATCACCGTCAAAGAAAATCATTAATTCATCTTTCAGTTTTTATGTTGAGGAATCGCACAGTAAATTCTGGTGATGTGTGAACCGAAAAGAAAGCATTCTTCAGTCATACTCTTGTTCCTCATTTTCGGACTCTTGCTACCATTACATATATATTTTTATTTTTCTGGTTTAGATAATGTATATTTTATTGAGATAAATTACTAATTAGATATCAGACATAAATTTTTATGTATTTAAATTACTTAACTAAATATTAACAATAACCTTCAACCATCAAACTGTTTACCATATATGGCAACCAGTTTCTACTGGAAGCATTTTGATGGCAATCTCAAAAATAAGAATACAGCTGCTTGCAAGTTATGTCAAACCATCACAACTAAGGGTGGTAAATCAGCAAAAACTGTTACAATGTTAAACCATCTTAGAAAGGTTCATTCAAAAGAAGCAAAAGTTACAGATAAGAAAAGGAAACAATGACTATTCAGGGACAGATATTTCAGGAACAAGCGGCAGCAACTATGAGCCTCCAATGAATACCAACTAACTATAGAATCAATATTGTCCTGTCTTGCTAGAGTTCAAAATAGACTTTGTAGCCTCGTAGGAGATGTTCTTTTCTCTTCCCTGCAACCTCTCTCTCACAGAAGAGATGTTGCGAGTTTGTCTCTGCTGTATTGTTATTTTCATGGAAAGTGCTCGATTGAGCTTCAATCCATGCCCCCCCCCATGCCAAACTTTCACAAGAAACACTCATCTAGCTGAAAACACTATCAATAATTTCTCCCACTCTTTATCTGTGCCTAAACCTAAATGTAGATTCCATGAACAAAGTTTCTTTCTTAGAACTGCACGCCTGTGGAATTGTCTCCCGTTTTTCTGCTTTCCAGCTGACTACAATATGGTTGTCTTCAAGTCCAATGTAAACAAGTTCTTGATGAGCCATTCCACTTAAGTTAACAATTTACCGAATTTCCATTACTAACGATTACTATATTATCCAATTGACTACTGTACACTCTTAACCCTTATCCTTAAGTGGTCTCTGGGCCTTGATAAGTGGTTATGCCTATGTAAAAAAAAAAAATATTCATTTCCTGAGTCCACTTGAAGGTTATTTCTGTCAAAAGCTGTCCAATCTAATTCTAGTATTTCTGATTTTAGTGGAACCCTTGCCATTGTTGAAGAATTCAAGTTATCAATCAAAAGATTTTCATCCTATGTAAATGACAAAAACTTGTGTAGTCTACTTTCCTAAACCCATGATTCAAATATTAATTTTAAAAGATTGGCATAGAAAACATATTTAGAATTGGATTCTACATCTACTTTCCACTGATGATCAGCAGGATACACTACCATGCTGAGGGTGACGAAGCACGAACATGTGTAAATTACAATATGGCAACTTTGAAACTGACAAAAAAGTAACCAGTAAAAATGTCACAAAAGATGCTTTCATCACTCCTAATATAAGACAATAGAAAGTAAAAGTACAATTATTTCTAATTTAATTTCGGCCTTCATTTTTGAGGTGTGAAAAGTGAAGATTGCATCATTTATAATAGCAAAACTGCACTGATGAATAATTTTTAAAGTATCATCAAATAAAACTGAATTGAATGATAGTAAATATGAACATTTAATATAATTATATACATAATGATTAATATGCCTATTTTCTTTAAACAATTCCAGTTAAACTTACTTCATTATAAGTCAATAAAAATGCTGATATGTTCAATTTTGGTGGCGGAAATAAAGTACCAAATATCATAAACATATACTAATTTTAAAATCATATCACAAAAACTATTAAAAGATCTGGAATTTTGCATGCCTAATCAATACATACTGTAGAATGCTATTCGTCCAAATGTCAGCTCTTTACACCATGTACTTCTTAAATAGTATCTTCAAGAAAATGTAATAATTTTATGTAGTATTTTTCACTTTGTTTAATAAAAGTAAGGACTGCATGTTATCAATGATAGAGTTCTTTAAACAATTGATATTTCTTTGTGATTCTGTTGAATTCTTCGTTTGGCATTGATCACATTTGTCCATTTAAGGTGGTTCCTTCAACCCCATTCTCCAGTCAAACACATACAGAGAAAAAACTTCAGTTGTCCTTCAATGCTTGTGGCACAAATCACTTATTTTGCATTGTTTATTAAATTGTTAGGTGAAAGTACAGACTAGTTAGAAAAACACCCTCTCCTCCACATGTTAAGAAATCGTTTCCAAAAAAGTTCTATGCATAAGTACTATTAATTTTTGTTTTAACATCTTTATTTTATTTTTGTATTGGTTTTGTTTAAGTTAACACTGTGATTGTTTAAAATGATTTATTTCCAGTTTGTGCAGACCATGCTGCTTTACGTTGAATGCCCAGAAAAAGTCTCTTCTGATTAATGTTTATCAATTTTAAAATAAGCAAACAAACTTGGCTGTTTTTTAGAACAGAATATTTTTTTATCTGGTAAATATTAATCAGAAAGGACATTTTCGTGACATATGTAGAAGCAGAATGATTTGCACACACCGAATTTTTTTCATACGACGCTATAAAATTCCTACCTTAACAACTTGCTATTGGGGACAAAAAATTGTCCAGTTACTGAATCCATTTAAAAAATCACCAAAGAAGCAAGTCACAGAACTTCAACCATATCGATAATACCTACAATTCTAGCTTTGAGGTTATTTCTTTCAAAAGGTGTCCAATCTAATTCTCATATTTCTGACTTTAGTGGAATCCTTACCACTATTGAACAATTCAATAAAAACAAGATTTTCATCCTATCTAAATGATAAAAACTTGTGTCTACTTTTCTAGATCCAAGATTCATATTTAAATTTCAAAAGGAGGACATGGAAAACACTAAGAATTGGATTCTACATCTACTTTCTACTAATGATAATGAAGTAAAATTGGCAAGATACACTTCTTCAAGCTCTGTGTCAAGTCAAGAAGATCAAAGAGAAAGTAAAACTATCTCTTTCAAACCGGTTTGATAAATTAGCTTTGAATAAGCCTACAGTAACAAATCAAAATTTAGAGCAGGTAGAAGCGGAGTTAAACCTGGAAACTGCAACAGAAATTCAAGAATCACAACCTAAACTCAAAAGGAGTAAATCCCTTATAGTTAAGTGCACAAAAGAACTTTACCATTACATAGCTTTATAACTACTCACAAGAGGTGATGATCCATTTCAGTGGTGGAAGTAGACACAGCTGAGTAAACTGGCTTCAAAATATTTAAGCACACCACCACCATCATCATGGAGACTGAGCTCTTTACTACAGGTGGTAATGTGTGTATGAACCTATGAGAAACAGGCTGTGTCCTGAGAATAGAGAAACTCTAATGTTTTTACATTACAACTTAAAAGTATTCAACTTTAAATACTGTGGAGACTATGAGAGCAGAGGAGGCAGGCAGCTAGAATAAAAGATGAAGTAGAGCAGCAGCAGGTGCAGAACTTCAGCTTATAGTTATTCACTTAAAGAATTATAATTTGTACTTGGTTTATAATTTCGTTATCTTATCTAATTGTTTAATTATATTCATTTAAGAATTAGAAATTGTATTTTGTAATCTATATATATATAAATTCGTATTCCTGTCTGTTTATTTGTTCACAATTTGATTAATATATACAAAAGGTCCATTAATTTACAGTTTCATTCATTCCTATATATAGTATTATTCTTGCCAAATATACAATTAAGAGGTGACGTGATTTGCATATTACATTAAGGAAAATCGATTTTATTAATTAGCGGTGTGTTAGTTATTGTTTATAGTGAGAAAATTGTTTTAAGTGTTCTATTTAAGTTTATTATTTAAATTTGATTTATATCGATAGCATATTTAATTTATTTTTACCGACATTGATTTTTTTATAAAATGGTTTGAGTTATTTCCCTTGTACGCAAACTTTGTTCCTTTTGTTTTTGTTTTCTTTTTCGGCGGATAATCAAACTAAAAATAAATCACACAAACTTTTAAGCATTATTTTAGGAATCAGTTCAAATAAAATAATTTCCGTGATTTCGCAATTAACATTGTGGTCCAGTGGATTTTTATTTTAAAATAAACAAATAATCCAATTCAACTACGATTCTTTATTTAAAAAAAAAAAAAAAAAGCTTTAATTTTTTTTGCCAGTTTTTTCTTCATTTTTTTTTGACATTGTAACTGCTAATTTTTTTTTTCTTTTAATAACACAATAAGTCATAACTCAACATTTTTATAACATAAAAACATGTATTTTGGTTAACATAAATTGATGATTACATTTTTGTGTTTTCATTCGTTCTTTTATTTTTGAAGTTTTTGTTGGGGTAACGATGGAGTTGACATATGATAATGAAAAACTGCTCAATATTCTTAGTATAGCAGGTGTGGCCAAACCGAACTTCATGTTGACCCTGGCAACGCTGGGTATCCATGCTAGTCTTTATTTAATAAAAACAAGCGATAGTAGTTGCCAGACACTTAATTAAATGTTAAGTTAAATTAGTAGTTACTATGTTAATGTGCCAAAGCTATCTGATAAGTCACTTGGCAGTGATGAAATGATTTAACTTTAATAGGAAAGAGAAAAGTAATTTGCTAGCAAATTGGCCGATTATCAATTACTCGGCAAAGTGGCCGATTACCTGCTGATTAATCAGTATACCCTTACATACAATATTTAAAAATCCCGTGTCATAAAATTAAATAAATATAACCTGTTTTTATATTAATATCATGAAAATAGGTGGCAAAAATTTATTCATTTAGTGAATGATTATATGGATTATAAACATTTGATACTTTATTATAAATATAATTTTATTACCAAGTTAGTCATAACAAAACGAAAATAGGACATGAGCTTTCTGCAATCTGATCTTGCCTCTTCCATTTCTTTTGCTCTTATTGTCCATTACAGGTTTGCTTTCTGATATATTTTCATTTGATTCACTTTTCTTTTATTCCCTGATGGTGATAAAAACATTGAATTTTATTTAAAAAAAAATGAATTAATACTGACAGCTTTCCCTTGACCTGTTATAAATAAACTTTGTAATCTTCAAACTCTAAGAGTCAAGAAAAAACAAGGAATGATATAAGGTATGTATGTGAGGGGTATCAATAGATTGTGATCTGTTTCAATGAACAGACAGTGCTCAACTAAAAGCTGACCGCAGTCACAACTAGAAAAATATTTCATTGAAATTACAAAATTTGGACTTTAGTAAATCAGTTACAGTTTAAGTGATTATCATATGAAAATTCGGTTTGATAAAATCTGTCTTAGATTAATACAAGTTATTTTTATGTTAGTATCGACTTACATAATCATCTTATTAAGATGTAACCAGTAATGTTATACTCTAAAGTCAGACATATCCTAAAAACCAATCAACAAATCTATAGTAAAAATTGGTTAAATCATTTGAAACATTTTTCTTACCTTACAGCCTTCACAAGTAATAACACCATAGTGTACACCAGACGACTTGTCCCCACAGACTTTACATGGAATCACCTCTATCTGGGCTGTAAAAAATTTTACAGAGTAATAATTAGTTTAAACTATTTTAGATTTTTATTCAAATACGATTCTTAAAATACAAAACATGCATTTCACTTATTTTTCATATGATTTACAATTAAAAAATAAAAATAAAAGGGGTGTGTATGTGGACAATTTTCACTCACGTGAAATACTCTGAAATTAAATGAAGTTAGTATTTCGTACTTACTCCAAACTTTCAGTTAAATATTTGTCAAAACTTTTTAATCATATTTTACGTTATTTACTTGCCTCTCATCAAGGACACAGTTATACACCATATTGGTTTTAATATGAAGGAAAATTCAGCTCCCAAAAGAAGCACTCTAGATTGAGACACAAATTAAAATTGCCTCAATCTAGAAGGATTTCTCTTTCACTGATCAAGAACAGTAGTTGTATAGCATAATAAGAGATACTACACTTTACTCTTAACCAGGGTCAATCTAAAGTAAACTAGATGCAAAAAAACTGCATATGATATTTCTGAGATGAGATGTTGCTATTTACAAATTCAGACTTATCTTCACCATTTTTAAACTTCCAGATTCAATAAAAAAAAGAGACTTATTGGATGTCCTGATACACCTCCCTAGCTTTCATCCAAGTAACATTATATCATTATGGCGTCATCCTACAATGCCTGTCTTGATAAAGAAAATTAAAAAAATAAAACATTCTTTTGCACATTGTCCTTCAAAATATTAGAGATTTCTTCATATGCAGATTTTAATATTCTTATTTGTTTTCAAAATAAGATTTTTAAAAAAGTTCAGTTAGAAATTCCTGAAAGATTACCAGCAAGAAGATTTGATAACTCTTTCCAGATAAATTTGATAACTCTTTGCAATGATAATAAAACGAGATGGACAGTTCTGGAAATTGTCACCAGTGAACACCATTAATTATTGTCAGGCATTCATTACCAATCAGTTCTACGTAACTGTCTCTGGAGGTTGAAGGTTCAATCTTTACTATAGGCAACAATAAGAATAAAATTAACACTTCTATTTGCCATAACTGATGGAATGAGAACGGTCTACCTCTCCAAATTTGAAATGATGTACATATTGTGAATATACAACAAGATGAAAATACAAATCAGAATAACCTAAATAATACAACTTGTCAATTCTCATCTTAATTGTTAACATTTTGAAAAAAGTTATATTTCAGTTTTAAAACATGAAAAAGATTAACAAATTAGCTAACATTAATTTTACTACAAATAAAATATCAATTTCTTAGATATTGGAAAAAATTAATAGAGAATTCTACGGTTCCATAACACATATGCATGATCCATAATCATTCATAATTTTAAGTACAAGTCTATAATAACTTGAATTATGAATTTGAATAAAGACTACAGATTGACTAAGAAAATCAAACATTACTAAATAATTGGATGATCTTGCATGATTTTAAAATGATGACGTGTTTGAAATCAAATCATGTATACAATTTCTAAAAATTAAACATTGTGCAGAAAAAAATTAAATTTACTGCAGAAAATAAAAATCTTGATATTTTAATGCAAAATCCACATGAGTATATTTTTTTTGCTGAATCAATTTAAAATTCAACTGGTTTTTTTTTTTGTTTTTGGTTTTTTTAAAATTCAATTTTCACCTCAAACAAGGCACAGTGGCACTTTGAAGTAGGGGGCTACTATCGGGGACATAAATTGCAGGGGTATTATGAAAGGAGATGAGTAGCAAGATGTCTGTTCACATTACACTTGAACTTTTGCATGTCAGTACAGTTGGGAAAGCAGAATCCCGGAAGGAAGTTCCATAGTCTAGCAGTTCTGGGGAAGAAACTATTGGAGTAGAAGGCTTTCTTACACCTAGGGATTTCTACAGTGAAGGGGTGGGATTTAGCTGCTTGTCAGGGGTATTCACGTCAAAGAACTACAAGTGCTTGTAGTTCGTCAGAGCATTCACCATTAAAGTACTTGTAGAACAGGCAGAGGAATGCAACATTTCACTGATGAGACAGAGGCTGAGGCTCACTTGACAGTTCAGGACCTATCAGGTGGGTGGCTCTCTTTTGAACCCTGTCAAGGAGTGAAAGACAAGTAGCAGATGCACAAGCCCAAATGTGACAACAGTACTCCATACATGGGTGAATGGTTGCCTTATAGAGGTACAGGATACTTTCAGGCGTAAGTAGCTTTCTAGCACGGTAGAGAGAGCCTACCTTCTTCGCAGTAGCCTTGACAATGCTCTCAGTGTATCTATTCCAGTTCATGTTCTCTGTAAAGGTTAGGCAGAGGAGTTTAAAGGAAGTATTTTCGGGTAATGTGTTCTTGACCATTGCTATTGGTGGTAGTGAAGGTTTCTTGTAATTATTGAAAAAAAACGAGCTTAATCTGGGCAGCATTGAATGTGACCATCCATTTTTGTCCCCATTCCACTACAGATTGGAGGTCATCCTCTAGTGTTTCTGCCATTTCCTTAGTTATATATTGTTATATAATTATAGGGAAAGTTTTTAAAGAATATTTAAAAGTCGAGCACGCATCATCCGTATTTGTTATTTTACGCTTGTTTTATTTTGTAACTTGTCAGCGAGGAAGTTTGCAAGTGAGGGAATAACGAGATATACAGAGAGAAGAAAGAGTAGGGAAATACAGAGAGAAAGGGGTGGGGAAGTACAGAGAAAGAGAGAGAAGGAGTAGACATGAACAGAAAGGGTCGATCAGCCCCAACTATAAATAACTATGACGACAATTCACCTTTGCTGATATCGCAGTAAACACACCCGGGATAAGGCCCCTCCCCTCTCTGCCATGTGCAGTTGAGGAACAGGAAACAGATCTTTTGGAGCCCTTTTCCTCTTTTGGTGCCCGACCAGCGACGGAGCTAGACGCATGCTGCGTGGCTCTCACCAACGAAGGAAACTATGAGAATATTCTGTGGATGATACTTAGCAACAAGAAATAAGAATTACGGCTGAAATGAGAAACAAACAAAACAAGACAATATACCAAACGCGCGTATCGGCGAACAGTAAGCTACCGTTTTGCTATTTTCTCTCTCTCTCTCCTTTACCCTCATCAGTCCACGCTGAACATGATATAATGGACATTTTCTTTGCTTTATAAAATACGGACGATGTTTTCTACTTGACTCCATTAATTACATAAGAGAACAGAATTCCCTTCCCAAAAGGTTGATTTTTTTTGCTATTTTATTTTATGTTTTTATTTTATTTTCTCACCCCCTATTCTTTAGATAATGTTAGTCCTTAAATAAAATTTATAAAATTTCATTTTACGTTTGTCTTGTTATTTCATGAGTCCTGCTGTCCTGTATATATTTTACCCGTGTCCTGAGACAAGATATTCCATCCCCTCCCATTCACCTCTTTTCGTCATTTTTTTGTCTTATTTTTTTCTATTGTTGCGCCCATTGGTCTCTCGCCGTTCCCAGCGTATTCCGATGCGTAACAATATTCATTTGTTTTCCCCTCGTGCCTGTTATAAAGAGTGGCGTCCTCAGCAAATATAGAAAATTTCAAACAATTTTATCAGGGAGGTCATTGATGAATATGAGGAATAATAAAGGTCCAAGGATAGACCCCTGAGGTACGCCTGCATTTATGTCATATTGTTTAGATGTACGACCGTAGAGGACAACCTGGACTTTTCTCTTAAGGATTTAATTACATTATGTATTCTTCCAGTGATACCATATGATCTAATTTTTCTTAGAAGACCATCGTGCCATACCTTGTCAAAAGCCTTAGATATATCGAGGGCTACCGCTCTACCCTCATTTTGTCCTGTGAATGGTATATACGTTCAGAGACTACAGTTAGGGTATCTGCTGTGGAACGGGCTTGCCTAATCTTCGCATGATGAAATATGTGAAGAGTGTTTTGTAGTAAGGAGGGACATTTCCTTGCAATATTTGAACTTGTCTGATGAACAAAAGGATAAAATTACCAAGAGAATTCCCTCTAATAGTCTTTATAGCGTAAGAACTATCCACATTTGTTTCTATTTCTCATGCTTTCGTATACAAAAGATAATAAACCTTACTAGAAATCATTCAGATTTTAATGCTTCGATAAATTTAGTTACATTTTTGGTGACATGAAAATACAAGGTGTTTCAAGAAGGATTAAAAAATTGATGCAAAAAAGAATCTTCTAAACATGCTGGAATAAAAATATATTTTTTTATTATGTTAAATTTTCTGTCAATATAAAGAAATCTAAAACGTGTATGCTGGAAGCTTTGCAAACAAATGTGTTTAAAACCAGGAGTTACAGCCAGAGGTTTTGGAATGAGTCAGAGTGTACCCATAAAAATGCTAAAAGTCAAAGTCAGGTTTTTAATGACTTCAATATTAGAAAACTTATGTATACATAATTGAATACAAGTTACCATTTTGCCAATAGTTGTAGAGAAAGTTAATTCATATATTTTACAACCGTATTAATGCAGGATTCGATCAAGTCTAAATGTGGTATAATAATTCTCAACCACCAGAAATCATCCTTGAACGTCTTCTGCCTTTGCATATAAGGATTTAAGACAACCAGATATAAGGATACGTCACTCTACAAGTAAACCAAGTATTCAAACTAACATTATTCAAATCGCAAATAAGATTTCCTTGGCAATACTATATACTTGCTCATACAAGGAATCATGCACCTTCTAATAATGTTATCCCAAGTAAAAGCACTTGGCTGGATACTCAACCAGACCAGATGAATTCATGTCCTGGAAGCCAGCAAAATTCAGAAAAGATTACAAGATAAACTATAACATAAAGGGTCAATTGAAGGGGGTGGATTAGTCTTCTGATGCTTTACTAACTCAACGTTTGAGAGATGGAGAAAATAATTCCTCTATGAGATGCATCTCATATAGGAATCAAGTGTTGGCCCCATGAAAAGGTCCCTTTATTTCTGAGAACTTCCCAAAGTAAAATGAAACGAAGAGAGAAACAATCATGTACCCTCCATGAATAAAGAACTTGAAAAACAAATTCGGTTTATCATGACATTCTACATTAAAAACACAAGGAAGCTTCATTTCATGCCAAACTACCTGTTACTAAGATGTCAGATCACCATGTCATGATCCAACTTGACATGTGCACATTCCAGGAGACAGCTTCACCACATGTTGAGAACAAAATTTTTTCACTTATCACAGTCTTAAGTTTGTCATTGAGCTGTCAGGAGTGATATATCAGTCTCAACCCTAAATTGGTCAGTGCATCAATTTCACTGATCTTTCTTCGATAAAATATATGATTTCTTCAGGTAGGTGGTGGACTATTTAGCTGAAAAAAAGTCCATCGTGTTAATTAGTTTTTTTGTTTTTTTTTTTTGTTCCTGAATAACGTTAATGAATCTGTAAATATTAACTTTCTTTCTAATATCTGCAGTTCTTTTTCTACCTTAGAAAGTTATTCCAAGAATAGTCATTAAAATAATTTAATTTCAAAGAAATTGAGCTTCCTCTTATGCTCTGCCAATAATAATCCATGTTTCACTTGCATATACAGCAATAAGAACTATCAATGCATTGTAAAGTCTGAATGCTAAATACAAAATAATTTTAAGTTTAAATTAAATATTTTAAACAAAGTGAAATATGTTGCCTCATAAATTTTAATGTATACAGTAGAACCCTGAGATACAGATACATTTTTTTCAGGTTACGATGTGGAATACAATGTTTTTCTGGATCATGGTATTTGCTCCGCTTTACAGTGTTATTTATAATGTTATTTGATTATATACATGTGTATTATATACTAGACTGTATTTTATGACTAATTTTTAATGTCGTACCCTGGGTTCTACTGTAGTTTAAATGCAAATTTTTTTAATTTTAATTGAAAAATAAAATTAAATTAAAAACAATGCTTTTGTTGTCATAGAATGATAGTTCTACTTTCAGTTTGCCTTTATTAAAATAATTGAATCACAAATTAATCAAGCAATCTTTTTAAAAAAGGATGTTAAAAGCTTCTCCATGGATATGTTTCATGTTAAGTGGAGATAAAAATAAAGAAAAAAATCCAAATAAAGTAAATTACAGTAAGGAGCAATCATTTTTTTTTACTAAAATTCTTAACTAGACCATTTAGTAATTGCTATTCTTGCTTCAAATAAGTTTGACAATACCAACAAACAAAAGTAGAATCTACTCTGATAAAGTTTAATTAAAAACTATAAAATTTACTTCACATAATGATTGATCCCATCATCAGAACCAAACTGCACACTGCTGGGTCTGCTCTACGTATCAGAAACTTGGTTAACTACTATGGCTGACCAGCAGAAATTGGCTATTATGTAGAATATGATACAGTGCAGCATGTTCAGCATCCAATGGGCTGACCAAATTAGCAACAAGTAGTTGCAGGTGGTGACTAGGGTAGTGGATGCAGTTGATTTAACTGACAAGTTGAAGAGATGAGCTAGCCACCTTACCTGACAAGGATGATAACAGTGATTACTGAAAGATATCAGGTCTGCAGACTGATGGAAATATACATGACATATTTATCCTGGTATGAATTAATTATACTGAAATTTTCCAGAGCAAAACAAAGAAAATAAATCATGATCTTAATAAATGAAGTAGAATATTTAAACTCCAACAGGGAACATAAATATTTAGAAAATAATAACACCATATATACACACACCTTCTCAAAACCTCCTACATACTATAATAAAAAATCTCACAATCTACTAGTTGCAAATTATCTCATAATCCACAGAATTAATCCATGGAATTAAATATTTAAAGATAATAAATTACAAAAATAAAACAGGTTCATAAAAAATTTAATAAACGTTTTTTGTTTGTTTTATTTATTTACTTTGAAGTTTTATTAACACACAAGATAAAAATGTAAAAGCAAATGGAAAAATATTTAACTTTCTGCCAACTATGCATAATATTTTATAGGAACACATTAAAACCTAGGTATGAGCCACTGCTGTATAGAAAGTATGTTACACATAAAAATGAACAATAAGATCTAACACACAATTGCAAGCAAAATATGAGTTTCCTGAACAATGTAAAAATAATATATAAGTTATCATAAAATTAAAAGAAAAATATACATCAGTTAGACAGAAATTCTTGGGATAGGTTTGTCCATAAATCACTATTGAATAGAAAATATGAACATAGAACAATACTTTCCAGATATACACGTTACCTTAAATATTCAAACCAAAACATAAAAATATGAAAACTAAAAACAGTAGTGCCAGCTTAGAATAAATAAAAACAATAAATTGCTTCAAAGAAAAGAAAAATACCAATAATCACTTTGCAAGAAAAACAGAACATAATTATTCAAACAAATCCCCCTAGCAACTAACAAGTCCAAAGATTGAAATAAAACAAAAAAGTTAATAAAGTACTTCAAAATAAACAAATTCATAAAAAATGTAGCTGCACCTCTAGCAAACAAAACTACATAAATGTAAATAGATACTAACCAATTTACCCGTCCACTCAAATATTTATAAAGGGACTAGAATATAACTACTCACTCTCTGAGCAACAATTGATCTAGCTGTAACCTTCTAACAGAAAAACAAAGAAATAGTTGCCATTTCACAATTTAGTAATTTGAAGGAAAGAAAAAAAAAAAGATTGTCATAGTGTTATCTTTCTCTCTTTCCCTCCTTTGAGTGTGTATGTAAAATAATCTCAATTTTTCCCCTGCATCTAGTTTCAATAGGAAAATAACTGAACATGTTCCAGAAAATTATTTAAAAACTTGTTACATTTATTCTGAACAAATTGATTCTCACAAAAGGTAAAAATGAGTTTCATTCTATTCATTTAATTCTACCATTCTACTGACATAAGCAGATTAATTTATTAATAGGTATAATTATTTTCAAGCTATCATTTATTTCATTTTTTCACTCACACTAATTCAAGCATACAACACTAGATTTAAAAAAATAAACATATGCTACCTCAGTTTCACTTAGATTTTAATTGGCGTCCTGAATGTATTTAACGAATAAGTGAATGTTGGAGTACTTAATTTTCAGGACTGCTATCCACGTATTCCTAATACTTTTGTAATCATTATTCAGAATGCTTAAAGGTTTTAATGAACACTTCGGGTTATATTCAAAATGACTTCTTAGTCTCCTAGACTTATAGTAAATAGCTTTTACTAAACATTTTGTATGTTTTCATTTTTTTTTCCTTATCAAGTAATTATTGGTTTCGTTTTGATAAACAGAAAACAGTGTTAGACATATGCTATTCTTTAGTAATTTTTATTAAACTTAAGTGACTTTTCTTTTGACACTTCTATACCCATGTAAACATTTTTTTCTTTTGAGCAAATTTTTAATTTGGTTTTAAAATAAAAAGTGCAAACATTAGTTTGCACTTTTCCCTTACAAAATAAACATTCATACAAAAAAAAAAGAAAAAACATACAGCTGTATTACACTACAGTATCCCAGGTTGAAGTAGTCCGTGAATGAATATCCCTACTTTCTGCTGACTTAGTTTTCTCCAGAGTTTGATACTTTCATTATGAAAGACTCATGTTTAACATGATTTTACTGCACAAAAATATGTAAGTAAATGAATTTACTAATGCTCTTTACATTGGTTTCTCATCTCTTCATGTAGATGCCCCTATTCGATCAGGTCCTTTTTTTCTTAAGATACGTAAAGTAAAGTCTATCGTAAAACGGAGTACATTTTAGTACCAAAAATTTATTTCATTATTTGTAAAAATAGATAAAAGTGAACAATTACACATTTGCTTTGATTATTTGTCAGAGAAATTAAATATATTTCCAAGTACAACAATCTGTTTTCTTGCACTTTTTAAATTTTCTAACCGAATTATCACCGCCTTAATTTTTTTTTGCAAATATTTTAGATTTTATACCCAATTTTATGAAGCTTATTTCTTAATTGAAAATTTAATGATTACTTTTTGTAAAACATTCCATCACTATTTTATCTCTTCTACAAATGATTGAGAATGATTAGTGACCTATTTGTGATATCCCATTTTGAAAGCCATTATTTATGAATCAATAGCGGGAGTGCTTGGCGTTGCCCGGGTGTTTGTAAGTGTGTGAAAAAAAAGTGTTAGTAGGCAGGCAGGCTCGAACACGCGATGTGAAGGCAGAAAAGAAATTGAAAGAAAACCCGATATCTTACCGCTACGCCATCATGCGAGCGAAAGTGTAAAGCGTTGAAATTTAGTGATGTTAACCATAGAAGATAGCAAAATGAAATCACACACTTAAGTTTGACTGTAGGCCAGTTAAGCTTGCAGCTTTCTGCTGTATTTGTTTCCCCACGATGTTGGAAAGCTAATTGCCTTCAAGACGCCCCGGCCAGGAAGGCCAGGCAAATGCCTTTGTTTTGATTTAGTTTTGCTTTATTTATACGAGAAAGACAAACAAACACTGAGATATTATAATCTAGGAAGTACATGGAAATGTAACCGACGCGAGAAGCCCGGCGAAAAAAGCCTTTCTTGGACATATAAAAATGCGCGAGCCCATTTTGCCTTTTATATAATAGACTAACAGGGTTACCCGGCATTGCCCAGGTGTGGTGAGATGTAGGTGGGGATAAATCAAAACAAAATGGAAAATAAAGAATAAGTGAACATAATAACCTTGTTTAAATATTATAACTTAAAATCGGGGGGGGGGCAGCGAACACGATGCCAAATAAAGAATAAGCAAACGATGTTAAAACTTAAAAAAAAAATAAAATAAAAAATAAATTGGAAAAATAAAAACAAAAAATAAACAGCTAATGTGATGGAAAAAATATAAAAAAAAACAAAATGAAAAAAAAAAAAAAAATGGCTTAAATAACCCGTTTCAATATTAAAACTTTCAAAATCAAAAAAAATATCTGATATCTCCGCTCGAACGTGCAATGGTATATGACCGCGTGAGCGAAATTAGTTTTTTTTTTTTTTTTTTTTAAATATTTAAACTAATTCAAGAAGGAACATTTTTTTGCCCATGTGTGTTTGGCTAAATTGTCATGAAGGAACAATTTTTCGCTACCCCTCCCTGTAGAAAAGTGCCCAGTTGACAGTGAAGGAATTAATGTTTTTAGCTACTTTTTCAATATTTGTCGTCCAAAGGGTCAAGCTTCAAAATGATACCGATCTTGTGAAAATCAGTCGCCTGTGTCGAAAGTTTTTGCGAAGCATACAAACATACATACATTTAAAAGGCAGGTGAGATTTATATTATAGATTGGTTAGCAAATGTGAATATACATTTTTCATTAAAACATTAATTAACAAATTTCTACCAGAAAAAACTAATCTTCCTTTGTACTGACGTGGCAGAGTTTCCCCACTTCTTCAAGTTTTATTTTTCAATTTGAATAGTTAAACTTTTATGCTTATTTCCATTACACTTGGGAATTATTTCCTTTTAATAAAAAATCTGATATTTACCTAGATCCCAACATGGATAATTCCCAATAACTTTGAATTCTACCCCCCCCCCCCGAGATTACATGAAAAGAGCCGAAAAAAGAGACGAAAAAAAAAAAAAAATTTTTATATTAAGGTGAGTATGTGTGTGTGTGTGTGTGGGGGGGAGATCACTTGACTATAAAAGTCTAACAAGTAATGAGCACCCACTTCCTGTTCAGAAAATCAACCTATATATAACCGAATGGTTTCATAATTTTGGGAGAGGGAAATTGGTGTAGGAACAATCTTTTTTTATTTTATTTTTGTGAGGGAGATGACAAATTATGAAAATAATCCACTAAACACATACACAAAATAAATTAACCGTGATGGAAAATATTGTGTTTTGCTAAGTACAAGTGATGATAATTAACTTCAAACAATCTACACAATATGAACCAAATTGTTTTTTTTTTCTTTTTATTAACCCTAACCTAAATTTTATTGAAAGTTTTGAAGTTTTGCAGGGAGTAGCAAAAAATGTATCCTAAAACATTAAATACGCTTTTTGCACTTCATTTTATTATAGGAAAAACTTTTTTTTTTCTTTTTTTTTTTTTTTTTTTTTAAGAAAATTTCTTCTTTGTATATATTTTCTGTATTTTACTTGTGCAATGCCAAGACAGGGGCCCTGCTTTATATGCATATATTCTAATGTTGAGAAAAATACGTAAAAATAGGTAATTGATATGTTTTTTGTTTTTTCGATATTCAAAGTTCAGATTTGATTTTGTATAGGCATAAAAATAAAAATTCTTTACTGGTACGAAAATGAAATGAACAAAAAAAGTAGAATGTTGATTGATCAAAAACAATGCTTACATTGCGTTGTTTTTGTTTTCGTTATTAAAGAAAGAAAAATAATATAAAACTTAAAGTATCTTTCAAAATTATCAATCTATTTTTATGTAATTTAGAAATATAAGAATAGAGAGCCCTTTTCTTTTTCTGGAAAATATAAGATTATTCTAATCAAAAAATAAATATTAAATAAAAATTTAGTAATAAAAGTAAATTTATTTAATTATTAAATTTTGTTAATCATTGCATTTAATGCTGAGTTTATTTTTTAAGAAATTGAAAGAAAGGTTCTTTTTAAGGACCCTGTCTCAGATTGAGACTAGTGGTTGGTGCACCAGCCCAAACGTGAGAATACTCCATACATTGGCGAATGGTGACTTAAATATAGAATACTGGAAGAAGTGAAAAGTTTTCTAGAAGGAACACTTTGTTTGAAGCAGCCTTGCCAGTGTCTATGTATTTGTTCCAATTCATGTTATTTATGAATGTTCGGCCCAGGAGTTTAAATGATGGACTATTAGCCATGGCAATCGATTGTTGAAAAGGAAAGTAGTTTTATCTTAGTAGCATAAAATGATACTATTCATTTCTGTCCTCATTACGCTACAGACTGGAAGCCATTTTCTAAGGAATTAGCCCACATGTCAAGAATCAGCAAATATACTCATCTGACACAACTGCATCAGGGATATTGTTTATAAAAATTAGGAATAATAATGGTCCAAGGATTGATCCCTGAGCCACACTAGCAATGTCAGAAATTTCGTGAAAATAGTGAATAATTCCACCCCATCTTTCCAAGCTTATAACTCCTCGAAAAATGTAATTCAAGCCCTAATTTTTTTTTCAATTAAAGAAGCAAGGACCAAGGTTTCATTTAAAAAAAAAAAAAAAGACAAAAAAAAAAACAATGTGTTCTTATAAAATAAGGTTTTAAACTTCGGACTTTACAGGTAAATTTCTAAAAAAGGGATTTTTTTTTTGTTTTAAATTTGAATATATTATTTATTGACCTTTTCTCTTCAATTTGTGATATATAAAACTCTCCGACATAAATTAATTATTTACTTTTTAAGAGAAAGTTGAAAATGGGTGACACTTGGGGGGGAGGGGGGGGCGTGAATTTAAAAAAAAAAAACGTTTGTCTAAAATATTATATTCGGTTTATTGGAAAGAACATAAAATTTCACATTGACCCTGAAAATATCGTAAAAATAGAATCAATAGAAAAATTTTGATAGATTTTTAAAGTTTAAAAATTGAAAAATATTGAGTTCGGAAAATTCATTACTGTTTTAAAAAAAAAAAAAAAAAAAATATTTCTATTACTTTTAAAACAACTGTAATAGTTTATTTTGGAAGTATAATCCATAAAGAAAATAAATAATCCACTTTTAACAGAGAAATTACGAGATTTTTATATTGTATTCGCAGTTTCGTGTTAGGGGTGTCAAAAATTCCTACAAAAATTCTGATACTGCTAGAGCCACACCAACATCAATATCATGCTGTTTAGATGTATAGCCATTGAGGACAACGTAGATCTTTCTTTTAGATAAGAAGGATCTGATTATATCAAACCAGCCGTACCCGACCACGTATTGCTGTGGCTCAATTTGTGTAAATAGACCCCTTTTTTGTGATAGCAATTTATTGTAGCAAGCCGCATGGTAAAACGAACACACGGACACAGAAACATACAAGAGAAATAATAATCAGAGTGAGGGAAGAGCGAGAGAGTGAGAAAGAGAGTTGGGAAGAATATATACAGAAGGAAGGAGAGAGAGAAAGAGAGAGAGAGAGAGAGAAAATCACTTGACTATTGTAGATAATATTGATGCCGTAAAATGTTATTTTTATTTTGGAAGAAAAAGAAATGTAAAAAATGAGCAAGAGCAAGAGAGAGAGGAAATAAAAACTTGTACGTAGTGTTGACACCTTAAAATACTTTTTTTTTTTTTTAAAATTTTGACAGAAAAAGAAATGCAAAAGAGAGAGAGGAAATAAAAACTGGTGTAGATAACACTGACGCCGTAGAATGTTTTTTTTTTATTTCGACAGAAAAAGAGATCTGAAAAGTGAGCGAGAGAAAGTTGGGAAGAATATATACAGAGAGGGAGAGAAAGAGAGAGAGGGGGAGGGAGGAAATAAAATCTGTTGTAGATAATGTTGACGCTGTGAAATGTTTGTTTTTTCTTTGGCATAAAAAGAACATTACACAGCAAATAATATCTACACCAGTTCTTATTCCCCCCCTCTCTCTCTCTCTATATATATATATATATATATATATATATATTCTTCCCTACTCTCTATTTATATATATATGTACATATTCTTACCACCTCTATCGCTTTTTACATTTCTTTTTATGGCAAAGAAAAAAAAACATTTCACAGCGAACTCTATCTACACCAGTTTTTATTTCCTCTCTCTCTCTTTGTATATACTCTTACTATCTCTTTCTTATAGCCAAAAACCTATGCGGACAAGATAAGTAATATGATTGAAATCTAGCTAGTAGGAAAATATCTAAGTAATTTAAATCGCCCACATCAAAAGTAAAAAAGTATAAAAAGATTAAAAAACAAAAAACAAAAAAAAACACCCCGTTATAAAACGGAGTAAAAGAAAAAAAAAAAAAAAAAAAAAAAAAAATAGCATTGTGTAAGGTTTGCTAAGCTGCTCCGAAATCAAAAAATAAACAATGATACCAGTACATATTTTTTCTCAGGGGTTCGTTTTTTTTTTTTTTTTGCAGGGGGGGGGGGAAGGTTATCAGTATTTAATTTCCTGTTTATAAGCGATTATTATGTTTATATTTGGTTTATTTATTTTTTTTTTAAACGATTGCCTCTTGTAAAGGGTGCCACCATATTTGAAAAGTTCTGGAGTGTTTGTTTATGTATTAAGAGGTAGATTCTGGAATAATCGAATTATCAGTTCTCAGCCAATGAGAATGGGCAGAATTCGAGAAGGGAGAATTTACTTTTTAATCTGGAAATGGAAAGATTATGTTATGTCTATAAATTCATGATCCAGTTACAAAGGGTGCAAACACAACATCTGTAGAATGTGTATATTTTCTTCAGGTTTTGACTGAGGGCGGTAGGACTTTAAGTTATAGGGGGAAAAATAGAAACTACTTCCATTAAAGATGCTGCGATTGTGATGGTGTTGCTCCTAAAATGAAATGTAGGATTTTATTATAACAGCTAAATGTGCCTAAAATGTCATTCTAAAGTTACATAAAATAGTGATTAATAGTCTAGATATAAATTTGTATGTGGCATCTGTTGTTGCAAACCTATGGTACTTTGGTCCAGAGGGAAGTTCTGCAATCAAAATATTATATATGGAGATATACAGCCAGTAATACCATACAAATTAATTTTCATAGGACGTTCATGCCAGATCTTGTCAGAGGCTTTAAATATGAAGTTCCCTAGCTTCATTTGCCTTTTCTTGTGTATGATAAATGTATTCTGAAGTGAAGTGATTAGGGTTATCAAATTCCACGGCAGTGTTTCTGATAAAGAGGGAAGAATTGTTGTTTTCTGGATCGGAATCTATTCACCTAACACTTATTGTAGGTTAGTTTTTTTCTACTTTAAAGTAGTATTTTTAAGCCCCTTGCATCAAGTGGCTTCATTCACATCTTGTCAAAAGCAATTTCCATTAAAAAAAAAATAAAAATGCAAAAGTGTGAATTTGTAGAGAATTGATACATTCTTAAATGAAGAAGAGATTAACGTTTCACCAACAACTGGTGTATATTGGACAATGTTCCTACGTCAACAAAAATGCATTCTGAATAAATTTTATTGAAAAAATAATCTAGATCAAAATTTTTTTTTGTACTGATATAAAATAGGAAGTGATATTTTTCTATAGAAGAATGTACTTCCATTGTTACTCTTAAGACTTTTTCAAATACCACATTTCTTTAGCAGTAAATGGAAATACTAATATGAATAAATACAAAAAAAATCTAAAATAACTATAAACAAAAAATAAATTTTAATAAATATTCAGTAAAACAAAAATTCAACTTTAATTAGAAAAATATTCAGTTATTTACAAAACTTATTGAAGAAATGCATTTTAGATATGTATTTAAAATATATCAATATACATTTTGTTGAATGTTTTTGTATTAGATATTAAAGACAAATTATTTGTTAATTCCTTTTATTGTTGTTTTTTTTTTTTTAAATCTACATAAGTGATACAAAATAAATGCATTTTTTAATATTTAACAATAGTGAAATCATGATCAAACTTCAATTTTAGGCTTATTCGTTTGGTTTTATTTCAATTTTCTTCAATTTTTTTAGTATTTTTATCTTTTGTTTGAAATATTCAGCTGTGGCCTACTTTTAGATTACACACAGTATATTAGAGAGAGAAAGATCGATTAATGCTATTAATTATCCAAAACGTTATTTTGTTTACATATGGTTGATAGTTTCAAAAAAGCAAATTTAAGAGTAGGAAAAAGAGTCAAAAGTATTTATGGGTTTAAATTTTAACATTTCATAAAATGTCTGATCGATTTCATAGCAAAATCGATTTAAAAAAAAATAATACTTACTCTTTTATTGAATAATCTTTCCAAAAATATAAAGAATTAAGAAAAATATGAAAAACATGTACAATACAAGATACGGATAGCTTTTTTTGTTGTTTTGTTGAATAAAATAAAACAAAATGGCACTTAAAACCAAAGAATTAAAATATTTATAAAAACTTAAAAATTAAATATTAAAAATTTGTTAAAATAATGTTTGAATAAATGTCATACAAACCCTATTTTATTCAAGTCCAGGTTTTATTTGATTATCTTCTTTATCTAAATTAAATGTGTGAAATATCTAAAAATTAAGCATTTCATAATCATCTACTCAAATATGATCAAAGTTTATAAAATTCTATTCTTTAGTAAAAGCCTTTATGAAAAAAATTATTTCAATTGTTGATCACAGAAATGATTAAATTCGAAAATAGCATGTAAATGTGAATAGAAAATATTTATAAGATTATAAAATCAAGTAAATTAATCATTAGGTTATGGCAATTAATAGAAATCAAAAGTAGTGCACTATGCCTCTTATTTACCCCGGCTTAACTTGAATAATTTTGTAAACTAATAAAAGGCCAAGCAAATGATTTTCATTCAATCAAATCTATTGAATTTAGTAAAGATCGAGCAATTATTCTGAGAAGCAAGTAAGATGTATTTCAGCAAAATATTTCATGATCAACAGCTTTATCAGATTCATCACAAAAATCCATCTTTTGTAAAATTTTAATTTAGTAGATTTTTCAAAATAGTAATAGTTAGGTAAAAAAAAAAAAAAAAAAAAAAAGTAATGAAAAGAATTTCCGTAGTAAAAATAAAAACGAATTGTTAGTAGTCAAGAATCAAAGCTAATATTACAGTTAGAATAAGATTTTTATTGAACGCACATAGGGACAATAACAAAAAGAGCATAAAGAAATGCTGTCAATTAGTTAAGCAAAATGTTATGAAAGGCTTTAACAGCTTATTAGAAATATCCATGGAATGATAAAATAAATGAGAAAACTATTATAATTCTTGAGATGTTTATAGTTAAGACAATGCCCTATCTCATGTTTATGCTTTCATATTTGTTCCGTATTTTTACAAAGGAGTATGTTGGTACGTGTTGGACAGCTTTTAGAAATTAACTTTCAAACTAACCTATTTATCCCTCTTTGTTAAGTCCTTTATTATTTCATATTATTCTTGACCTCTCCCTGCTAACTGATCATTCTACCTCAACTGTTCTACATCTGACCCAAGCACTCTTAGCCACATTTTTCAACATGAACAAACCAATGAAGTTTATTTTGTGCACATCTTATGCTGAACAGTTTCATTTTGTCAGCGATACGAGTTTTCAGTGCAATTGATTATTTTTTTTTTTTTAATGCAGAGAAAACAAATTTCTGCTTAAATCACTAAAGCCGCCCATGGACTTCATTTTTATCAAAATTTGAGTTGCAAAATTTATCTTGATTTCAGCTATTAGCTATTCACATTCGTGTTTATCTGAGGTCATCATCTCTTAGTCTCACATTACATATTCATTGTATCATTTTCATAACAATTATCTACATGCAACACATATCTTCAACACCCAATGGTTCAGTTTTTTTGTTTTTTTTTAACTTCCAAACATGACATTGCGTATGCATGCCTGAAAGCATAGTCAACCAAGAGGAAAGTATAAATCTATGCTGGTATCCACTTCTAACTTGCTATTACAGTAGCATCAAGCTAACAAATCTTCTGAAGATGCAAGGAAAGTATATTTGGCCGTGAGTCTATTGAGGTTGTCTAGAAGGTTTGTTAGCTTAATACTATCATTGCAGCTCAGAATTTTCAGTGTGTGAAACCACAAGTATTAATGGATGATCCAACTAATGTATAAGAATTCTTTAAAATAAAAATATATATACATACATAATTGAGTATTGATTATTTTTCCTATACTAAAAAAAGATACAAAATTACACTAATATATATATATATATATATATATATATATATATATATATATAAATTAGTTACAGGACATGGCTACAACAAGTGAAAGGCATATATAGATGAAGTGATTACCACAGGTTTCTCCCTGTCTTTCATTCCTCTATTTTTTCTTTCTCCTCCCTTGAGATGAAAGGTTTACACTTTTCCTTTATTTGAATCAAAGGTGCAACCCTGAAAATGGATATCATAAAACAATAAGAGGAAAATACAAGTGGTTCTTTGATAGAGTATCCTAATCCTCTGGCCAAACCATGTGCAACACTTTAAAGCAGATTTTAAGTTAGTTGTAGAGAAAACTTTGTTTGTCTCATGTGAGAGACCTCTTTTGAAAATTTTGGCGATGAACACTTGAGAAGGTTGGCAACAAATTTAATTAAAGTGGGCGGCTCAACAAGAATTTGTTAACACTGGACTAAAAAAAAAAAAAAAAAAAAAAATATGACCATGTTATACTCGACTTGGAAACAATCCGGTAGTATTGTATTGCACAAATGAGAAGTTCTTAAAAAGAAACTGTTAATGATACTTCTGTTTAGTTTTAGGTACACAGAAGGAGAAAGGTAAATTTTTGCAGTAGTTGACACTGAAGGAGTCTTTGCTGTGAAGGCTTTATTGCGCGCACAAGTGAGGGGGGGGTACATAAAAATTGGATCTTGATCAAACACTTACCATGAAAATAATGATAGAACAATAAGCTAGCAATATCTTTTCTGTAAGAAAGAAGCCATAGAGATGAGAAGTGCCATATAATTTGCTGGATTCACTGTTTTTCATTGAATAATCATCTGCGTTTATTAAAATAAAAAAATTTAAGAGGCCTCAGCAGTTGGTGGGTACATATGTGTTGATTTTTCTTACTTTATTTACATTGCAACATTTTAACAATTAACATCAAACATTTTACTTATTCACAATTTCCTTAATCTGTTAGGAAGTATTAAAACAATCAAATGAAATTCGAAATTGCTTTTGATGCTTTTAAACTAATTCAAAAATTTACACCTATTCTCACATACATAGATTATAACTACTCTTAAATTATGTTTTCTTAGTTTTATTATATACTAGCGGGGGTCATTGCCTGAGTGTGTGCAGGTGGTGTAATAAGGAACCCACCGGGGGGGGGGGATCAAAACAGTAGGAGAGAGGTGTTAAAAATGATAGTAGGTAGGCAGGCAGGCTAGAACCCGTAATGCGAAAAATGGAAAGAAAAAAAACAAAAAAACGTAAGATCTTGGCTGATGCATCCATTGAGTGTTTGAATTAAGCGTAGTCAATCCAATGGAGACGATGACATGCGAAAAAAAAAGCGACCTCTCCTTGTACAAACTGCCTAGTTTAGGGTGAAGGAATGAATGTTTTTGGCCAATTTTTCGATATTTATCATCCAAAGGATCGAGCTGTAAAAGGATACCGATCATGTGAGGACCCGTCGCGTGTGCCAAAAGTTTTTGACAAACATACACAGTTTGCCTTAGCGGGGGTGTCAGGCATTGCCCAGGTGTTTAGGTGGTGTAGTAAAGACCCCTGGAAAGAGGTCAAAACAACAGTAGCGTGGGGTGCCCGGATGTGTGACGGTTGTGTTGTAAGGAATCCCAGGAAAAAAAAAAAAAAAAAAAAAAAGTGATAGTAGGCAGGCAGGCTCGAACCCATAACGCAAAGGAGGGGGAAAAAAAAGTGACATCTTTGCCAACGTCCCCATTGCCAAACCGGAAATGGAGAGCATTGTCAATCCAAAGGTGACGATGACTTGCTAAAATGTCAGCGAAAAAAGTGACCCCTCCGTGTACAAAACATACAGTTTGCCTTAGTGGGGGTGCCAGGCGTTGCCTGTACAAAACGGTTGAGTTTAGGGTTAGGGAATTAATGTTTTGGCCAATTTTTCGATATTTGTTGTCTGAAAGGTTGAGCTTCAAAACGATACCAATCTTATAAGGATCCCTCGCCTCTATCAAAAGGTTTTGTGAGACATACACACACACACACACACACACACACACACACACACACACACACACACACACATTTTGCCCTTTATATATAGAGACTAGCGAGGGTACCCAGCGTTGCCCGGGTGTTTGTAGGTGTGTGTGGTGTTAAATAAAAAAGAACCCGGGGGTTAGGATCGAACCTGAAGCCCTGAGGCGAAGTTTGAAAATAAAATCGACCAGCAAGAATGAGTTAATGAAAGATGTTTGAATTTATTTAAGAACCAAATTGATAGGTGCGCGCCCGGAAGTAGTCGAGCGTTACGACGACGACGATGACGTCAATAACCAGGTTTGTTTGTAATAAGCGAAGTAAAAAAAAAAAAAGTTTTAATTTAGCGAGTGGGGGTAATCAAAACATCGGGGGAAAAAAAAAACCTAATGTAAGGCAAACGAACAATGAAAACAGAAAAACGAACACGTGAAAAATGGCTTAAATAAGCCTGTTTCAATATTAAAATTTTAAAAATCGGTGGGTACCCGAGTGTTTTTGGGTGTGTGGTCGGGGGTGGATAAGCGAAGTAAAAAAAAAAAAAAAAAAAAAAAAAAAAACAGAAAAACGAACGTTACGTGAAAAATGGCTTAAATAACACTGGTTCAATATTTAAATTTAAAAAATCGAAAAAAAAAAAAAAAAATCCCCGTCTCACACCACGATTCGAACCCAAAACGTTTAGATAACGAACCAACGTGCTAACGCGATGTACATGAAATTTGTTCAGTTTTTCAACTATTTAAAGTAAATCAGGTCATGAAGTCATCTGGCGCATGCGTAGAACCACTCGTCACAAGAAGACCGTTTTTGTTGACCCCCCTGTCGAAAATTGTCGATTTCAGGGTGAAAAAAAAAAAATTAAAAAATGAACGTTTTCGGCCAATTTTTCAATATTTTTCGAGCGAAGGATGGGGCTTTGATATGATATCAAGTTTGTGAATTTTCATCGTGCCTGTCAAAAGTTTTTAGCAGACACAAACATACATACATACATTTTCGCTTTTATATATATAGAAGACTAGCAAGACCACTCGGCGTTGCTCAGGACCGTATAAAAACAATGAGAAAAATTTTGAACATACCTGTTATTTTTAGTATAAAGGAAATTTTGATATCTATTTATCATTTGCCATATTGAGCAAAAGAATATTTCACCTATCCTAAGACGGGTATTATATGTATGAAATAATAGTACTTTCCCTAGGATAGGAAATTTACAGCATGTATATGGAAAAAAATTTCCTTACCCAGGGCAGGTAATGTATAACACATCTTTAAAATAATTGACATAATTTTCTGTTGTGTAAACTTTTCTGTTATCACGGGTAAGAGTTTGTTTTTATATCAGAGTGCTATAGTGAAAAAGAACCTTATTACTCATTTAAAAGTCATACTACCCGAATATATTACATGCTATTCGGTTTTAATAATCTTTATGCACGTCACAGGAAGGATTTTCCTTGTTTTTTTCAGATGAGTACTATTCTGCACAAGTACCTTATTTCTTGGGTGGGATAATGTACAAGTACGTCATTTCTAAGATATATACTCGATAATTTTACACAATTTTCTGTTGTGCTTACTTTTCCATGTGTCACAGGTGAGAGTTTGTTTTTACATCAGAGTGCTATAGTAAAGAAGCACCTTATTTCTTATATAAATGTCATATTACATGATTTTCGGTCATGATTACTTTTATGAATGTCGCAAGTAAAATTTCCTTTGTTTTTCATATGGGTATTATACTGTACAACTACCTTATTTCTCAGGTAGGATACTGCACAAGTACATTATTTCTTATGTAAGATACTGGACAAGTACCTTTGTTCTAATTTAAAAATGAAAGAACTCAATACTTTTATGAAATTTTCTGTGTATCAGGGGTAAGAATTTGTTTTTTTTATCTGGGTGCTATAGTGAAGAAGCACTATATTTTTCATAAGTAAGTCATACTACTCGAATATTTAACAGGATTTACGGTTTTGATAACATGTACATAACACAAGATATTCTTTGTTTTTTCATGTGAGTACTATATTGCACAAGTACCTTATTTCTTTGGTAGGATACTGTGCAAGTAATATTGTATTTCTAACAAAGATGAAACTACTCTATTTTACATACTTTTCTCATATGAGTACTATACTGTACAAGCACCTTATTACTTGGATAGAATTCCTTGTAGACATGAATACATTAACAAAAGTAACCATTGTATGTGATTTTTGGAATATGACATCCATAGACATATTAAAACATAAATTACATATAATTCATAAGTTAATTAGTTTTAGAGTGGATCCAAAGCACAAAAATCTATATACACATAATTAAAATTCATAATGATCGGTAAATTAGTTCAGGAGTGAATCCAATACATACATATATATATATATATATATATATATATATATATATATATATATATATACATAAACATATACACATCCTTAAAATTCATAATGACCGGTTAATTAGTTTTGGAGTAAATCTAATACATAGAAATATATAAACATATACACACAATAAATATTCATAATGATCGGTTAATTAGTTTAAGAATTAATCCAATAATAGAAGTATATAACCATACACACATAACTGAAATTATCAATGTTTGGTTAATTAGTTTAGGAGTGAATTTATGACATACAAATATATAATCATACACACATAAGCAAAATTCATAATGATCAGTTAATTAGTTTAGGAGTGAATCCAATACGTTCAAATATATAAACATATACACATCCTTAAAATTAATAATGATCAGTTAATTAGTTTAGGAGTAAATCTAATACGTCGAAATATATAAACATATACACATAATAAAATTTCATAATAATCGGTTAATTAGTTTCAGAATCTATCCAATAATAGAAATATATAATCATATAAACATCCTTAAAATTCATAATGATCAATTAATCAGTTTAAGAATGAATCAATACATAGAAATATATAATCATATACACATAAGTAAAATTCATAATGATCGGTTAATTAGTTTAGGAGTGAATCCGATACATATAAATATATAAACATATACACACACTGTTAAAATTCATAATGATCGGTTAATTAGTTTAAGAATTTATCCAATAATAGAAATATATAATCTTATACACATCCTTAAAATGAATAATGATCGGTTAATTAGTTTAGGAGTGAATCCAATAATAGAAATATATAATCATATTTACATAATTATATAATCATATATACATAATTAAAATTCATAATGATCGGTTAATTAGGTTAGGAATGAATTCAATACAAAATTCCATTATTTACAGGATTATTAGAATGTAACAAATAAACCGATACATAATATATCCTATATATTTGGAATATGACATTTTCATTATGTACAGCAAAAACATTTGTGTATTAATTATTACGTAACATTTAAATATCAAGAATATCGGTATGTAAAACAACGACGCCATGGGCGCTATGTTCGTCAAGTTTGAACTCCTTTTTTTTTAATCCCTTAGCAATTGTTTTAACCAATTAAACACCTCTAATAAAATTCTGCACCCTGTATCTTTTGAGCTACTGCATGCCGTCAAGCGACCATCCGTCTAGGAGGAGATACAATTTAAAATACGGAGACACACACACAGACATAGTGAGATTTATATATTAGATAAACAAGATAAAGATTAAATTAGCTTTTAGATTTTGATTAAAACAAAATTATTAACTTGATTTAAATAACGAAATAATACACAGAGACAGCAACGTAGGTAAATTTTGAACATGCCTTTATTCTGTTAAAAAACATGAACTAAATTTTATACTGCTCCAGCTCCCCTACAGGGTTGGAAAAAATAATGTGGTGGATAAAAATAAAAGTGACTTCAAAATTTACGGAGTTCACCATTGAAAGGAGGTGGCTAGAGGTCACTCAATAATTGACTTCAAATAGTTAGGCTTGGTAGGCCTTCATGAGCGACACAGTGGCAAGGATGGATGTAGCTGGCTCAATCCACTCCAGGTGAACACTGTTTCAAATACAAGTTGCATGATTTGAGTTAACAATTCAATAATATAAAATGGAAAGGGATAATAAAAAAAATAAAATGGCAGTGTCAAACCATCCTTTCTTTCAACTTGCAATAAATCCTTGTGTATTTGATATTATTTTCCACCGTTCACTCTCGTTCTAAGTTGTCCAAAAAAAAAACTCAACTCAATCCTCATGCTTTAGAATTCATCCCATTTTAACAGTTACCAATTGTGTACATATGCAAATTAATGGCATACATTCACCAATGAGCGACCTACAAAAATATCTTTGTTTTTTCTTTTCTACATTTTCCACTATCATTTTACAAGCTAAGCAAACACAAGGTTGTTGTTTGCGAGAGTGATGATTTCTATTACAAATCACTTGCTGTTTTAATAGCAAACTTCATAAATTTGGGGACCCAGGTTAGGTTCCAAGTCAGCCCTCATTGGTCAGGTTTTTCTTTGTCCACGACATAACTTTTTTCTTCCATCCTGTAGGAGAACTGGAGCAATCGCTTCATAGGTGAACTTTTGTAAACAGTATGGCCCCGCCAGCATAAACGTCATGTAAGATAGCAGAAATATATCATGTTCGAAAGACCTGGAGAATGCGATTTAGGCAGTTTCCAAATGCTTACTGTTTTCCATCCTTTGTTCGGACTCCCTGCCATGAAATAAGATCATTCGCACTATCACTTGGTAGATCCTCATTTTGGTGGTGCACTTTATTTCAGGTTTTGCTCCCAGTTTGGAATTGAATCGTCAGAAAGTATGATAGCATGACATGTAAGGTCATTTTGCATTTGCCCCACTTTGATCTGTGTCTATCATGATGGTGTGAAGATATTTAAAATTCAATCTCTTCAAAAACATAACCATTGAGGACAATGGGTGTTTTGTCTCTCCATCTACAATGCAAAACTCATTAATAACAGACTGGATATCAGCAAATATTCCACAAGTTAGCACAATATCATCTGCATAGTCTAAGTTTTAACAGAAAAGCTGCAACCAACAGTAACATCAGGAAACTTAAGACATTGGATGTGATCAAGTTAATGGCATAAATAAAAATATGTGAAAGTACACCTTGCTGAATGCCAAACTATATTTTGAAGTGTCCTGAAACCTCACTGTACTTGTGTATGCTGGATTGCACAGAGCAGTAGTATGTTTTAAGATTACAAAGTTTAGGAAGAATACCATTTGCTTACACAAAATTTCCATAGTCAACAGAAGCGATTTTTGGTTTGGCCTCACTTTAGAGATGCGTTCTGATGAAAATCTCAAAATTAGTTTTAGTTTTATAAATATTTAGTTCAATTAATAATTTAATGACCAAACAATACTGTAATTTCATTTTTAAAATCCTATATATTTTTTTAATTGCAAAAACAATAAAATAAAGCTTCCTCGACAAAGAGTAGGTACAGCTAATTATAAATCTAAATGAATAAATGCAAAAGTTTGTTTTTTTCATTTATCACACTTATTGCCTTCAAAACGATTTAAGTCAATACAACAGCCTTTTGAAATACTTGCTCTTTACTATATATGAATAGTACAAGATACAATTTTATTTATTGTGGACTATTATCCTCATCTTTTTAGTTGTTATTTCACAAGGTTTTGGCCAACTATTCCTCTGGCCTTCGTCAGGTGGTAACCTCGACAGGATAGGAACTCCGAATCTCCGAACTGCATTCTCAGCAATTACTGCTATCCATAGTTGTTCTTGTCTCACCACGTTTTTGACCAAGTAAGCCTCTGGCCGGCTTTGGGTAGGATTGAAACCGCTATCTTCAAACAATTCTCACCTGGAACTGTAAAGATTTAATGTCTATCCACTGCGCCACGGGCCCCAAAGGGCGATCAAGGTTGAATTTTTTGGTCTTAACATTTATTTATTATCTGATCTTCCAATACTCATCTCGATAATGAATTCCATAATATATATACAAGATACAAATCTGTATGCCTAATTTGCATAACTTTTCTAAACAGTTTATAATAAATTAATATTTGATGCTATTTATTTCTAATTTTTAGGACTGGTATCTTCTGTGGAAAGGTCCAAATTCCCTATATATCAAGTTTCAAGTTTGTAGACCAAGACCGTTCTTCACACAAACTGATAAGGTCAGTTATATATATATATATATATATATATATATATATATATATATATATATACATATACACATATATATATATACATATACACACACATACACCAGATTAAAGGTAATCAAAAGTGATAACTAATGAATTTAACAAGGAGTGTTCAATAAAAGAGCAAGACAAATTTTTATTAATATAAACTTACTTGAACAGCTACTTTGGGTTTTCTTCCTGCTACCTACTACCCTTACTGTACTGACATGCAGAAGTTTAAATGTAACATAAACCAACATCTTGTTAATCTTTCCTAGGCATGGTCCCAAATAGTAGCCACTTACATAAGTGGCGATATGCTAGGTGTATCAGAATTTTGGGGGAATTTTTAACACCCCGAACACAAAATTGCGAATAAAATAAAAAGAAATTACCAGTTTTTTATAAAGTGGGTTTTTTATTTTCTTTATGGAATATACTCCAAAATAAACTATTAAAGTTGTTTAAAAAATAATAGAAATAATTTTTATTTAAAAATAAATAAATAAATAAAAAACAGTGTTTATAAAGTGCCGGCGCGAGCCATTTTTTTTTTTACGTAATGAAATCAATTGAATTTTATGAGTTAAATATTTTTCAATTTTTAAACTTTAAAAATCTATCAAAATTATTTTGTTTAAAAATTTAAACTTATATTTTAATGTATCTTTGTAAAATTAGATTCATTTACTCCATAAGAACTTAATGTATTATTATTATTATTATTGCTGTAGACCACGTGTGAACACCCGAAAGAAAACTTAAAAGAAAAAATACAAAAACTTCAGTATTTATGAATTTAGAGTGAGGCATCAGTTTCACTTACAAATTTAACAAGACATTCCAACTTGTTGAATAAAAATCATTTTCTTTCCAATGTATATTCTATACGTTTATTGGCGGGGGGGGGGGGGTACCTTTTAAAGGTGACAGTTTTAAGAATTTGCCAATTAAACTTAAGATTAGTGGTAAAAATAAATTTAGTGAACATCTCTAAGTTAAAATGATCCATAATTATAAAATATTGAATACACATAGCTTCTAAAACAAACATTTTCAATCTTTTGATACATGAAGATTTGCTAAGAATTTTAAAGTCAGTTTAATTGACTTTCCATTGGATAGTTTAAATACTTCCAAAATCCTTGGACCTCTGCTGTTCCTGATATTCATAAATGACCTCCCCGACAAAATTGCCTCTGAGATGGGTATATATGCTGATGACACCACACTCTATAGCAGGCACGACAGGAAAACAAATGAACATATATCTAAAGTAATGGCAGAAACACTAGAGGATGACCTCCAATCAGTAGTGGAATGGGGACAAAAATGGATGGTAACGTTCAATGCCACCAAGACAAAACTGATTTCATTCAATAATTACAAGAAACCTTTTCTACTACCTATAGCAATGGCCAACGACTCTTTATCTGAGAGTACGTCTCTCAAGCTCCTTGGCCTAACGTTCACAGGAAACATGAGTTGGAACAATTACATCGAGGGTATTGCCAGGGCCGCTGCAAGGAAGGTGGGCTCTCTCTACCGTGCTAGAAAACTTCTAACACCCGAAAGTATCCTGTACCTCTATAAGGCCACTATTCGCCCATGTATGGAGTATTACTGTCATATTTGGGCCGGTGCATCGGTTACTAGTCTCTCACTCCTTGACAGGGTTCAAAAGAGAGTCGCAAATCTGATAGGCCCTAAACTGGCATCTAAGCTTCAGCCTCTGTCCCATCGTCGAAACGTTGCATCCCTCTGCCTGTTCTACAAGTATTATAATGGTGAATGCTCTGAAGAACTGCAAGCACTTGTGCCCCCACGACGTGAACACCCTCGACAGACCCGACAAGCTGCAAAATCCCACCCCCACACTGTAAAAATCCCTAGATGTAAAAGATTTTTCTACTCCAGTAGTTTCTTCCCCAGAACTGCTAGACTTTGGAATTCCATTCCAGGTCACTGCTTCCCCAACTGTACTGACATGCATAAGTTCAAGTACAACGTGAACCAACATCTCGCTGCCCTAATCCCTACATAGTACCCAAGTAGATATTTCCCCTGATAGTAGCCCCCTACACCAAAGTGGCAATGTGCCTTGTTTGGGGTGAAAATGTAATAAAAAAAAAAATTAAAAAAAATAAAAAAACTTTCAAATTTCGAACAATCACCTTCAACTATAAACAAAATGACTTGTTTACAAAGAAACCTGTAAACATTATGATGGACTTAATTTTGTAATAGGATGTTAATTTACTTCTTTTTTTTTTTTTTATTAATATAATAATTGCAAAAGATAAGACAAGAAACATGTTCTTAGAACAAACACCTTTAAAAAATTGATTTACTTTTCTTAGCAGTACATATCTTTCAATATTTATTTCTAATTAGGGGAGGGGACTTATTTAAAACTATCTTCCATGAACGGTCCTAAAATCTATTTTTAATTGATTCAATATTTGCCTAATTTTCCTAAACTGCCCAAATCTATAATTGTGGTAAAATCATGACATTCTTTGCTATAGGGAAGGTATAGAATAGTTAATAAAGCACATCCTCCCTGTCCTCATTAAGAATGGTTTTCTAAATAGTAATATTCTTGTTTGGAAATTCATTCTTAATATGAGGAGGGATCTTGTTTACTATTCTGTTTTTACAGTCTTATTTTGCATTACCAATTGTTGGCTATTTTCAATTGTTTATGAAAAATTTCAAAGAGTATTTAATCAAATAAAAGCCTCGTTTTAAAAGAGAAATAAACCTTTAGTTGCCTCACTAATTTCAATCAATTACAAGGAAAACATTTGATGAAAATATTTAGAAATATCTTGTCAAATATACCTCCAAAGTGAATTCTTTTCACGTTTGCAAAAAATGTGGACATTACATGGGTGTTTTACAGTACTTCGAAAATGAAAAAGCAACAAATCTATAAGTAAATATTTAGAAATTTAAAAAGAACAGAATCAGAAAAAAATTAGCAAAAGAAATCGTTCCATCACTAACATATATGTATTTGTAAGAATATAATGATGAAGATCTTGAATACTTTTGTATTGCTTGTTACTGGAAACGAAATTTTATAAGTTTTTGGAAAATGTTTAGTCATAAGTGCTGGTAGACATAGTGATTAATATGAAGTAAGCACTGAAATACTAAAAGTGACTAATTAGTTTTCTTTCTGATGTGATCGGTTGACAGATGAGGACTTAGTACAGTGAAGATTAGTTACTTCTATCCTGCAGTGAAATTATTAAGCAAAGAGAAAACAGCAAGCAGATAAATAAAAATTGATGAAAGCATTTTGTTCTTGAAAAATATACCAATAAATTGCTGACAAAACAATTTTATATGTAGTTATTGGTTGAAAAGTTACACCCATTACACAGTGAAGGGAAAATTTCATTCAACTTTATAAGAAATGCAAACTTCCAAATTTTAGCATTTATATAAGAATCTATATTTTATGCAATTCATATTAATTTTAACAGAAGAAATTCTGAATGAAATTTAAAGAAATAAAAATGTGTTGCATTTGTTTATTATTTTTTATTTAATTCCACGCTAATTTAGCGTTTTTCTAGTCATTTTTAAAATTCAAAATATGCACAAATATACTCTTAAGATTTAAAGCTAAAAGAAATAGTACTACAGAACATCTGTTGGTGTGAGTTGAATGTCGAGATGGAAGATAGCCATTGTATTGAATCAACCATATAAATAGGTATTTGGTGGATTTGGATTTAACTGCATAAGAAATAAAAAGTTACCAAATTCTAAATAAAACACGAACATCACAATTATAAAATCAACTTTATTTAGCTGGAACATAAGAATAAATGCAATTTTGCTTGGCAGGCAGACTTAAGCTGAAAACAGAATGTTGACTTCTGGAGTCTCAATCTTGTCTTGCCGTTTTCTGGCAAAGAAGAGCAGGTTCTTAGTGTCTTATCTCCATAAAAGCTTTCAAAAGTGATTTGTCTCTTTCCGTCAACAAGGTGAACAGAAACAAGGATACGAGTATGCAGCTATGCATTAATTGCTTATGTACTTCTACGTGAGTTTGGACGTATCTACTTTCGCCAATTGAAATATAATCCTACATTAAGCGAGAGATTACATGTACATACGAAAGAAATAGATCTGTCAGGCTACGCATTCCTTGTCATTTTCTGGTCATTAATATATACATATGTATTGACTTTTTTTTTTTTCTTTAATTATTATATCTATAGTAGCCGTACAAATAACTTAATACAAGCAATGATGTTGTAGTATACTACTAAAACTGTGGGCGTTGCTTATATTATAGATGAAGGGATAGCACCGAGCGAGATATGTGATTGGTTAAATGATAGTGTCACAAATCTCATCTACAAACTTTTCTTTCACAAAGTAAATCTTCCAAACTTATGCAGAGTGATCAGATTTCAACCAAGATCCCAGGAAACCGTGAAAAAGGAAGAGATAAATAAATAAATAAATAAATAAATAAAATAACAGTTCTGTGGCTATTAACTGTGCGAGTTGCAACAGTTGGGAAAAAAGCAAAACAGCCAGTCATGTGTTTGATAACATATGAAACTACTTTGAACCCCCCCTTAAACCTCAAGAAATGTAAAAAATAAAAATAAAATAAAAATAAATTGTCATCTTTTAAAAGAAAAAAATAAGGGTTGCTATGCACAACCTCCCCCCCCCGTCTAGTTTTTATGAGAATGTAAAAAGAAAAGAAAACTCTAAAGACTTTCTGTCACTCAACATGAAGATGAGAATGGTTCTCAGAAATAGTTAGTATCTTGCCTTTCCTTCCTTCCTTCCACCCCTCACTACTAGTCGGACACCCCTCCCCAACCAATCCTTGCATTTTAACAAGAACCAACCACCAAGCAAAGGAAGAGTTTTTACCCAGAAAGAGAGAGAGAGAGAGAGAGAGAGAGAGAGAGAGAGAGAGAGAGAGAGAGAGAGAGAGAGAGAGAAGTCCGGTTTCGGCTACATTGTATCTGTCAGTAGGCCTGTTTTACACCCACCCAAACCATTAATAGTTCAGATTTATTACCAGACTACCTGCTGCCCCACCCCCATCTCAATAGACGCAAAGGAAAGAGGGGAGAGGGATAAAGTCTGCACCAACAACTAATGTGGGAATCAGGCCACTGGCGCACACATTCCTCCTCCTCCTCCGACCCCCTCATTACCTTCATCTTTGGCAAGCTGCTGCTGATGCTCTCGTCTTAGCAGCAAGACTTCCTCTTCTAACGCGTTTTTAGCCCAGTTCTCTCTGCTGACTCCATAGCAGTATACGTTATTTAAACGACCCCCTCTCTTAAGTTCAATTTAACCAACAGCTTCCACAACATAGCAAATATGTTTTCAAATAAGTATAATACTATCTGTTTTTAAAATATCCAACTTTGAGGGGGGAAAAGTGCAGAGTTTGTTTGGGAATTAACGTTTCACAATAAACAATCTTTACCTGTCAAACAAAAAACTTCATTCCTGGGCGAAGGTAGATAAACACTTTAAACTACATTTTAAATGTAAAGACATAAACTAGCAGGACCCATGTATCGGGGTTGCCCGGTAGAAGTACGACACAAAGTCAGAACATATTCCATATTCTACGGTTGTCAGTTATGGAAAATAGCGGGTACTGGCGACCGTGACCAAAATGAAATCAGCGGAAGCCACTGGCTGCCATAGCCAACGCTGGGGAGGGGGGGGGTACCAGCAACTGGTGTTAGTTTGGGGAGATTATTTACCGGTATTGGTAGGCACTGGCTGCCTTTGCAACTGGCAGTCACTGGCGGCCATAATCAGTGCTAGCCTCCATTGAACTGCACCGAACTGAAATCGTTTTTCTTCAACAGCCTGGCATTGTTGGGCACACTGGCATCTACTGGCTGAAACTGGATCCTTGTGGCAGGCACAGATGGTCACTGATGTTTTCAGGTGGTTACTTGCATTTACTGGTGGACACTGTTTGCCTTTCCAACTATCATTGTTGGTTCACCATCAGCTATAGGACTGCTCCATAATGAAATTGTCTTTAATGGCAAGTTCTGGTAGTTATTGATGTTTTTAGGCGGTTACTTGCATTTGGTCACTATCGACCATGAGCAGTGTCAAGCCCCATTGGAGTGCTCTGAAATGAAATGACCCGCCTTCAATATTCGGACACTGTTGGTTATAATGGTGACTGACAGTAATTTTCAAGTAGTTACTATCACTTCTTGACAGGGGCGGGTGCTGGCGGGCAAATCGCTCGTCTCCAATTGTCATCGAGTGGCGAGCACCGTCATCCATGACAGTCATTGCTCTTAAGTTAGCTACTGTCACCTCATGGCACTGCTGTTTTGCGTCTATTACTACCATTTTGAGATGGTTTACCCGAAGTCACAGGCTGCCTTTAACGACTGCCGTTCACAGTTCGTAACCATCGCTCAAAAGGCGGCTATAATGAACATTGTCTTTAGTTTCAAGCTCAAGCAAAGTAAGAATCACACTAATCTCATTTCTACGCAACCCTTACTTGCTGCATTGGTGTAGACATGTTTTTGTACCCATAGAGAGTACGGACTGTGTTATTGTTTTTTTAAGCTATGATGTTCAATTTAAATTTAACTTCATATATAGTTTGTGTATGAAAATGCTTGCTGAAAGTCCATAATAGTTACAAAAAGCCGTTATTATTTTAGCACGGTCCATATTCTGCACAAGTATCCCTTTTGTGAAGTGATAAGCAACGAAGACTGCTACAATATCATTTTATTAAATTACTTGTACTTGTTGCAGTGTTCACCCTGGATCAGTTGAGTTGACTCCATCCCGTATAACAGCCGTTTTATTAAATTATTAGGTGAAAATACAGAAGAGGTTTAAATTGTGCAGTGTGTAAATGTTGCAAGACTAATTTTTTTTACCTGTTTTTTTTTTTAAATAATGGATTTAAATATGAATGAAAAATATGAACTTAGAAGAAGAATGCTTTGTTCAGTTCAAACATTCAAAAGCGACACTACAAAGTTGTTTTTTTCATAGGGGCAGTTTTAAAAAGCTAGATTTGGTTAGGTTAGATTCAAGTTCTGTAGAAGCACCTCCCTTCTTTTTAATGTTCTGAAAAAGACTACTTGTTCGACATTTTAACTATACTCTTTTGTTCAACTGTAAATGTAAACTAATATTAAGTGAATGATCTTATTAGGTTCAGATTATCCGATTGTTCTTGGATGATGCCATTTTGTTTTATTCATGAGCAGCGTCTTTAACTGTCGAAATTCCCTTATTCACATATTCCCTTGAACTAATAAACATATATGAAATTGACCAGAACTTGTGAAAGAAGGGGTCCTTATTTTAAGCACTGTAAACAAAAAAAAATTTAATTTAAAATTCATCAAAATAAAAAGTAAGCACAAAAGGTGCTGGTGTAAAACAATGTGATAAATTTAGAAAATATTCCGCTCTAGTTGAAGAGAGATAGAGAAAATAATAAGTAAATATTGTGCTCCCACCGTTAAATATGACTTGTTGTGGAATGTAACTATAAATTCTTATAATTTTAGCAATGTTTGAAAGCAATTGATAAGTGCAAAACCTACATCAGATATTGACTAATAGTCTAACCATATTTAATTTATATGTGGCGCCTGCAGAGCTATGCCCCCTCCCCAAAGACTGGAAAAGATCTAGCAAAACAGCAAATGTAGATTGTAGAGAAAAAAAAAGGAAATGTCAAACCTTGTAAGAATCAATCTACATAATCAAGTGACATTGCTAAGTACACGGAGAGAGAAAAAGTGGCACAACTCAAAGATGTGGCACATTAAGATAAAGCTTAGTAAATATAGATATGGAAACTATTAGAACCTGACACCCACCCATCTTCAAAAGTGCAGTTTTACTCTGAGATGTGCATGTGGAGGCTTTGAGAGGATGGAAAGTTCAAGGCTGGATAGTATCAGCCAGTTCTGGACTGGAAGAATAATTGAATTCTTAGGAGACATTAATTTAATTCCTAAATAAATAACATTTGTAGCAAATTTAACTGAAATAGCAAAATATTTGTAGTTTTCACAGTAAACAATTGTTTTTTTTTATGGCATACGAACACCAGGAAAATTATAAAATGATCTTCAAGTAATTGTGAAAAATGAAAAAAAAAAATGCACTATGATAATCAATACAACATAATAATGCAGCTACTAAAAAGTCAATTACAATGAATTATTAGTAAACAAGAATGGGGAACATTATATAGTCATATTAGCAGCATTTATGAAGAAAGAATACCATATTTGTAGCAGTAATAGTACTACAAAAGGTTATAACAGCAGCAGAACCAATCACCATTAACAATGATTGACCAAACACACAATTTCGATTTTGTCCTGCCTAATCAGAAACAATCTCATGTGAGCGGAGCACTAGCCCACCAAGTTTATAAAATGAAGTGCCCACTACTATTCTTTCTCTTTAGCCACAAATAGTCCCCTACATTGTAATCAACCCAAGTTTGATCATCAACCTTCTCTCTTGTGATGCAAATCAAAACCCACTGAGCCATCGTCTCTTGACATTGACAAGACTGATTCAATATCCAATATGGCTGACCTATCACATGAGAACTTATACCATTGCAACACACATATACTTCACATAAATTTAGCCTACCTTTAACCTATATCTGTGTACATATGGATTTAAAAACATGCTCATGTTATGAACTTTTCTCCATTCCCTATAAACAGGAATTTATCCTTCCTATTATGAACTCTCTGCCCCTTTTCCTCATTCAGACTCCTTAACATATTCTATCAATTTTCAAATATGTAAATTGAAATGAAGATAGCCAATAAATATATGTTAGAATAGGATTTTGCCCATTTTATCCAGATTATATTTTTTAATTACATTTTGATGTTGCCATAATGAAATATCCAAAACTATATTTTGTTCAAATGTCTCCGTATTTGCCATTTTCAAGTCTCCCTTACACTACCTTTGTACATTGTTTAAATACATTATCTAAAAAAAAAAAAAAAAAAAAAAAAGAAATTACTCAGCTTTCATTTCTCACCAAAATGCTTAGTTTCCACAGATAATGATTCAGAAAGGAAACATTTACATTGCTTAAGCTTTTATGATTCAATAAACAATGAAGCAAGAATGCCACCAAAAAAAGGAAATGGAAAGGAACCTCATTTTTATTCTAATTTGTCAGTAGGCCAAGATTCAACTTTAAAATATAATCAGGCTTAACTGACAGCAAATCAATAAGATTCCAGATAAAAGCCAATAATTTGTGACATCAATATGGATGCTAACAAAAAACTAATAAAAGTTTGTATTAACTCTTGATACTCTAATTTTCAAAGAGTTTTATTAAGAAAAAGCAGCAACTAGAAAGTTATGTGGAAGCTCAAGAGAGTTTACAACAAATTGGTTTAATAAAAAATAAAAGACTGTCATTTAGAATTGATGTTATTTAATACCTTTATCCATTGTGCTGTGTCCATATCGAAACATTGTTAGAATACCATCCAAGATGAGTCTGAATAATCCAAATTATCAATCTTCATCTCAAAAATCCCAAAATGAAATGTCAGTCATGAAATCAAGGTAGCAATTCCAATAACAACAATATGATAATAGAATGCAGGCATGCAAACTAATTTATTATTTTAATAGATTTTACAAAAATTCCAATATAAAAATAATGATGTACTAATATTTGAAGATTTTCAAATTAAGTTAATTTCTAAAGAGATCAGTGGATTTGAGACGAAAGATACAAAAAATAAAAACATTTAAAATGAGTTTATAACTAACAAAAGATAAATTCTCTAATAGATTGTTTAGCTGGAAAACAAAAGTCTATATATATATATATATATATATATATATATATATATATATATATATATATATATACACACACCATTCATTTATTTGATAGAGGAAACACAAGGCACTAAAATCCATAATCAGATATGAAAAAAAAAAAATGAAACTGTTCTTTAATAAATTTGTTTCTTACAAAGATCTATACAGTTAAGCAGAAAATTGTATGTTTAATAGTTTACTACCTTTAACAAATAAACATGCAGAATATATATATATATATATATATATATATATATATATATTCTGCATGTTTATTTGTTAAAGGTAGTAATAGAGAGAGAGAGAGACAAGGGAATTTTTTTTTTTCAATTATTTACTACAATAGTGCTCAATAGATAAGTAAAGCTTGGTGCAGAAATACAAGTATATTTCTGACACGAATAATTCATATAAACGATAATTTTTCAATTGATGCCAGTCCGAGACATTAGATTGGTAATACTGTGAAACTGCATATATTAAGAGATATATTTGGTAAAAGCAGGGAAAAAAGTGCTTGATACGTTGGTAAAGCTAAATGTTTTTATTATTTCAACTTCAGCTTTTGGCTTAAATTGTCTGATGACATGGGCTGGATAATTTGTTTATCCCGTCTATAGAAACAATCTTGTAATGATTTAAGCAAATACTACCGAGGTTGAAATAATATATATACACACACACTAGCCGTACCTGGCTACACGTTACTGTGTACAGTTTATGCATTCTATTTATATTTTTATGTTTTATACTTGTGGCTACACAACATTTTGTGGTATTCCATTTTCTGTGCACATGTAAAGAGTGTCTGTTTGCTGACTGTAGAACACACAACATATACTCGTTCATGTGAGAAGCAATCAGTGTGTAGATGTAAGTCACACAAATATAAGAATTCTTCATGAGCTTTATTGATGGTTATTGCAAATGCCAAGCGAATTGTGAACTGCAATATGTTACATTAAAATGGTATATACATCAAAATTATTCTTTGCATGTTTGCTGATGCCTGTTCTTCCTGACGGTGACCGACAGAAAAATCTGAGTACGCACTGGAAAATGTTAAATTTTAACATTTAGCAGATTTTTTTTTTTTTTCGTGAAAGTATTATTGATAATAAATCGATGAACAAAAAAAATGAAAATTTCACTTTTAAAGAATAAACCAACAAAGTGGAAGACCAATGATAATTCAGAAAAGAATGTAAAAATGTTGTAGTATAAGTTTTATAAAAAGGAAATAGTTTGGCAAACTTTTTTTTTTTTTTAATATTGTTTTCAAATTTAATACATGTAAATGATAATCTTCGTAAACTTTTTTGGTGCTACTTCGTTATTTTAGCAAAATTCGAAAATTGAAATGATTATTTTTAAGTGAAATCAATGATATCTACTGAATTGCCATGTCGCAGTAATGAAAATATCCAAAAATTATGAAAAACAATAAGGTAAAAAACAAATTATTAAAGAAAAGAGTTTTCGAAGAAATTAGAAATTTGAGCTATTTCCCTTGTGTTTATGTTACATGTTGCGTACAAAAAAACATGGCCAAAATCATTTTTTCATTGAATCATGGAAAGAAATGTTATATGAAATATTCCAGAAATCTATACTCCTATTAATTTGTTGCTTTTTTTTTTGTTTTTATTCATACTAAAAACTTTTTTCTATTTTTTTAAAAAGAAAATACAACTTTGTTATATATGGGTTGTGGAATTGCATTCACAAGCAAAAGATCTAGCTAATTTGCATATTCTTTTAAACATTCATTTTAATTAATTCCCTATTAGGTTTTTTCGGTTTTCTTATGGGATGATCATTTTTAGTTAATTATTATGTGTAATTATATTCATGCAGATATTCTACATGATTTATACTTGCGTAATATTTGCTTAAAAAGTTTATAGTAAACAGAAAACTCTTTCATATATCTTATGTATGCATATATATTTTTGTTTAAAAAAAATTGCCTACCAAACTCCTCCGACAGTTTTTCATCTACAGACATGAAACTTCATATATAAGGTATTTGAACCCGTGTGAAACTTTATATTTGGGTTTTAGCCTGGAAAAATTGGTACAAAAGTGTGAAAATTAAAAAAAAAAAAAGAAGAAATTTGTCAGGTGATGGTCGAACGACAGCATTACAAATAAGATATTGGTTCAGGTTTTATTTATCTATAAATATAAAAGCGAAAATGTATGTATGTATGTATGTATGTTCGCTTTTTCTGTGTGTCTACAAAAGGCTTCTTTCAGAGAAGCGGTCGGTCAGTTCACAACTTTTTAAAACTTTTTATATCACATATAAATCGTAATATCTCACAGTTAACAACGAAGCTCGCCTGTCTATTTAATTTGCTCGATTTCAGGAAGATAAATATTCAACATTTGTCGCTCGCCGCATGTGGGTTAGTCTTTTTCCGATAACATCTTGGGGAGGGGGGGGGCGAGCGTTCAGCAGTAAATGAAATCCCGCAGTCAAACCTGACCTCATTAACTCATTAAAACGCGCACCTGCTAAATCCAAGTAATCAAATAAATTCAAACGCGTTTCCATTAGCATGTCGCGGTGGGGCAATGGTTAACATTGCACGTTTTTTTTTTCACACTTTAATTTACAACTTTCCCTCAACGGTAGGGGTTCGATCTTCATACTTACTTTTTTTTATTAACCCCCCCCCCACACCTCCAAACACCCGGGCAATGCCGGGTACCCCTCGCTAGTATATATATATATATATATATATATATATATATATATATATATATATATGTAAAAGGCAAAACGGCCGCATGCGTTTTTGTATGTCCAAGAAAGGCTTTATTCGGGGGATGGGGGTCTCTCGACCACGTTATTTTTTTTTTTTAGAACTTTTTATATACTCCCTAGATTATAATATCTACAATTAGCGAATGGACGTCGTATCTACATTTATTTACATCGACTTCTAAAAAATTCCCTCTATTCCATCCTACTGCATGTTTGTTGGGCTTTTTTGTATAAATAAAGCGAACCTAATCAGATGAAAGTACAACACCTGGCCTTTCGTGCCGGGACGTCTTGAAAGCAATTAGCTTTGATCAATGTGGGGAAAACCTACACTGACAGAGTTCCCCCTTTTTCAGGGGAACGACCTCGTGGGGAAGCAATAAATAAAGCTCCACTGGCCTCAGGTCAGGTTTAGAAGCCATTTTCATTTCTGCACTGACTCCACTGATTCTCAACTTAATTATCATTGAGTTGACAACTTTTTGATTGACATCGCTAAATTTGAAAGCTTTTCAATTCATGTGGCATCAGAGCATAGTGGTAATAGTTTGGGTTTTCTTTCACTTTCTTTTGCGCCTTCATGTCACAGGTTCGAGCCTGTCTGCCTACTAACATTTTTTTTTTCTGAACACACATCGCCAAACACCCGGGCAATGCTGGGCACCCCTGCTAGATATGAAATATTCATAAATCAAAATATCATATTTAAGCGTATTTTACGACCAGGCAATACCGGGCGCTCTGTTAGTACTTAACTAATTGTGACATGTCAAGTAGGTAGATAACATTGCTTATTGTTAAAAAAAAAAAAAAAAAAAAGTAATTAGTTATCATTGTTTCTTTTGTTTTTTAAATCAACTTTTCAGTTGTCGAATTTTGCTACAATAAATAAAGAAGCCAACTAGTACAATAAACACCCCTCATATACATATTTTTTGATTTTCATCTTTTTTTCAATATTTTGAGCAAACTATTAGCAATTGGAAACTAATCTTGTGTATCCAAAACAAAATGCCAAAAAATTCAACATGTAAAGACTTTAGTGGGTGCTCAGTATCTAATACAAAGTTCTAATAAATTGATCCCCTTATTGGAAACCCAAAACTAAATTATTGGCCGTATGGTTGGAAGGTTCTCTTTGTCTTTTTCATTATTTTCAGTAAATTATTATTGACTATTTAACAGATTCTGCAAAAAAATGTTAAAAATTCAATATTTAAAGAGTTTTAGGGATCGCTCAGTTTCTAATACAATGTAAGTAGACATTTGTGATGGTTTCACAACGAAACTTATAACTTAGTGTCAAAATGCAGGGCTCTACATTGCGAGTGAAACAGTCGCATTTGCAAGTGATTTTTCAAAGTGGCGACTAGAAATAATGAAACGCTCATCATTTGGCGATTGTATTTCTTTCACTGGCAGTCTTTCAAAAGCTCATTACTGCGTGAAAAATATCTTTTCAACCTTTTTTTAATAAAACGAGAAAAATCAAATTATTTAAACAATAAAAGGTTTAACAAAACAATCCCTTTTATTTATATATACCTTCAAGTATCAACATAAAATTTGTTGTATATTTAGAATTACTTATTAAAAAAAATACAGAAAAATCTTGGTACGTATTTGTCATAGAACGAAGATGTCATATTCTAAAAATCATCCGAGTTTGGCTAATAACTATTCAATTTGGCTAGTAAATGAAAATATTTAGTTTTCAAAAGTCAACTAAATACAAATATGTCCGTAGAGCCCTGTAATGTTATTTTTTTTTAATTAAAAATAGGTTGTTTAGGTGTAAATTCAAAAACTTATTTCACCAAGTAATTTAGGTGACTAAAATAAAATCCTCAAACAATCAGTCCCTTCAATAAATTGGTTCCGTGTACCCATTGAGTAGTTCCAATATGGGGGATAGATTTACCAGATTTCATTAGAAACTGAGCACTCCCTAAAAGTCATTAAATTTTTCTTATTTCATTTTCTTTCAAAAAATTGAAAGATGAAAAAAAAATATAATGGGCGTGTGCATTGTACAGATATAACAGTGTCATCTGACCAGTGAATCACTGGCAGTGATAATTCCCCATCCAATAAAATGGCAACATCGTTACACAAAAAAAACACCTAATTTATTAAATAAAAAAAGTAGAATGTCATAATTTAAAGGAGACATAAAAACACGCATGGGTATGATGCAAATGCTATACCAAAATGTCAAGCAGTAATCTTTTAGATTATAGGTAACTAACAAACATACATTTTCATTTATATAAATAGTAAGTTTTGAAAATACATATGGCAATTAAGTGATACAGAATTTTCCACGTTTAATTCTCATGAGGATATACACATACATATAACTCAACGTTTGTGTCTCCAGTAAAAAGGAAGTTAAAAGAATCTACGTAAAATCTAAACGTATATTTCTGGGGAAGACAATGGAAGTGGTCTTGAATCTCTAGGTGTCATTCCACTAAGGGGGGCATGGGGCCCAAACCACTTTTAAAACTTCAAATATATTGATTAAATTTAAACCATATGAATAAAATTCTTCAGGAAAGTAGTCCCAGAATCTCTATATTACTCTTTCTGTGTCGAATATCTATCTGAACTTCCCCCAAGTTACCCATAGGGACAGAACCCTTTTAACACATCAGATACATATATTTGATTTTAATATATAATTCACGCCATATACATGACATTAATTCAGAGGGTTTTCCAATATTTAAGCTTCTTATTAGAGGGTGAAATAGGAAGAGGGGAAGGAGAGTAAAAAAAGAAATGTGTTCTGAACATAATGAAAAAGTATGTAGTAGTAATTCCCATTTAAATCCTGAGCTGTGCCGGGTAGCCCTGCTAGTATAATGTAAAAATAGAAATGGTCAGAAAACATGAGGCTTTTGTAGTGTTCAACTGCCACAACTGTCACAACATTCATCCATTCAAGCAAACAGAACGCCAGTGAGATATTGCGAAGTTATTTTTAGAACAAATCAATAGAAAGCAGTTTGATATGATAAATGTTTCTCACAATCTCCCAGCAGCAGGAATAGAATGTTTAGAGCAGGAAGGCTGATGGAGATAGGAATCAAATGAAAAAGGTAGTAGTCAAAGAAATAAAATTAATCAAATTGAAAACAAATCAAATCCAACTCAAAAGATAATTTCTTAATTCACACCAAATTATTTCTCATTACATACTTTTATTCTTATTTGTTTTTATATTAGTTAACAAAATAGTTTTCATTAATCCAGACTTCAATTTTTTTATTTTAGATCCACAGAGAAATATTATTCAGGTTATGTTTTGTGAAGATAAAATGGAATATTTCAAATTGACTAGAAGCAATAAACTTTATAAATATCTATTTAGGAGACACTATTGGAAAATTTACATCGTTCTATTTTAATAAAACAATAAATAAGAATAGATTTTCATAAATTTTCAAACTATGAACCACATTTAGGTGAGAATTTTCAAAAAGGTTTGTTTACATTCCAATTGTGAAATTTCCAAATATTTTGCATGCAATTTAAAACATCTTGAGCCACTTCTTAAAAACTCATTTGAGCAGTGAACGAGATGTAAAAATAAAGAGGAAATTTAAATTGAAAAGTAAAAGATTTATAAAGATACTGACATGCATAAGTTCAAGTGCAACGTGAACCAACATCTCGCTGCCCTAATCCCTACATAGTACCCCAGTAGATGTTTTCCCTGATAGTAGCCCCCTATATTAAAGTGGCAATGTGCCTTGTTTGGGGTGAAAATGTAAAAAAAAAAAGGGGGGGGGGAAGAGCTTACTCATCCTAAATACAGTTTTATTTATTTTTTAATAAAGAAATAACAAAAAGTCCTTAACTAGGAACTTATATTTGATTGGAATTACATTTATAATATGAATGAGAACTCGCTATCTTGTACGGTTTAGCAGATTTGCTATTTGAGTCAACCATCAGTGAACATATCTATACGACCATATAGCATACATACTACAGGTAAGGTATAGGACACTGCATTCTTTTTTTTTTTTTTTTTAATATCCATCTTGAATAGATTTCTTTTTAATAAAAAATAAAATTTCAGTCATTAGAGTGGATTTTTCCATCTTTCTTCAGGCTTTGAGTTACAAAGGCAATCATAAACTGGCCAAAATGTTAGAAAAATGTTAGAAAAAGGGCGAAAGCATCAAAAGTGCCAACTGTTGCAGAAGATGAACATATTGAAAGCAAAAGCAGACAGTTGAACTTAAAATTTCTCACGATAGCAACCAGTGTCAGTCCAACCATGAAAAGTTGACTTGGATCAGTGAGCCTCATCATAGCCTGTTATGAAAGGTGATTCAGTAGAAACAATTTGTGAAAAAAAGCATTGAACAAAGTGGCAAAATTTATTATTGTCAAGTTTTTTTAGTATTAAGAGAAGGCACAGAAGGCCATTTTGGGATAAAAGAACGAATGGAGATTGCATTCAGGGCAATATATATAAATTTTGCAGACATGCAATACCCTAACATTTTAACTTTCAACAAGATAAAAAAAATTTTTTTTAAATCTTATGGATTATGTCAAAATAAATTACTTAAAAAAGAAATTTTATTTCAAACTGACTTGTCACCCGCTCTCATTATCTCACTGAATAAATATGACAGTTCTTTTATTTAAAAAAAAATGTTTCGCATAGAAAAATTCTGCATTGTATAAATTAATAAATATCTACAGATAGAACAAAAAAAAAAAAAAACTCCGGATTGGAACATGCGTCAAAGAATAGGGAGTGTGCATTAAATCTGTATTGTTACTATTTGTCTCCTGAAATCTTATGGTTAGTGAAGGTGAACGAAATCTTCTGTATTTGCTGGAGTTTCTTTTTTTTGTTTTTTTTTACCAGGTCCTTTCATATTGTATTAATAAATATAACTTCAATGAAATAATACAACAGTATATTTTCAAAGGATCTCCCAATTTTGCACAAAGAAATTCTGTGTTCTATAAATGGAATCTGTCTATGCAAAACAAGACCGATAAATGATTTAAATTATAAATAAATTACACCCACCCCACTGGTTCATATTTTTATATGAATCAGCATCAATTTCTTTTTAGCCCATCTACCAAATTTGGGAAAAATTTTCTGCAGAAATCTGCTAAAAAATAACACTAAAATATAAAATCATTCATTATCAAAAACTGAAAAGAAAAATATTTCAGCTAACCAAAAATATAAGACTAAAGTTGAAAACAATCTGATTATTTTTTTTAATCGATTCAACAAAACATTTACTTTGATAGAAAAGAAAATTAAATGTAATTACGAGTTTATAACATTAGATTCTACACACATAACAAAAAAATAAATAAATAAAAATAATCAAAGCTATTACCAGAGGGATTATTTGTGTGAATAACACGAACTTTGATATATAAAATACATATCTTAAGATGTCAAAAAAAAAAAAACAAAAAAAAAACGCCTTTAAGCAAGTAATTAAAGCATGAAGAAACTAATATTTTCAGGGTGTAGATATTATTTGCCAGATGCAGCAGGTTAATAGTACTGATAATCGAGTGGGAAGGGGGGCAGCTTAGGTTATATACGAGGAATAAATAGTTAGTTTGATCTTGTGACAGGGAAGACTGAAAGTTGGATTTGCTCTAAAAATTGTGGAAAAAATGTATTATCCTAATAGATAGAGGTATGTAGTACAGAAGAAACTCCTGATTAAGGAAATGGATAAAGTTAGTTATTGTTTTGACCACTCATTTTCTTATGATTATACCAGCTGAAAAAGTATTTAGAAAACCTCATCTTTCCCCTACAAAACAAAACCTTGCAAGAATGTTACATTACTCCAAATCAGGATATAATGTACAGGATGATTTTTTTATATTTTCAGTCTAAGATCTAATGGCAGTCTAGTAATTAGGGGTGTACCGATTAATTGGTAGGTCTAATCGGCCACTTATTTACTTTTCTCCTTCCTATTAAATCATTTCATCACTGCCAAGTGACTCATCAGATAGCTTGGACATGTTAACATAGTAACTACTAATTTAACTTAACATTTAATTAAGTGTCTGGTCACTATTATGGATTTTGCCTTTATTATTATAACTAAAATTATAAAATACAATTTCCAATTCTTAAATGATTAGATAAGAAAAAAGAAATTACAAACCAACTACAAAGTACAAATTGCAATTCTTGAAGTGAATAACTATAAGCTAAAGTTCTGCACATGCTGCTGCTCTACTATTACCTCCTCTTCTATTTTTGCTGCCTGCCCCCTTTGCTCTCACAGTCTCGTCAGTATTTAAAGTTGGATACTTTTAAGTTGTAATGTAGAAACATTAGATTTTCTCTATTCTCAGGACAATGTTCCTCATAGGTTCATACATAGGTTTATGCCACCTGTACTAAAAAGCAGCTCACTCTCCATGGATGAAGGTGATGCGCTTTAATATTTTGAAGCCAGTTTACTCAGCAGTGGTAAGGTTTCTTGTGTCTTCTTCCACCACTGAAATAGATCATCACCTCTTGTGAGTAGCTGTAAAGCTACATAATGGTCAGGTTCTTTTGTGCACTTAACCATAAGGAATTTCCTCCTTTTGAGCTTAGATTGTGATTCTTGTATTTCTGTTGTAATTGCAGTCTCTAGGTTTAACTCAGCTTTTACCTGCTAAAAGTTTTCATTTTTTTTACTGTAGGCTTATTCAAAGCTAATTCATCAAACAGGCTTGAAAGAGATAGTTTTACTTTCGCTGTAATTTTCTTGACCCTCAACAGAGCTTGACGAAGTGTATCCTGTTGATTCTGCTTCATTATCATCAGTAGAAAGTAGAAGATGTAGAACCCAATTCTTAGTGTTTTTTATGTCATTCTTTTGAAATTTAAATTTGAATCTAGGAAAGTCGACAAGTTTTTATCATTTAGATAAGAAAAAAATCTTGTTTCCATTGATTCATTGGAATTGAACATATTAGCATTTTTATTGATTTATAATGAACTTGCAGTAGGAATTAAATTATTCAACAGTGGTAAGGATTCCATTAAAGTCAAAAATATGAGAATTAGATTGGACACCGTTTGAAAGAAATAATTTCAGAGCTAAATTTGTAGGTATTATCATCGATATGGCTGAAGTTCTGTGACTTGCTTCTTTGGTGATTTCTTCAAATAGACTCAATAACTGGACAATTTTTTTAAACAAGTCCCCATTGATAAGGTAGGAATCTTATTAGTGTCAAATTCTTGCATAAAAAAACTGAACGAATCTTATTAAAAAATTCTGGTTTATGCAAATTATTCTGCTTCACATATATTCCATGAAGTCTTTTCTGTTAAAAAAATATTCTGTTATTCTAAAAAAACAGCCAAATTCATTTGCTTATTTTAAAGCTGGTAAACATTAATCAGAAGGAGCTTTTTCTGGACATTCAACATAAAGTAGAACGGTCCCCACAAACAAGAAATAAATCATTTGTAAACAATCACAGCATTAACTTGAAAGCCAATACAAAAATAAAGTAATGATGTAAAAACAAAAAATAAAAAAAATAGTACTTATGCAGAGAACTTTTTGGAAACCCATTCCTTAACAGGTGGAGGAGAGGGTGTTTTTCTAACTAGTCTATTTTCATCTAACAATTTAAGAAATAATACAAAACAAATGATTTGTGTCACAAACATTGAAGGACAACTGAAGTTTTTTCTCTGTATGTGTTTGACTGACGAAGTAGTTGAGAAAACTACCTCGAATAAACAAATGTGATCAATGCCAAGCCAAGAATTCAACAGAATCACAAAAAATACTAATTGTATAAAAAAGAACTATTGTTGATAACATGCAGCTCTCTCTTTTATTAAAATTAAATTGATGTTGAACATGTACTTTTACTTAATTACATCACCATAATAAACAAAGTGAAAATTATTACATTTTCTTGAGGATACTATTTAAGTAGTACATGGTATAGAATTCTATAATATGTATTGATTAGGCATGCAATATTCCAGATCAGTGTATTTTCACACCTCAAAAATTAAGGTTGAAATTAACTTAAAAATAATTGTACTTTTACTATCTATTGTCTTCTCATACTAGGAGTGATGAAAACATCTTTTGGAACATTTTTACTGGCTATTTTTGTAAGTTGGTTTCAAAGTTGCCATGCTCATGCTTCGTCACCCTCAGCAAGGTAGTGTATCCTTCATTATCATCAGTGGAAAGTAGATGTAGGATCCAATTCTAAATGTGTTTTTTATACCAATCTTTTAAAATTAATATGCAAATCATGGATCTAGGAAAGTAGACATACACAAGCATTTAGATAAGATTAAAATATTGTTTCTATTGATAACTTGAATTGTTCAAGAATGGTTATAAGAAGGATTCCACTAGTGTCAGAAATACAATTAGATTGGACAGCTTTTGACAGAAATAACCTCAACGCTAAATTTGTAAGTATCACTGATATAGTTGATATTATGTGACTTGTTTCTTTGGTGATTTCTTCAAATGGACTCAGAAACTGAATATTTTTTTGAACATGTCCCAATTGGTAAGTTGTTAAGGTAATAATTTTATAAACAGCACACATTAAAAGAGATTTTTGTTGTTCTTAATTTATTTTCAGCATATATGTTGAATTCCACCATATGGCCACAACTTGAATAAATTTATTTTTCCAAATTAAGCTGATCCTGTATTTCAGTTAATTTGCTAATTGCTAATAGAAAGCGATTAAAGTTAGAGACTGTATTTCTGTTAGATATAATTGTTTTCACAAACTGAGTTACAATGTATGATAGTTATTCTAAATCACATTCCCTGACACCAGCAACCATATTTTACTGAATCCTGCAAGACTAAGAAAACTTTATTGAAGATTTTATACACATCCAGAACATTGTGCAATTCTTCACTTATTATTGCACCTGTGTGCAATAGAATAACTGTAAGTACACATTTGCAAGGTCCAAAGTCATTTGAAAACCAATGACCTGTCTGATACTGAAAGGGAGAAATATCTGTTGTAAGTGTCCAAATGTTTGTAGTTCATGAAATGCTACTGATTTCAGCAAGAGTTAATTGAATTTTGTTTTTACTTTTGGAAATCTATTGAAAATTATTTTATTCAAATTACAGCATTGATTAAAAGAGTACTTCACTATAAATTTTTGCAATAAGCCTATTAGATCCAATGTCAGACGTTACAGAGACTGGTTGAAAATAAGTAAAATAACTTGAGTTAAAAAAATATTTTTTATTCATGTGTTTAACATTTTTAATCAATGAGGAAAGCATAAGACTAAACATTTTGAAAACATGATTGTTAGAAATTCTTCATAAAATGTTTGGATATGATTTGTGGATGTTTTGTTTCCACAAGATCTCTTTATTCCCCTTTTTGTATTTGTGTGTGTATGTCTTACTGATATTTACATCATTCTAGATAACTCGTTTGAAAAATTCCTAGTGTAGATTAGATAAACTACTACAGAATCAATATTGGCCAAAAAGAAAGTTTGAGGTATTAATGACCACAGGTCACAAGAGATCCAAAAGAAAAAATATCTAATCTACACTAGGAATTTTTCAAACGAGTTATCTAGAATGATGTAAATATCAGTAAGACATACACACACAAATACAAAAAGGGGAATAAAGAGATCTTGTGGAAACAACATCCACAAATCATATCCAAACATTTTATGAAGAATTTCTAACAATCATGTTTTCAAAATGTTTAGTCTTATGCTTTCCTCATTGATTAAAAATGTTAAACCCATAGATAAAAAAATATTTTTTTAACCCAAGTTATTTTACCAACAGAAATGAGCAATAGAAACAAGTACATTTTTGTTTATAAGTTCACCATTCTCAGAAATAAATCTTTTTGAAAGAAATCAAACAATAAATTAAGAATTTAAACGAAGTTGGAAAAGTAATTTATTTTTGTCTTTGCCAGAAAAAAAAAAAACATTAAACAAATGATGGTAAAATTAAACCGGGCAGCAGATGCAGTGTCAGCAGTTAGACTTGTTGAAAAAAAAAAAAAAAAAAAAAAAAAAAAAAAAAATTCAAAAATACTCAAAAATATTTTAATGTGAAAAATGACAAAACTTTGAAAATGTCATCCTGTCCCATAACTGATTTTGACAACAAAAACAAAACTATCTAAACCAAACAAAAGCGTTCATAAATACATAAACTTCTATGATCGTTCATTTATTTTTGAAATTGTTAATGACAAAAAAAAAAAAAAAAAAAAAAAATATAAGGAAACATAAGTAAACAATAATGAAAGGCTTTAGCCTGGAGAAAAGAATAAGCTAATAGTCAAAAGGATACATAAGTCGTCCCTGGACAATAACCAAAGATTACGGAGCAGTCATTTGCATTCTTTATCTTTCCTTTTCAAAATAGCATTCCAACCATGGTTACACAAATTGCTCTTGGACAACGAACTAAAGTGTCAAAGAAATTGATTGAAGAACATGTTACAGAGATTCTGTTCTGAGAAACTGAAACAATCAATGATGATGCAATAATTGCAGGGAAGAAAGAAAAAAAAATGTATGATAGCCAGACAAGAGCTTTTATTTTGAAAAATGGTAGTTCACTAATGGTTTGGATTGTGAGGGGAAAATCGGATATCTTAAAACCAATCAAGTAGTGACCTTCACTAAATTGACAGTACAACAGATAAAGACGGAACATAGCTCTTGCATGTACATCAGTGAATCCAAGTGAAAAGAGACTCTTACATGAATACTATCATCATCATGAAGGTTCTAGATGATGACGAAGGTAGTATATTGAACCAAACTATAACCACTGATTTAATAATTCAATGTTATTAAAACGTAAGTAAACTGTTTATTAAAACTCATTAAATAAAATTTGCGATAAATATTTTACTTTAGAACAATCAAAAAATCTGAAAGGAGTGCAATATATACTGACCATATTTTATGGAAAAGAAACTGAAGGGAAAAACTGAAAGGGTTGCAGACAATACTGAGCCTTTTTGTTTAAAAGGTGAAAAAGATTTTTTTACCAAATCAGAAAGCAAAGAAAAACTGCCATGCCAGTATACATAATCTCACTGAGAAAGAACTGAATAATAAGATCAAAATGCTTTACAGTAAAAAAACTTAATCATTTCAATAGAAATCATAATTAATAACAAACTGCAGACAATAATAGTAAAAGAATATTTTATGATTTATGTAAAACAAATGCTTTCTTTGCCATAAAAAATCTTACAGAATGCTTGCTGATGAGAAATATAGTTTTAGCATGTGAAGCAATTTACTAATCAGAAGTACTGTTTAAAAAACAAGCCATGTGTGCGCGGTCGCCTTCTTGTGCTGTATATGAGATGACGCCACAAAAAATATTGAAGAAATGGTGAATGTGAGAAGTGTGAAGAGCCAACCTTGCCTTCACATTTTTGCCAACTTTCAGAAAAATCTAATGGATGGGGCAAAACTTATGGAGTAAAAAGTGTCGTTTTTTGCAATTTTGGGGCATTTGTGACCCCTTTTGAGCTCCTGGGAATGCTGAATCCCAATGAAAATGGACAAGTAGTGCAGTTTCACACCTTAAGACATATATATTTGAATTCTGCACCATGGAAAACTACTATATAGACATACATATCAAGTTCTTTAGTAATATGAAAAAAGAGCTCCAAAAAGGCATTTTTTTTAAACCCCAAAAGTCCCAGAGGGATGCAAACCAGAATTTTGCCAGGGTCACCCATACTGAATTTATATTAAGAATGGCCTCCACATTTTGGACATGTTTCAGGAAAATCTAATGGATGGGTCAAACGCTATGGGGCAAAAAAATGTCATTTTGGAGCATTTTTGACCTCTTGAGCTTCTGGGGACGCCGAATCTCAGTGTAAATGGATAACAGTGCAGTTTCAGACCTTAACACATGTACATTTGAGTTGACCACCATGAAAAACCACTATATAATCAGACATATCAAGTTTTTGTTGAAAAATATGAAAAAAAAAAAAAATAAGAGGCGTTTTTAGCACTAAAAGTCCCCAGGGATGCGAACTAAAAATTTGATAGGATCACCCATACTGGATTTATATTGAGAACAATGGGCTCCACATTTTGGCCAAGTTTCCAAAAAATCTAATGGATGGATCAAAAGTTATGGGGCAAAATGTAAAAAAATCTTTTGAGCCCCTGTGGACGCAACTGGAATTTTTGTAAAAAAAAATTTTACTGTGCACATCTATTTAATGAAATACAATTTGTGGCAAAATTTCAGGAAAAACTAATGGACGGTTATCTGGCAATAGTCCGGACTAACAGACGCACTTACACCACTGAAAACATAGGTCACTCTCCAATAAATCGGGGGGCCAATATGTTGCAATGCCCATGTTCACTGTCATGATGGAAGGCAATGTTTGCCTTGATAGTTTTAGATTTATACGACAAATACTACAATAAATAAACGATCCTTTGGATAACTCACCAAACTGATTGAATTGTTTTGATCAGAAAAACAAGCAAGTTTGCAAAGCCATTTAAAAAAATAAATAAAATTAGTCTATTTTCCAACTATGGTTTAAATACGGTGTTTCTTTTTGTTTGTAGTGGATAGTCCTCTTTTTCTGTTCTCTTTAATCTTTGACTGTTGAGAGTATAAATAAGAGTTTGGGGGGGGGCATGATACAATGATAGAAAAGAGAACGATAGACACTTAGTACACGATGGTTTGATTGAGATAATTGCAATTTACGGCTAATTAGAACAATTAAACATTCTTTAAAAACTAACTTAATCCTGAATTAAGGAATATTTTATCATATATTTTTGTGATTAAAATATAAGAAAAAAGCCTAGGGAAATAAACATTGATAAAGTCAGTTTTAGCATATTTGTATGCTATAAGAACCCGGTGTTGTCTGGGGGTAATTTTACTTTGATAGTACTTATGCTTTTCGTAAAAAAAAAGTTTACTTTTTAAACATTATTTTAGTACAAAATGTTGAATGTTTTATTAGAAAATTTGCTAATAATGTTAAAACCAGAAAAATATTTCTATTCAACAGTTTAATGAATGCAATCAATCCTTTCAGATGCTTATAAAGTAAAAAAAAAATTAAAAGAAAATACAAAACCTATAACCCACAACCTTCCTCTAGAAATAAAATAGCTCTGACTCTCATTCTAATGTTAATTCCATGTTAGGATACGCTTTATGTAAAAGAATTATTTTTGTTAACAAATAATGGAATAACTTTTTTCTCCCAAGGTGTCACCCCTTATCAAGGTCCAGATGCCACTTAAAGATAAGCATGAATGAGTGAACATCATGATAAACGATAGTGGCAAAAATAGAAATTGACAAGAACCTGCTCATGTTGGACTCAAACTTGGTAAGTAATCCTATGGTATTGTGTTCCACAGACAGAAAGCACTAGGAAAGAAGCTTTGCTTATAGAATTTTCATTTATTTTAGGTACAGATAGTGAGTAATGGAAATTGTTGGCAGTGATTGTAGCAAGGCAACTGTCATGAAAATAACGATAGAGCAGAGATAGACTAGCTTCATCTTTTCTGTGAAAAAGAGGTCGCAAGGAAGAGAACATCCCACCAGATTTCGAAGCTGTTTTTACCCTATCAAGGCAGGAAAGGTTTGTAAAAGATTCTTTTAAAAAATAAACTAATTATTAAGGTATAGTTTGATCATTAAATAAATAAAACAAAATTACTGTTTGAATTTATACAAAACTTTTAACGTTTCTTATAACTGAGGATTTGCTAATAATGTTAACGTCAAAAACTATTTGACTGGTTAAATGTTTCAAAGTTATTTTCAAAATTCGAATTGTTATCAGGTACAAAAAAAAAAAAGTTCCCCCAATGACCTTTCTCTGTATGAAAACTGCAATCCCAAGTTGTTCAGCACAGAATAATTATTAGTGTATTCGCTAAGAATGTTACTTTAACGATGAAAATGATAAGAATAAACAAATCCCAATAAAAACACTACCCTAAAAGGAAAACAACTTACTGACGTGTGTGTGTGTGTGTGTGTGTGTGTGTGTGTGCGCGCCTCTCAAAGAAAACTGTTTCAAAGTGGAAGTAATTCAGAGACTAAATACGAGTCTATATGCTGAGAATGTGGTTTTCATTTTAGGTACACTTAAGTAGGCTTTATTTTTTTTTAAAGTAAATTATGGATTAATTTTGAAAATTTTAATTATTACCGTATCGTTTGCTTAAATTATTTAGTGAACTATGGTAATGTTATTCAAGTTTATAAGCCAGGTCCACACTTAGAGAGTTAAATTATTTTTTCAATGTGTATGACAAATAAAAATTTAAATATATTTATTAAAAGTTAAAAATCAACATAAAAATATATGAATCGTTCTGAAGTCTTTGTTTTATGCTGATCTACACCTCAGAAGTCAATCTGCTACACCAGGTGGCTAAAATATATCGATTTACACTAATACTGAGCTCCTTTGTTTTAAAAATAAAAACTGCTTGTGAATAATACTTAGAGATACAATTCACAGGAAATATACGTTCTTATTTAGCATCAGACTATTATCATTCAGAAGTTTGTATTATATAAAAAAAAAAAAAAATAAAAAAAAAAAAATTAATTTTAGTTTTTGTAAAAGTTTTAAAAAGATTTCATTGGAGATTAAACATTTCCATAATATTTGATAATTAATAATTACACCTACTTTTATTAAAGTTATTTCATGTTAAAATTCTAAATTAATAAGTAGAAATGAAATAACTGCTCAGACAGACACGCATACATCTTTTTTATTTTTTAATTTAAAAGTTACAAATAAAAAAAAAAGTAAAATGCTGTATTTGGGACGTCCAGCATAAAGGCAGTAATATTACTGTCGAACCCCATTTATCTGACGCCAAAGGGTAAGAAGTTTTTTTTTTTTCTCTCTTTCTTTTAGGCACCATTTCATTATTCATTGCTTTTTCAAGACCAAAAAACGTGAAATACATATTTTATGAAACATATTTTCTTAATGTAATTTACAATGAAATTCAAAAATATTACAGGTACAAAATCCCATTCATATGACATCAAATTTAGTTTAAAAACTGTTTTACATTACCGGCAGGTGTTGGACATCAGTCAGCTAAAATAAAAATGAAAATTTATTTGGAAGATTTATCTCACATTATTGCAATTTATGCTTCTCTTTATGTAAATTGCATAAATTGACTAAGGAGTTCAACCAGAACCTTCATTTACAAAGGTTACGGCTTAACTGAATACTTTATAAAATTGATTACTTATCCAAGGGCTTTGTAATATATCCTAATTCTCCAACTTTCAGCACAAATATAACTATAACTGAAATGTATAAGCTACGAACCCTACAACACATGACTTAATAATTTTTCAAATAGTTCCCGGTTCTGTTTATTCAGTACAGTGCACATATTTACATATTGAAAATATTGTACTTAAATATTATTTTATCAACATAATAGTCCTTAATATCAAGCATTAATCTATATCAAACCAAAACATACAGAAATCAAGAAAAGACTGCAGGGCAATAAAAGGTTTCCTTAATCAAAATAGTAGCAGGAAATGGCGGCTACCACCACAAAAACTAGTGTTTTTTTCTATTTTTTTATAATGAAGAATTAAATTGAAAAGTCACAACTAAAGTCTAAACTGGGCCTAGGTTCTTTTTTTACTTATGTAAATGTTATAGCATTCTTTCTCAATAAACTGAATATAATAAAAATATTTTTCTAAACCAATTTTTAAAATATTCCCTTATTCACATGTCAGATGAACATTAAAATGTATTAATTTCGTTTAAGAATCGCAACTAATTTTTCGCTTTTTTAGCTTATAGATATAATTAATTTCTCATCCCGTATAGATCAGGGCTTCAACTTATTGTTAATAAATATTCATAAAAAAAAAAAAAATTTCAATAAAATCCTTTTATGACAATGAGTTAAACTCATTGTCATAAAAAAAAAAAATCATTAACCGTAATAATCGTGTATTTTGGGGGGAATCGGAATCGCATCGTTAAAAAAATACCTTAGATTTATGATTCTTTCATTACGATTCTCTTATATTTTTACATTGAACTGTTTGTTTGAAGTGAGATTAATGCTGTCAAAAATTTATGATAAAAACGTCATAGAACTTTTCATAACAATGATATACAAGAATTTTATTAACTACTTTAAAGGTAATCTTTATTTATCTTAATGAGTTTTCTTATTCCGTCACATACATAGGCGCTGCCTGTCTGTTTTGAAACTTCGATTTTCATTAGTTATTTGTTTGGGCTGTTGCGAAACTTTAGGGGTCGCGAGGTAACATTGTTTTCATTTGTGAGCAAAGTTTATATATATAAAAGTGAAAATGTGTGTATGTATTATGTGTGTTTCTATGTCTCGCAAAAACTTTCCACATGAGTCACGGATTTTCGCCAGATCTGTATCATTTTAAACTTCCAACCTTCACCCGACAAATATCGAAAAATTGGCCAAAAACGTTAATTTTTTTTCACCCTGAAATCATCACTTTTCTACAGGGAGGGGGGGGTCAGCAAAAACCCTCCTCTCATGACGACTTTGGTTCTACGCATGCGCAATGACGTCGTAACCTGATTTAGTTTAAAGATTTAAAAAGTAACAATTTCTACGACGTTGTCTTAGCTCAATTGCTTAGAGTGCGACCTCTTGATCTAAACGTTTTGGGTTCGAATCGTGGTGTGAGATGTCTTTTTTTTTGTTTGATTTTTTAACTTTTAATATTGAAGCAGGCTTATTGAAATCATTTTTCACCTGTTTTTCAGATTTTTTAACGTTCGTTTATTTTTTTTTTTTTACTTCGTTTATTCTTAGGTTTTCATTAACACCCCCACCCTTCACCGACCACACACACCCAAAAACACTCATGAAACACCGGGTACACCCCCCTCGTGGGTTATTTAAACCAGTGTTTTTTTTGTTTTTATTTTCCACCTTTTTTAAAGAAGTTTTAATATTCGTTTTTCTGTTTTCTTTTTTGTTTTCCCCATTTTTACATTTAATATCGTTCGCTGGCCTTACGTTAGTTTTTTTTTTTTTACTTCGCTTATTCTTATGTTTTGATTAACACCCCCACCCGAGCACACACACCTCCAAACACCCGGGCAACGCCGGGTACTCCCCCACCCCCGCTAGTTTATGTATAAAACAGCCTAACTATATCAAGTCCATGAAAATGTTGATCAATTCTTAATCCTCAGAGAAAAAAGATTTTACATTGTTCTCATTGCGAGTAAATCATGTTAAAAATTAGTGTTTTTTCCAACTGGTGACTAAAAAAAAAAAAAAAAAGCAAAGGACACTTATCTTTTGGCAAGTTTTTGGGGTTTTTTACCAACACTCTTCCGTTAGTAAATGAATAAAAAATCTTATTAGTAAATGAAAAATGTCTTGTCAACCTTTATATTTAAAAAAAAAAAAATAAAACAAGCAAAGTCAAATTATTTAAAGGTTTAATAGAACAATATATGAACTTTCTATTTTCTAAACGGAGGCTGTTTCAGGAAATATTTCTAAAACTAAAGTGAAACTGATCACGTGGTGTGGTATCCGTTCGCAAAACTAACAGTCGGTCGGCTTTTTTGAAGTATCCAAAAACAAAAATGTTAGAACTATGCTGACTGACGGTTCTGCTTAAGGTTTTTCGAAAACTACAAAAGAAAACAACCATTTGCTGTTAAATAAATGCGGTAAGTGAATTTAATTTTTTTCTTTTAGAAATTTACATTTCATTAAAATATTCTACGAATGAAGCAATTAAACATTTCTTTTGGAACTTCTTTGCACCAGAAAAAAAAAATGTGAAAAATTTGTTAAAAAAAGAAAGAAAAAAGTTTAACTTTTTAAAAAAAAAATCCTTTGAACTCTTAACTTTGCAAACTAACTAGTCACTCAGAGCCGTTCAACTATAGGACTGTAGGGGCTTGGTCGACATTCACTGATGCCTGGTATTACAGTCGTGATGTGAACCTAGGCTTCCCAACCCCTATCAAAAAATAAAGTTGTCAAAAACAGCATTAAGACGGAGGCGATTTCGAAAGTTCAATAAACGACTTCTATTAAACAATAGAAATAAACAATTACCAAAAATTAATGTATTATAATAAATTCGAGAGCGAGTTGATGCAGTGATTGCAGGTGATTAAATGACTTACTGACTAGATGGTTTTCTAACGAATGATAAAAAATATTTTTTTGTATAGTTTTAAAGGTTAAAAACTTCCAAGACTATATATATATATATATATATATATATATATATATATAACTGATACGTTTAAACGGTAGGTAGTACGGGCAAAATGAATGCCGACGCTCAAAATGTATAAACATTTTGACCCCTCCCTTTACTTAAAAGTTCACCAAAAAGTCAGGGAATTAACCAATTTTAATGAAATTTTCAGTATTTATCAAATAATGATCGCGGCATATAATGAACTAATTATTTTTATTTAAATCCGAGTAGAAATGTATTATTTTGTTTAAACAAAAAATACCTTTACTAAAGTTATGACACCCCTAACTCCTTTTACTATCATGACTTCATTTTGAAACAGCGTTTTGATTCGCGGAAACTTTGGGTTTCCGTATATTCGTGTTTACAAACTTATCGGTTGCATTTTGCCGAACGGCATAATTACTTGCTTTTTGAGGGCTTATTAAGCTGTATTTTGTATAAACAAGGTGTTTTTTTTGTTTTGTTTTTAATTCAATATCTTAGGACTTTACTAATTATCTTTGAAATAGACCCAGAAAACTAATATTTTTACAATGAATTTATTTAACTTCAAAATTTAGGTGAATTGGTTAGCTCACCGTGAAAACATGTTCATAATTTTTTTTTTTTTCTTTTCTTTTTTCACGTGTACAAATATTTTTTCCTTTAGGAAATTAACTTTAATCGCTAATCTTTCAAATGCAATCAAAAAGTAGTCGGAAACCTACAAAAAAAATTGATAAATCGGCTTTCAAAACTAGCCCCCCCCCTCCCATTTTTGCCCGTACCTAATTAAACAGCCTTTATAAATAATATGAAAGGAATTTGAAACATAAAATTTAACATTTGAGAGTGGTGGATCATTTCTCTATATAAATTTAACGTAAAAGGAGCACCCACCATTTGGCCACCTAGCATTTTTCAAAATTAGCGATCGTGGTGGTGGGCGGGGAAATTAAATTTGAAACAAAATAACACGATAAATTTAATTTTCTTTATTTATGAGACCATTCTGTACTTTCACCTAACAATTTCATAAACAAAACGAGTTCCACATGAGTTCAAATTTTTTTTTGACAGAGAGAGAGAGAGAGAGAGAGAGAGAGAGAGAGAGAGGGGGAGGAAGAATTTCATTTGAAACAAACTAACGATAAATTTCATAAATATTTTGGGGGGAAATTTGGTGGGGGAAATTAAATTTGAAACAAAATGACACAATAATTGATTTAATTTTTGGGTAAATATAGCCTGGTAGACCAACACAACCAAACCTTAAACCTTATATCTAGGGGGTTTGAGTGTGCTGAAAACGAATATCGCATTTAAAATGGAGTCCGGTAACTAATTTTCATGATATTGCAAACATAATTTTCTGCATGTTATATGTCGTGGTCATATTTCTTAATGCAGATTGCAGCGCGCAGAAACGGGGGGGGGGTAATAAAATTACAAGATAATGCGGAGTTAATCTTTATCATTATTATTATTATTATTATTATAAATAGCCGAAAAAAAAATAAATAAATAAACAAAATAAAACATTGACATTTTGTGCTTGCACGTACAAAAAAAAAATCAATGTTTTATTTTATTTGTTTATTATTTTCCTTTTTTTTTTCGGTTATTTATAATAATAAAAAAAGATTAGCTCTGCATTATCTTGTAATTTCATTACGTCGACCCCTCACCCCCGTTTCTGCGCGCTGAATTAACAAATATGACCGCCACTTTACATTGCAGCATGAAACACGTGGAAAAGTATGTTTGCAATATCATGAAAACTAGTTGCCAGACTTAATTTTAAATGCAATATTCGTTTTCAGCACACCCGAAAACCCTAGAAAACAAGTTTATAAAAGGTAGGTTGTGTGTGGGTTTACTAGGTCACATTTACTAAAAATTAATTTTAAAAAATTTTTTAATGAAATTTTTCGTTATTTTATGTCTTTAATATAATCCCCCCCCTCCCAATTGAATTTGTCATATTTTGATGTTCGTTTTGTTTATGAAATTGTTAGGTGAAAGTACAGAATAGTCTCATAAAAAAAAAAAAAATGAATCCCCCCCCCCCTCCCACCAAAAACATTAGTTGAATTTATCGTTATTTTGTTTCAAATTTAATTCTTCCCCCCCTCACCTCCGCCCCCCAAAATTTGAATTCATGTTTTGCCCCCCCCCTCTCCTCAAACATTAAACTTGAAAAAAATGCTACGTGTGACATGTCTCGTTAAACGCTAGGTGGCCAAAAAGTGGGTGCTCATTTTACGTTAAATTTATATATGAAAAGTGATCCCCACTCTAAAATGTTAATTTTTCCCAAAAAAAAATTTCATATTATAAATTCCGTTGGAAAGTATTAGGCAAAAAGAAAAAATATATGTATCATTTTCTTTTAGGGGGTTAAACGACGCTGGGTCACGTCGTATAAATTTACCAAAATATTTTCTAATAAAGATTTCCATCATAAAATAGAATCTATATCTTTAGTTTTAGCAAAGGTGAAAGAAATTAGATACAATAAAAATTGTCATAAGAAAGAAAAAAAAAAAAACGCCTGTTTTACACAAATTCTAAAATCTCTCAAACAAAACAATTATTACACAATCAGTTCCAGATAAAAAGAATTATGTAAAGTGTTTGTAGTCAAACGTAAATTTTCTTTTTCAGAATCCTATAAATATTTATACTATAACAATGTTAACCAGTTTTCTAATTAAGCTTACTATTCTGGTGAACAACGGAAAAATATAGCGAGCCACGTTTGATTATTCTAATTCTCACCTTCGATTTATTCTTTACAGGGGTCAACATGCCCTGTGCTGACCCATAAACATGCCCTACTTCACCAGCAATTACTACTGCTGACCTAATACACCAGTTTACAAGTACTACAAATACTTTCAAATAGAAAAATAATGATGACAAGTCTTGACACACATTTTTGCTAAGCAGCTATTAAAACTAATTTCTCACTTAATACTTCGATTCTAACTATATGTCCAGTTAGACATTTAGGGAGGGGAAACAAAAGTTCTCAATCAACATCTAATTATTTCTTGAAAACATTTTTTAGAAATAACCTGAAATTAACGATGTACCACAAATAATTAAAAAATCCATATTATTAAAAAAAAAATTATTATTGAATAAAAGTGCTTCTAAATGGCTCAAAGATCAAGAAAGAATTTTGATACTCAATTTAAAGGCAAATTACTATATAAGCAGCAATCTGTATTTCAATGGAAACAAATGACACTTTTTTAAAGCCATTTAAAAACTTATGAAGATTTATTAATTAAGTGCAGCTTGATTTATGAGAAATGCGTCATTATTTTAACATTTTAGCAAGAATTGAAAAGATTTGCAAATGTAAATCAAACAGCAAACGCAGAAAACTGCAAAAGAGAAAGTTGGGATTATTTTAAATAAACTAATTTCTTAATAAAAATGTAAGTATTGTCACTATTTGATGGGGGAGAATTATTTTAAGAAATTCATTTTTACACCAAAAATATGAAAATAAAATACATATACATTAACAGATGTAATGAATTATATGAATTCTAGTGGCACATTTTTAAGTCAGAAGATCCGGTGAAAGATATTAAATCGTTATAATATTTAAGAATCTGAAAATGAATGAAACTACAGATTCATGCAGTCTTTTCTATTTGCCTCCCCACAAGAACAAAATTAGACAAGTTTTTAATACGGAAACATTCCAGATTACAAGCTCATAAACTTTATTTGAATAAGTTTAAGGTAAAATTTTAATATCATGAGCTTAAAGCAAGACGGCCCAAAATTAACCTTTGCTGAACACAAGAATTATTTTCTACATTATAAAAATCGGTAATTACCCCAGATTAAGGACTATAATAGTATTGCAATGAAGTATTGCATTTACTATATAAAAAAGTAGTCATTTTCTAAATTAGTGCAAAATAATATTTGATAGAATTAGGCAAATTGCAAATTAATAATGAAATTCAAAAAAACTTAAAAGATCTGAAATTTAACAAAATGATCAATTTTTCCATCATGGCATAAAAATTTAGATTTTTTTTTTTTTTTTTTTGACAATACCAGGCACTTAAAGTTAATTTTAAACAGACATATAGCAACTGTGGATGTATCTGGTATAATGTTGGCTCTACATTAAAAGTTCTATTTTCGCTATTCTAAAAAGTAGTAAAACCATCTTCCCTATGACTTCTAACATTTGAGTAAAAAGAAAGTTTTTTTTTTTACCCTTTAGTAGCTATTTCTACAGGTTAAAAAAACAAATCAAAAGTGTTCCTGAGGTCCAAATACCCTATATATCAAGTTTCAAGTCTGTACACCTAATATTCAGAGAGGAGTTTGGTAGAGAAGTTTCATGCACACAGACAAGTTTACTTATAAAAACATTCCGTGTCCTAGAACGTTTTTATCCTAAATTCTACAATTATGCTAAATCAACTGCCGATAAACACAAATTTGAAATAAGAAAAATTTGTTTTAATTTAATTAACCGTCAATAAAAAAAAATTCCCTCTAATTATTTGTTTTGAGCCAAGTGAATAATACAAAGTACAAAATAAAAATATAAAATCTTTTAACTCTGGTAAACTTTTGTATTTAAACCAAGTAATAGTTTAAAAAAATATATTAAAAATAAAAATACGAACCGTCCGCCGTAAGGTCGGGGCAAACGCAAAAAAAAAAAAAAATTCTCAATGTCCTAACCCATTGGGCCATGGTGACAGTCATACCATAACATTGCAAATAGTTAACGTATCTGAAAGGTGAAGCAGTTCAAGATGCTTTTACATGACCCGCCCCCATCAGATTTTACGATCGTTAATGTAGAAAAAAAAAAAAAAAAAAAAAAAAAAATCAATCAATATTTTGTTCTAAAATTTCACATTATGCGTCAGAGAATCATTCTTATCCGATTTGCATTTCCAAAGTTTTAGGAAGACACATACACACTAACAAACATTTGCTCATATATATATATATATATATATATATATATATATATATATATATATATTTCTCTTTGTCTGCCTCACCTTTTCTCAGAAACTACCAAGCAAATCTGGTTGAAATTCTGTATAGACAGCTAACTAAGTATTATGATACCAGTTTGATGTATAGTTAAGGATTAATAGAAATGAATATTTAATGCAAAATGAGCACAACTTTAATCTTATTCAACCATCAATTAGGCATAAAGCACTTATTCTAAGTCAACTGACTATAACTTTTGCCCGTTTTTAATATATATAAGTAAATATTTTGAATAGGATTGGTCCCAAACTGCGATAAAAAAAATTATTTTTCACTTCAAATTGGTCTTTCTTTTGAAACAATTTTTTTTGTTTTTCAAATATAATTTTGATTGACACAAGCAGACATGAAGCCATAATGATTTCATATAGAATTAAGAGATGACTCCCACCTCTAGTCATATTGCCCTGCTTGCATATGTATAGATTCTACTTTGAAACTAACCAATCATCTAAAGGGATAAGCAGAAACTGATAACCATAATTGACTACTGTACTAAGGTGGTCTGACGAAATGAACATAGGCTGATCAAACGAATCACTTTAAAATCAATTATCAACCTGCATCAAATGTACATATTCTGTTATTATAGCTGAAGTCTCATTTTTGTAAACACCTTTACTGAAAAGACATGGCTATCTTTATCAAAAAACTATTTCATTCAAAAACAGTCATCACAGAAAGGAGTGATCTTAAATACACTAAGCGAATTGTACTTTGGTAGTTTGTATGCATGTGTACAAGGTAATACTCCAGTTGCCATCAGGCCAGTAGACAATATTTAGTAAAGGTAGTATTAATGTTAGAAAGATGTGGTGGTTAAACGAAGACGACAACTTTCTCAGATATTTATAAATATAATAGACTTGACGGTATTCCGGATTGGACCCCCCCCCCTTCCATATACCTTTTAAAATATTATCAAATATCAAGAAAGCTAATGTTAAAATGTTAACAAATACACTTGAGATTTATTATTTCCTCTTCTAAAAGAGATTAAATATTTATATTTTTTTTCAATTTTTCCAATATAAATAAATATAAACTTTGTTAAAATCTGAACAACTTGGATATGGGTATTTGGAGGTAATAGCATTATAATGAATGGTTTCAGGTTTCTTTTTTCTTTTTTAAGGAAACCATAAAAACAAATCAGTGTAGTTTCTGATATGCAAATTAAATCAGTCTTCATAAAACTGCCAATCACTATTCTAATTGAATAATATTTAACGGAAAGGAATAATATTAGAAAGAACCTATTCATGAAAATTTTTTAACCCTTATCCTTGAGTGGCATCTTGGCCTTGATAATGTGGTGATGCCTATGTAAAAAAAAAAATTAAAAAAAAAAAAATTAAAATTTTCAACACACAAGAAAACGTTTATTGGTACTAAAATTATTTATATTGTGATATTATATAGAAATTTATTTGGAAATAAAAAAAAAATGTAATTCTGGAAGAAATCCTAAACCGTTTTTAGATCATTTGCTAATTTAAATAAAAAATATAATGAAATGAAGTACAAATTTAAAAAATAAAAATTCTTAGCATATTTTCTAATAATATTCAAAGAAAATGTTGTAGAAAAAAGCTGAAAGAGCAGATCCTCTGAAGAATTGTGTTTTTTCATATTCAATTATGTTCAAGCTCTTATGGAAGAACCTAAAAATATTTCAATCATTTCCATAAAATATCATACATCAACCATGTTCAAAACCATAAAAACATTTAAATCATTACCAAATGTACAAATATAAAAGACTAGCATTTCAGCCCGGCGTTGCCAGGGTGTTCGGATGTGTATGTTGAGCAAAAAAAAAAAGAAAAAAAGTGGTAGTAGGAAGGCAGGTTCGAACCTGTACCGTGAAGGAGGAAAAAAACGGGGGAAAAAAACTGACGTCTTCGCGGTTACGACCACCGCCAAACCTGAAGTGACTTATGTTTAAATTAAGGCTAGACAATCGAAAGGAGAGGATAACTTTAAAAAATATTGGCGAAAAAAGCGACCCCCACCCCCTGTAGAAGAGTATCTAGTTGAAGGTGAAGATATTAATGTTTTTAGCCAATTTTTTTATATTTGTTGTATGAAAGGTCGAACTTTAAAAAACTACTGATCTTGATAAAATCCGTCGCCTCTGACGAAAGTTTTAGGCAGACATGCAAATGCATTGGTAACTAAAAATATTTGCCCCAAACCGATCTCTGAATACCCTTTATGTAAAATTTCAAATGTTTAGACCAGAAATTGTCCGAGTAATTTGGTAGAGACCGCAGAGGTCAATTTTTTTTTTTTTAACTTTGACCTCTATTATGACCCCTTAAAATTTATTGTTTTGGGCTCAAATCAAGTTATTAAGTTAGATCCATGTCCAAGGAACCTATATATAAAATTTCAAGTGTTTAGACCCACAATTGTTGGAGGAGTTTGGCAGAGTTCTCAAAGGTCAAATCGTTGAACTTTGACCCATTAACAGCCAAATTTCTGGCCGAAAACTGATCAAAGATTTTCCCAAATCTCAGTACCCTGTATATCAAATTTCGAGTCTGTAGACTTAAAATTGACAAAGTTATTGCGTAAGGAAATGTACACACACAGACAGACACGTTCACTTTTATAGATATATAGGTAAACAATACTCATAAAAAATCGTTTTTTGGCTATCATGTACAAAATAAATCTACAAACTATAAATTCATATTTCATAGATACAGACTAGACATGAAACAATCTGCAAAGTGCATTAGCTGTTCTTGTATTTGAAGCAAACCAGTCATTTTCTTGCAAAATAGTCACTATAACTAAAGATGAAAACTTAGGTAAAAAAAATTTCATTCTGGGCTTTAATTTTAAAAACATACAAAGAATTTCTGTAAACTTCAGTAAATCTGCTTTATATTAAAAATAATTAATCTGAGACTATCAAAAATGATCTGATAAAACTAACCATCAAATATATTTAGGACATTTCAAACTAAGCACAAACAGATAAAGTAACTAAAATGAAAATAAAAGGGTTTGAATTAAAAATAAACAAAAGCTTGAATCAAAGAAAAAATTAAGCCAAATAGAATTTTCGCTATGGATTAGCATTAATACTTGTTGGTATTTTCTAGATAGGATAACCCAGCTCAAAAATTGATCCTATTATTTTTATATATAGCACCTCATCTTTAAACAATCAATAATGACATTAAATTTAAGAAACTAGAAAATATACTAAAAAAATCTATAAGTAAAGATGCTGACTGAAATGAAAGTATTTTCATTCGACAGGCTTCTTCTACACACTGATCACCTTAAGGCAGGAATATCAAACATGTAGTCCATATAAAAGATACCGTATTCCGTCATTTAATTGTCAAAATTGCAATTTTATAATTTAAGCTGGATAAATGTATGTCGTTCATTGAAAAAGGAAAAATAAATGATTTTCTTTATTCAGAGGGTTTCTTTAAATGGTACATAAAATTTTATTGATTTCAAAATTTATTTTTTACTGTTGTATACAAATCTTTGTCACTTAAAAGTTTTGTTTTTTTTTCATTCATGAACATAATCATTTACATGCAACATATTAGATATTTCCGAGTAATAATAGTATTCTGCATTAACATATGAAACAACTTCAATTAATGATTCTCTGATAACACAAATGGACCCCCAGATGGCCCTTGAAAAAGCAGTTTTACATAGCTGCCTTAAAATATAAAGCTCATGTACTATTTTTGAAAAGAAAATGACAATTCATAATCAAAATGATTAATATTCACTGAGTTGATAACCCTATTAAAAAGGAAATGCTTTGTTCTCTTACAGGGCACAGAGAAGGCATACTGATATCATCAGAAAACACATCATATCGCAGAATTAGGAATTTGTGATTTCTGGAAAATCAGTAAGTGTAGTAAATAATGAGTAATCAACAATTCTAGTATCTAACAACCTTGATGATGTTTGCACGAAAATTGAGAAGGCAAACCTGCTTGCCCAACGGTTTGCCTCCAATTCCACTTTACATTTAACAAACCACCCCTTCCCGAATTTTCCTTTGTGGACAAAAGCCACACTTGATCCAAAAAATTACCCTTTTTCATGTTTGTGATGTCATAAAAAAAAAAAAAAAAAAAAAAAAAACTTAGGCACCTCGAAGACGTGCGAGTCTGATCTCATCCCTGCTATACTATTAAAAAACTGCTCTGCTGAGGTTGCTCCGGTTCTCTCTAAACTCTTCAATAAATGCCTTACAGAATCTTGCTTTCCTAATTGCTGGAAAATTACTTCTGTGGCACCAGTTTTCAAGAATTCTTGTGTAAGAACTGACTCCCTCAATGATCGCCTCCTTAACATCCTACCTCTTTTCACCGAAATCTTTGAGTTTTTAATCAATAAAACACTAGTCCACCACCTCAGAGAGGAAAAAACTTTTCTGACCGACAGTATGGATTTAGGCAAGCCCATTCTACTGCAAATATTCTAACTAATCTCTGAACATATATACCACTGGATAAGGTAGAAGAGGCTAGGGCAGTAGCCCTAGATATATCCAAAGCCTTTGACATTATGATTTTCTCATGAAAATTGATCTCCTGGAATTACTGAACAAATACTTAACAATCAAATCCTTCTTAGATAAGAGAAAAATTCAGGTTGTCCATGATGGTTGTATATCAAAACAAGAATATAAATGTGGGTGTGTCACAGAGGTTTATCCTTGGATTTTTATTATTCCTTATATTCATAGATGACTTCCTTGACAAACTTGTCTGAGATGGATATATTTGCTCATGACCCTATGCTCTATAACAGACTCAAGCAGAAAACGAATGAACACATATCTAAGGAAATGGCTAAAACTTTAGAGGAAGACCAGTCTGTAGTGGAATGGTTTATGCACCTTTAAGAAAATACCTCCAAAATCTATAACATTTCTAGAGACAAGCTATTACTGTATATATTTGTATTAAAATAAACATGGTTTTGAAAGTAATAAACATCTTATAACGGTTGGGGGGTTTTCCCTCCATTTACTTCAGAAAAATAAAAAAATAAAAAAATTATGTTTTCTTTCAATAACATCTGTTATTTATATATAACAAACGTTGCAAACTCACGAACAATTTATATAAATTCAAATTGATGAGGAAAACAAATTCTGTCCCTATTAATCTTGCACAGACTTTATAAATTCATTTTTCAAAACGTTCAGATTTTTTAATGCACTTACAATGATTGGAATTTCCATGAAACCGCAATATAAGTGTTAAGTCAAATTTATTATTGCTATAATGCTCTGAAAGGATATTGTGTTTGTGTGCAAAGTCTGTTATCCCAATACGATAGATACGGGCAAAAATAGTGAAATAAAGATAAGGGGACAGTTTTGAAAGCAGATTTATAATTTTTTTTTTTTTTTTTTTGCAGGTTTCTGATTACTTTTTGATCATATTTGAAAGATTAAAGACTAAAGTTAATTTCCAAAAAAGTATTTGTCACGTGAAAAAACAAAGTCATGAAAAATGTTTTCACGGTGAGATAACTTCAAAATTTAGCTGAATTAGTTAAATAAATTCATTGTAAAATTCCTTTGAACGATAGATATTAGTTTCCTGAGTCTATTTCAATGATAATTAGTAAAGTCCTAAGATATTGAATTAAGCTATTTTTAGTACAAACAAGGTGATTTTTTTTTTTAATTATTTAATTAGCTCCCCAAAAGTCAGAGATCCTCGCTTGTTCAACCAAAATAAAAGTCCTTGTCACATAGATTATATGGAAGCCCAAAATTCCAGTCAAAAGGCTGTCTGAAAATGATGTCCGGTAGTTAAAGGAAGGTAGGGAGTGCTGTTTTTTTTTTTTCCTCCCAGATGTGCATCCATGTTTGTCTAATTTTTGCCATTTTTCAATTTAATTATTTTCCTATGTTCTTGCTTTTAAATTTAAAAAAAAAAAAAAAAAAAAAGTTTATTTTTCAAGATTATATAAAAATTGTGTAACGCCGAAAGTTTCACATTCATACAAGCAAGGAAAATACTAGAATTGTACATACAAAAATCATGTGAAATTTGTTAATTCCAAAAAATTTTTTTCCAATTATTTTTTTGTGTGAAAATATTAAATAAACAATGCTTAATTCAATGATAATATCTGTAGTTTGAGAAATTAATTTTTCTTCCAGTTATTTCGAATTCATTAATACAGATTTTAGGGGCTTTTTTTTCGTAATGTTACTGTAAAAATTACCTTTTTATTGTTACAATTCACGATGCTTTATTTTCATAAGAAAAAATAAATTCATACATTTTTTATTTACTACTGAAAACCATAACTTTAGTAATAAATAAATAAAACCATAACTTTAGTAAAGGTATTTTGTTTAAACAAAATAATACATTTCCACTAAGATTTAAGTAAAAATAATGTGTTCATTATATTCTGTGATAATTATTTGATAAATACTGAAAATTTCATTAAAATTGATTAATTTCCTGATTTTTGGTGATTTTTTAAGTTAAGGGAGGAGTCAAAATGTTTAAACATTTTGAGCGTTGGCATTCATTTTGCCTATACCTACAATATAAGTTGATTTTCATGAGTAAAATCTTGAAAAATACATTTTTTCTCCTCAACTTTAAATGCTAAATTATCTTAACTCATTATGAATTTGTAGTTAACAAATGCAACACAAGAATTTTGTTTTATTCTTAAGACATTGTGGATCTGTATGCTTGGAATACTTTCTACTTTAAATTTAGAACCAACTATTATATTTATCCAATTAAATTAACAAAGTCCTATCTCAAGTCTTTCTTTAAAAATTGTGAAACAAAGTATTGTTATAATTAAACTTCTACACTGCACGCAGTGGCAGCTGCAGCAATTTTTTTTTTTTAGAAAAAGAATGCCTTGCAGTAGTATTGCTTCTTGTTACTAATAAATCTGATACAACAAAGATACACATGTGACAGCGAACTTTATATTAGGCATTAAGAATGTTGCAGAGCGCACACTACCTCAAAAAAGAGAAAGGAAAGAAAGGGCAAAACAATCAGCTAATGCTGTTGGAGAAGATGAAAATCAATAAATGGGAAGAGGGGGGTGTCAGTTTCATGACTCACAAGGCATCTCAATGGAAAGAGGAAGGAAGGGGAAAGAGGGTGGAGATCCCATTTTTTTGTAGAATTATCTCAAGCCAGCTGAAAATTAATTTCTTTACCAAAGAAAAGGAAAATATAATTAATGATGAAATACTAAATACAACTATTACTATAGCAACAATAACAAATACCAAAAAGTGAGTTTCATTATTTTTCTTCTTTTATCCCAAAATGATAATAGAATTCTTTTAAGCTCTTAACATTTCTTTAAATAAACACTATTTATTCTGTATTGTTTATTTATATGAATATATACTAGCAGGAAGACTTGACATTGCTGGGGACTGAAAATCATCCTATAGTGGTAAGCCAATAAAACCATATTCTTTTTTTTTTTTTTTTACATTTTTTGAGTAGGGATCAAGGTTGTACTCAATGAAGTTGTAAAGTCAAGTGACAACCTTTAACCACCCCCAAAACACAGTGTTTCCCTGGAATCAGTGAAGGCCTCTGTTTAATCCTGCTCTAAGCTCTGACAGTCTATATATCTAAATAAAACGTTTGGGGGGGGAGAAGAAAAATCTATGTGAAATGCATTTTATTTTTTTAATTATTCATTTGGCCCTGGTGAAATATAAAAAAAAATAATAAATCATTGTGTTAGAAAAATATTTAGAATAAAAACCAATGTAATTTAAAAAGCATTATTGTCTCTTGTGGTAAAAAGAAAACGAAATCATATTAAAGAAAAAAAAAAAAAAAATGTTTTTAATAAGAATACTATTGTTTTGTATGAAAACGTCTACATAATCTTTATTTTTGCAATCCTTCAAAAGAGTAAAATAGATAAAAAATCTATACTTCACGAATAAAATATCCTTTGTACCATTAAAAATAGACTATTTCCGATAATTTATCATGTGTAGCATTAAATTAAAACTACATCGTTAGATGTTAGAAGAAAAATTATTTAACCTAATATTGTGATATACAATGTATTGTGAGAAATAAACAGTTTAATGCTTATTGCAAACAAAAATGTTTATCTAGTAACCGGAAAAGATAATTTGTAGAATTTAAAAAAGAATTTGTTTTTTTATTAATATTGTATGCAGAAACAGCTTTTTAGGTTATTAGTAGTAAATATGTTAATTGTAACAATCTTCCTCAAATATTGATTAATCAAATTTAAGATTATCTCTCGTTAAACTTTAAAAATTCAACCGAGTTAATCTCATTAAGAATACACAAACAATGAAGAAAAATTCTGGATCACTAACATTATTATTTTTAATTTCAAAAATGCACGGTATTATAGGTAGACTTTTTAAAAATTACTTGATAAGATTTGCAATGGAATTTGCATTTTTCGATAGATTAGTAGACATTTATATTTCAATTCTGTCATAGGTTAGAGACACGATAATAAATAACAGTAAGTAGAAATTAACCATGTGGGAAATGCTTAATCACATCATCGCTTTCCTCATTACTAAGTGAAACAGCTGTAAACTTTTTTTTTTTATTACTTTGTTGTAGGGGGCTACTATCAGGGACATGGGCATCAAGGGTACTGTGTAGGGAGTTTGGCAGCAAGATGTTGATTCACGTTGCACTTGAACTTCTGCATGTCAGTACAGTTGGGGAAGCACGGACCCGGCAGGGAATTCCAAAGTTTAGCTGTCCTGGGGAAGAAACTACTGGAGTAGAAGGCTCTCTTACATATAGGGATCTCTACTGTGAAGGGATGGGATTTGTCGGCTTTATCGGGGGTATTTACGTCGAGGGGGCACAAGTGCTTGCAGTTCATCAGAGCATTCATTATTAAAGTACTTGTAGAAAAGGCAGAGGGATGCAACATTTCATCAATGGGACGGGCTGAAATTTAGATGACAGTTCAGGACCTATCAGGTTGGCGACTCTCTTTTGAACCTTGTCTAGGAGCGAGAGACTAGTGGTAGATGCACCAGCCCAAATATGACAACAATACTCCATACATGGGCGAATGGTGGTCTTAGAGAGGTATAGGATACTTTCGGGCGTTAGTATCTTTCTAGCACGGTAGGGAGAATCTACCTTCTTCGCAGTGGTCCTGGCGATACTCTCGATGTAATTGTTCCAACTCATGTTTCCTGAGAGTGTTAGGCCGAGGAGTTTAAAGGAAAAATGCAAAGAAATAGAAAGTATGGGATGGGGGGGGGGGAGAAATGAACTCATTAAAGTGATGATGGATTTTGCATACATGAAAAGACAGTAAGTTTTAACAATTATTTCAGAAATGAAATGTCAATGTGAACAAAGAAAAGTATTTTCTTTTTAAAGGCCGGACAATACTTTTTCACTTAATATAGTTAATTTAAATAAATTACATAAATTATCCAGAATTATAATAAATCTTCACATATTTGTATAACATGTATTATTCGTACTACTATTCTCAACAACCTTTTTATTTGGACAAGAATCTGGATGGAATTTTCAACCAAACCATTTATTTAATAAAGTGGCGTAAAATTGTTCTACTTCATCACACATGGAAATAGAAATTATCAATCTCTAAAAATTTCTGAAAAAATATTCAATATAAAAATGCTATAACAGTTATTACAAGGTTTATAAAATGATTCATATCAATTATAAAAAACATGAGCAAATTTTAACATAAAATACTCAAAAGAGTTGAATATTTTGTAGAAATCTAAATTGTGTAAAAGCATTACTGATACATAAGAAATTGTTTGGGTGGATACTTTCATATTCACGAATAAAAATTCGGGCAACTAATACTAATTATTTGTAACAACATATGCAGAAGAAGAGAAAATCTTCCATCACACTCTAATTGAAATGAATGGCTCTCGTTTTTGGGGAAGCTCCATGTCTTGACAAGCTTCTGGAACTGACCTGATCTGAAATGGAACACATGCATCAAGTCTGTTGCTAAAATTGCTTAAAAAAATGGTTGGATCACTCTACAGCTCCAGTAAGTATCTTACTGCCGATGAAATTATCTATCTGTATAGTCATTAGTATTGTTACCTTGTGTAAAATCTTAGCAATTTTTCATTCTATTGCAGCATGCATACCTGTAATTGTAGATGAATAAAGCCTTATTAACTGGTTTTCATTCGTCTTCCATATTCCGAATCATTACAATTTATTCATCTAGAATCTAATCCAAAATGGACTACTTTCTGAAGCCACAGCATTTCGATAGTAACCCTTCCACACCTGATTTGGCTGTGTACATTTAATAACTTCCTGAAGTCAATTGACTGTCCATCAACTAACAAACTAGACTTTCTTACCAATTACATCTTCCATCCAGTGCACAAATTAATAGCAAATTGTGACTCATATGAATCAGACACCACTAAACTCAGTCTCTTTTCGTAAAGCTCTCTAACATTGTTCAATCTAATCATCTTTTGGTAACCTCTAGATAGGAGCCTGGTGAAGTGATTGATGATTTTTTTTAGATTCGCTTACTGTGGATTATCGCTTTGATGCTGTAACGGCCAAAAAACATTGTGACTAAGCAGTTCGTTATGCTCTCATAACAGGCATTTGCTTTCATACAATTCAACAACTTTTAGAAAGGACGCTCAATTTGAAAGATGCGTTTGACTTAGCTGGTTCTCTAGAAACAGCCCAAAAACAAGTCTAATCTTATATCAACCTCACACCATGTGGCGCCACTATCGAACCATCACTGACTTGTGAGGTTCCTTGTACCTGCGATAATGTTTTGGCTGCAGCAGGGGGAAATGTTTCTTCTGCAGTAATCGACAAGATCCACAAATTAAATGCCCCGCCTGTGATGTGGTCTGTTGAAACTATGGCAAGAGGGGACATTTCCAACTAGTCTGTCGATCAAATCACTCCTCTAAGGTGCTTTCTGCTTATGAATCATCAATCGCATCCATTGTAATCACTGCATCACCTGATTGCCTGTTGAAAGCCATAATTAAACTTTCAGTCAATGGAATAAACCTGGAGGCTCTGGTGAATACTGGTAGCTCAGAAAGCTATATATCAAAGATCATCCCTAAGTACAACAAATCGACAAACTTCTTGTAGGAAGATATTAATGGCGTCCACAGCCTTATCAAGCAGTACAGATGGTCACTGCTATGCGAAATTAGCATATAAAGGGTTTACTTATCAATGTTCCAAATTTTCAATTCTTTCTTCTCTTTGCTCAGACGTCTTACTTGGCCATGACTTTCTCAAACTACACTCAAAAGTAAAAATACCCTTTGGGGGTCACAAAGATCCCTTTATTGTATGCTTAGTAATGACATCCAGTCTTGTTTCTCCACCATTATTCGAACACTTGTCTGGTTGCAAGTCTATAGCTACAAGACACTGATCCATAAGCAGTGTATACAATTCAAAATGCATGACCTTCTAAAAGACGCTCTCCCTGGAGAGCACAAGTTCTAGTAACCACTAACAACTGACACAAGAAGCGTCTTGTCATTGACCATCAAGTGGTTCATGTACCTTTATGCTTATTGTTTACCAAAAATTGACGCACTAGTCCAAAAGTTTGCTTGCTACTCCGTTTTTACTACCCTGGACTTGCAGAATGCATATCATCAAATACCAATACAAGAAGAGAAGAAATTCACAGCTTTCGAAGCCTGTGGAAATCTATATCAATTCTGCCATATTCCATTTGACATAACAAATGCTGTATCATGTTTCCAACGATCAATAGACAATCTAATAAAACGCAAGAAGGTTACCAACATTTTCACATGTTGATAAAATCACTATATGCAGCCATAATATGATGGCGCATGATGAAAATCTTAATTGTTTCTTACATGTTGCCAGGAAGTACAACATAAGTTTTAATGAAAAGAGCATTACACGAACTGAGAGAGTCACCCCCTTAGGGTATGAAGTGTCATTTGAGTTGTAAAACCAGATACTGAACGCTTCCATGCTTCGAGATACATTTACCTCCACCACAAGATGTTAAATCACAATTGCAGGTTGTCGGAATGTTTTCATATTATGCTCAATGGATTCCTCATTTCTCAGATAAAATTCTATCGCTAGCGCAGAACCAAGTCTTCCCTCTACCTGAATCTTGCTTAGCGGATTTCACCAACCTCAAAGAAGAACTCGAGCATGCTTCACTTACAACAATTGATCCCAACATACCCTTTACTGTAAAAACTGATGCTTTGGACATTGCCCTGGCTGCCACTTTCAATCAGAACGTCCGCCCAGTTGCTTTCTTTTCTCAATCTCTTTCAATCAGTGAGCAGAATTACTCTTCAATCGAAAAAGCACATGCCATCATCTAAGCAGTGCGTAAATGTGTCACTATCTAATCGGTTCCACTTTTAAACTCATTACAGACCAACGCTTCGTAGCTTTCATGTATGACTTGAAAGACTCAAGCAAAATAAAGGCGATGGTAGAATGCTAGAGAATCGAACTATCAACCATTACATTTGATGTAATATACCATCCAGGGAACGCAGACATACTTTCTCGAGTGGTTTGTTCCTCGACTAATTCAACCAGTCTACAAGACCTGCACATTTTATTGTCATCCAGGCATCATCCGACTGTCTCATTTGGTACATCTGCATAACCTCCCTTACTCCAAGTTCGAACTATTGAGAATTGTTCTGTCTGTGCAGAATTAAAACCGTGATTTTTTTCATCCTACTAATTTTAAGCTTGTCAAAGTGACACAACCATTTGAACAATTAAGTGTTGACTTTAAAGGTCCTCTGCCATCTAATAGTCGAAACAAATATCTATTAACAATTATCGACAAATATTCACGTTTTCCCATTGCCTTTCCTTGTCAAGATATGTTCTCACAAGCAGTCATAAATTGTTTTTGCTATTTGGCATGCCTTTCTTTATTCACTCTGATAGAGGTCTATTATTCCTTTCAACAGAACAGAATTTTTGCATAAAAGGGGAATAGCAATGAGCTGCACAACTTCCTATAACCCACAAGGAAATGGCCAGGCAGAACGACTAAGTGCCACGATATCGCTGGCATTGAAGTCATGAAGACTGACGATTTCTCATTGGAAATCAGTTTTGCATGATACCTTGCGTTCCATTCGTTCGTTATTGCATACTACCACTAACGCTACACCTTACATGCAAATATTCCAGTATAATCGGAAATACAACATCTGGTACCTCTCTTCCCAGTTGGCTTTTGAATCCAGGTCCGATCATGATGAAACATAACATACGATCATCCAAGAATTTAATTATTTTTTACAGTTACTTTGGAAGTTTACAAGTTCAATATTTTTTCTTCATTGAAAGTTTTACAAAATTCAATGAATTAAAAATAAAACCAACAAGATCGAAAAGTAAAATTCCCATTATTAAAATTGGAATCATGATAGTGTCAACATTTAGTCTTTCCATGACTCCAATTTTGTCAATAAGAAAGAAAAAAATCTTAACTTTTATGGATCAATGAATTTTATATCTAGAATTGGCAATGTAAATTATTAAAACATATCTTGTAATTTATATTTTCCATTAAATAAAAATGGGATCTAATATACCATTACCAGTTTGAAAAGAGAAAATGAAAACTATATAGATGAATAGATTTTATCAAGGAAAAATTTTAGCACATTAGTTATGGAAAGAAGCATTGTTTATGCCTACCTCTTTTCCAGGGCAATAATAACTTAAGTGTTATACTTTAAACCAAGTCCAAAACATTACCATAGCTTCCTCACCACAAGTGTTAGGTGGAAAAACGACTGTAACCATAAAGCAGTAGCATTATATATAATTTTACTTTTATGGAAATCATTCAGACAAGGTATGAAGTCACTTGTTATAAGGAGCTTTAAAAAAACACTTCAAGGTCAAAGATTAGACAATAAGTGTGAGATGGATAGATTCTGATCCAGAAAAAAGCAATTCTTCCTCCTTTATCAAAAAAAAAAAAGAAAAAAAAAGAAAAAAAAAAATCACTCATAGAATGCAAGGATTAAAGGATAAAATAAGGAAAACTACAAGACTGCCAGAAGTAAACCCAAGGTCCACTTTTTACTATCCAAATATATACTAGCTGTCCCTATCTAGCATTGCACATGATTATTTTTACTTTTTTTTTTTTTTTTTTTTTACATGGAGGTCACCACTTATCAAGGCCCGGAAGCCACGCAGGGATAAGGGTTATTGCATGTACAGTAATCAATGAGATAGTATCGTAGTAATCATTAGTATTGGATATTTGATAGGGTGTCAAGAGAGCGGTTTGCTTCTGTAAATTTACGTGATTACAATGTAAAACATTTTGCATCCTCTTTGAAAAAATAAAATATAGACCAAAGGGAAATAATTCTGTTTTCACCAATTTAAGAGGTAATTAGTTTTTGAGGGTGATTTTGTACATTATTTCAATTGGATAAAATAATTCTCGAATAGAATTACATTTTTTTCTTGCTAATATCTACCAATGGTATGTAAAAAAAACTGACAAACCAGAATTGGATATTGATTTTGCAGAAAAAAGATGACCAAAACAGTAATTAAAGGAAAAAGGGAGGGGGGGGATAGGTTACATGTAACAGATCAAAGGAAAGAAAAGGAGATGCAAAAACCTATTTAACCCAAAATGATTTATCTGACTGACATAAGAATGTATCATAAATCATTATTGAGAGGAAAAGATCTGTATATTAGTTGCATATATAAGTAAAACTTGTTTCTCTTAATGTATACAATTTACTTTTAGTTGGAAAAGAAATGTAAAGTGTTATAAAAAATCAAAACTTAAACCGTTTTTATTTTTTTATCATTTGTAGCCGTAATTGAACAATGCTTTACAAAACTTTTCCTATGTCCTCGACGGTCGTACATCTAAACAATATGATATAAATGCAGGAGTGCCCCAGGGGTCTATCCTTGGACCTCTACTGTTCCTGATATTCATAAATGACCTCCCCGACAAAATTGCCTCTGAGATGGGTATATATGCTGATGACACTACACTCTATAACAAGCATGACAGGAAAACAAATGAACACATATCTAAAGAAATGGCAGAAACACTAGAGGATTACCTCCAATCTATAGTGGAATGGGGACAAAAATGGATGGTCACGTTCAATGCCACCAAGACTAAACTAGTTTCATTCAATAATTACAAGAAACCTTCTCTACCACCTATAGCAATGGCCAACGACTCTTTATCTGAGAGTACATCTTTCAAACTGCTTGGCCTAACGTTCACAGGAAACATGAGTTGGAACAATTACATTGAAGGCATTGCCAGGGCCACTGCAAGGAAGGTGGGCTCTCTCTACCGTGCTAGAAAACTACTAACACCCGAAAGTATCCTGTACCTCTATAAGGCAACCATTCGCCCATGTATGGAGTATTGTTGTCATATTTGGGCTGGTGCATCTGCTACTAGTCTCTCGCTCCTTGACAAGGTTCAAAAGAGAGTCGCAAATCTGATAGGCCCTGAACTGGCATCTAAGCTTCAGTCTCTGTCCCATCGATGAAACGTTGCATCCCTCTGCCTGTTCTACAAGTATTTTAGTGGTGAATGCTCTAACGAACTGCAAGCACTTGTGCCCCCACGACGTGAGCACCCTCGACAGACCCGACAGGCTGCAAAATCCCACCCCCACACTGTAGAGATCCCTAGATGTAAAAGATCTTTCTACACCAATAGTTTTTCCCCCAGAACCGCTAGACAGGTCCCTGCTCCCCAACTCTACTGACGTGCAGAAGTTCAAGTGCAACGTGAACCGACATCTTGCTGCCCAAATCCCTAAATAGTACCCCAGTAGTTGTTGCCCCTATACAAAAGTGGCAATATGCCTTGTTTGGGGTGAAAATTTAAAAAAAAAAAAGAATGTATCAATTAGCAAAGTTTAAATTATTAAAGATTTTTTTAGTGTAAATCGTTTTTTTATAAAACTAATTACACAAACAAAAGATTGCTACAACATTGCTCAAAAACGTTTTTAATAGGTTTTAGGGATGAACAAAAACAATCACCAGAATGCAATTTTTCAAACATTCACCAAAAATAGCTTAATTTTTCTGTCAAGATTAGGCACGGCTAAAATGGAAGGAAGTATTTTTTGACGGAGTCTCTCTTTAAAAAATCTACCAAAAATTAAGTAATTATCCAACCAATACAAAATTTTCACCACCAATTAAGTGAATAATGAACGCTATAATGATGTACACTTTTTTTCATAACCGATATTTATATATATCTTTTTGCTTACAACCCCCCCCTTCCTTTATTTGAAATATGCTTAAAATAATCAGCCGAAACTGAACTGTGGGGAGGGTGTTGTAGATTTAAAAAAAAAAACTGCACGTATCAGATTTTAAGGTTGAAAATTTGAATGCGTTTTACTTTTCATCTTTTGAAGCGTGAAATTCATTGAATGTTAATAATTATCTTTCAGATTAGTTTAAAAAAAAAAAAAATAACCCACAAAAACAATAAAATTATATATTTTCATGATTTTTGCGAAAAACACTACTTTTAAATCTTTCAAAAATAAATTATTTTTCTATTAGTGAACCCAATATTGCTAATATACCATTAAATAGGAAATGTTTTGAAGAATCGATACCAAAAAAAATTTATAAATAACTGCACATTTTGCTAAAAATATAATTTCTTTCGGCCATTTCTTGTTAATTCACCTATGGTAAACCAAGCATGATATTAAATGCAGGAGTTGTTTTAACATATATGATGCCTAACATTCCCAAAATGTCACCCATCTGGTACTGGCCGACCTCATTGTTGCTTAACTTCAGAGGTTATGTAGGCAGCAACAAAATATATATATATATATATATATTGCTTATGAAAAAAGAATCAAACCCTTCACTTAATCTTATTTAGACAAAAAAAAATTGATTCAAAAAGCCATTAAAAAAAATATTTAAATGTTTTATCAATTGAGAAGAAAATAGCAGTGAATGTAGTTTGGGAAAATTTTCAATTTAAAATTCTATTAAAAATAGAAAATTTTTATATTATTCTGCTTTTCATGATAAAATTCCGGCTTTTATCTTTCTGAAAAAAAAAAAAAAAAAAAAAAAAAAGTTGCTCAAAATTATGTCTTTTAATAGATTTTAATTCATTAAAAAAAATAAAAATAAAAAAAATCTACTTGTTTATTTTTCCATTTTTTTTGCATCTTTCTCTTAATTATTGACTCAAAATTTTTGAAGGCAACTGTTTTTGTGGAGCATTATATTTTTGATGAACCCCTCATACCCACCCCAACTGATCGATGGTACCAAATTTTAAAGCACCAGCTACATGTTCAATTTAATAACTTTGAAAGCTTATTCTTTGTAGCTTAATCTTTTTTTTGAAAGAAAAAGCAACTCATAGTTTAAACAGACCCTTCACTTTTTGAAATTTAAAAACATTAATATAAATATAACAATGCTCATCAAGTAATTTTTTTATTCTATATATTTGCTATAGATTCTATATATTAGAAGCAGTAGTAAAATAAAAAGACTTATTAACTCTATTCTATATATTAGAAGCAGTAGTAAAATAAAAAGACTTATTAACTCTAATGTTAAAAATTGACAACTCAAAATGTCTTATCGGGAGAAGAGCTGGATAGTGGTAGTGAGTTTCTGTACTTATAAGATAGTTTCCAGAGAGTGGGGGTGTAGAAGAAGGAAATGACTGACACTCTACTCTGTCCAATGAACCAAAAACACATGCATCTTTAAAATTTGGTTATCTTAAAAAATACATTAATATTGAAAAAAAGACTTAAATGTTTGGATTATTACATTATTTTGTAAGGATTCAAAAGTTTATCAAATAAATTATTCTCCATCCTTAAGTCAAATTGCTTTACATACATTTATGATATTTGAGTAACTTTTTAAAATAGACTAATGTTTTTAATTGTTTTTTCAGAAATCAAATAGGTAAATTCATGTAAAAATTGTTTATTTTTGTAAGCGCCTGAAGCTGTTTCAGTCATGAATAAAAAATGGCCAAGTACTCCAAAATGAGTAACAACGAAAAGGACAAATTTTGACCCAACACTGACTTTTTAATTCCAGTTAAATAAACACTTTTATCACTTTTCTACCCAATTTTCGAAGAAAAAAAGTTTTATTTACAATAAAATTATTTAATTAGCAGAACAAGCTTATAAAACTATGTATATTTAAATATGCATAAAGTAAAATGTATACATTTTTTTCTGTAAGTAAAATGTATACATTTTACTTACAGAAAAAAACCTCTGCAATGTTTTAATATACCCCTGTTTTTTTAAATAAATATGAGAATAGTTTTAAGGAAAACTTTTCATTATTATCTGTCTGGTACAAGTTCAATAGCAAAATCACAAATATGAAAACGCAAAGCAAACGAAATAACATTTAACAAATACATCATTTTTTATAAAAAGTATAAACAAACGAAATTGCAAACTTTTCTTCTGATTAAAACTATTGTCTTTTTTCATATTTATTTTAAGAAAAAAAAGGAGGTATATAAAAATAGATTGCAGAGATTGTGTCCCTATTAACTTGGGTGGAGTTATGTGTTGTTTTGTCAATATCTTTCCTGTCCTCGATCAGACTGAGAGAACTTTATTTTTGTCCCAATCCAGAGTACCCTTTGTCGAGAAGTTGCATTAAAAACCGACCTTAGAAATGTATAAAAACAATATATTTTAATTAAAAATAGTTTTTTTGTCTCCCTACTATTAAGCACAAGGTCAAGTTAGAACATAGGAAAAATTCAGCTCCCCAATATGTTATAAGAGTGCGTACTGTCCTGTTTGCGATTTAACCGTAAGCTAAAAGAAAAAAAATGGTGTTAGGGCAAAATGTGTCTGCTTGGCTGGTTGCTCATTTTAGGGTGCTTGAAATTGATTTGATCTATAATATTTTATTAAATTATGCTACACTAACACTCCACAATAAATGTTATAACTTTGACACTTAATATTTAAATAATATAGTATCATGTTTTTCAAAATTATGCATAATTTTTCCATTCCTATAATAGAAATAAAATAGTGCATTCAAACACACACACACACACACAATCATCATCATGTTGCACCACAACAAATTAGTTGATAAGCAGATGTAAGATTATTACTTTTGTGAATTAGCACAGAAAAAAAAATTACTACAAACCTTCCTTTATAATATTCAGATAACGAATGCGAGCAATAACTAAACATAAAATAAAATATACAGATAAGTACAGAGGACTTTTTCTTAAACATCCGTGTTAAATTTTGCATTCATGAAAATACTTTAAATTACAAAAGGCTACATTAGACAAACGAAATTACATCTAATAAGTTCAATTTATCGAATACACTATCAGGTATTCATCTGCTAGTTTAAAATTTTCAAATATAGTCGTGTTTATAATTTTGGTTTTGAAAGAGAAATTAAAAATAACGTTTGTAATATGCCAAATAATTATATATATAAATAAATATATATATAAATAAAACAATGCGACGATATTTGAAATTGTTGACGCTGTGTTTTTACAATAGTTGTAAATGGCAAATGGTTTATTGAAACACATTCGTTTTTATTTATTTTTACTCTTAAAAATACTAATAAATTAATTATTTGAATACTTAAGCCTGTTTAAAATACGTTCTTAAATCAGTTATTCTATCATTAATTTTATTTTTGTCTTATGAAACAAGGAAAATCTATTTTTTAATGAATTTCGTTTTTTACGCTTTAATATATTTCAGTTATTTTATGAGCCTAACTGAGAATTGCTCTGAGTAATCCCAAATGGAATCAAAGGAGCATTTCAATGATATCTATAAATTTGAAAAATTTCAATCTTATTTAAACTTATTTGAATGTTCTGATTTAGTATATTGATTTCTATAACATACAGACATTAACTTATATATCTTAAAAATACAAAATGAAGTTAATCTTTCTTTCGATTCTGTGCATTTGCATTACAGACTAGCGAAGATGACTATTTAATTCTCTTTAAATATACCCCCCCCCCATGAATTATGTACTAACACTACCATTCATTAATAAAACAATTCACTGGTACTGGATCATATTTCAAGCGTTTTGATTGCCTAATTGAAAACAATTTTGTTGAATCACTGACTTTGTTAACATTTTTCTTTTTTTTTTTTTTGAATGAGGAACTACAAATCGAAATTTTTGCCACTGACATTAGCTTTACACTTGACTTCAGTAATGTTTATACGAATCAAAGTGACGGCTATTAGTATTAAATATTAGTACAAATACTTCCTAGTAACATCAAGTCGAGAGTACTAGTCTTTATACATTTATAATTTGCTCATAATGTACTATTATTCAACAAGTAGAAAGAAAATTCAGAATTGCTAGTTGCAAATTGGATCATTATTTGTAATATTGTGATTTTAAACAAAAATCAAGCGGATGACCAATTATAGGATTTATATATATATATATATATATATATATATATATATATATATATATATATATATATATATATATATATTGTAAGCATCATGATCAGTAGAATCAACACACAGAAAATAAATGTTTAATAATTGCTGAATAAAAAATAAGGGATTTTTTAAAAATGCTCCCAGGAAAATATATCTATATTTTTGGCGCATTTATTTTAAACCTTATTGACGATATATCGGGCATTACTAGTTTTAAGAATTCTTAATCAATGACAAAAATAAATGTTTATGTAATTGGCCTAACATTCAACGGAAATTACTATCATATTCAAACATTTACTAACTATAAGATTAAAAACGCAGTGTTTAATCTCTAAAAACCTGCAAGAGGTCAATATTTTCAGCACGATAGTTATTATAAAAGCACACCCTCTTTCCACAAAGTCTGTACACTAATAAACACTTAAAACTACAATGGAACACATTAAATCGTCAGTTCTTTTCTTCTCAACATTAAACAGACTATTTTAAGGACATATCCAATTCAAAAGCAATCTAATCAATTTCAAAATGTTAAACGAATGTTGGTTATTCAGGTACATAGAACACTTGAACCATCAAGTTCAAGGCTACTCATTTCAAGAAAGGATTTTGAGTTTTGTAAGTCCCACCCGATTCAGCTCAATTGACAGCGGGAGTATAATTTTGTGAGGAAAATTCTTTTTGCCTACATTTTTATGTATATTCTGACAGCGGATTTTTTTTTTTTTTTTTTTTTTGATTACAAACTGTTTCTTGAATGTAAACCATTTGTGTGCGCTCGCCCCTGGATTGAATGTAACATGTGACAGCTCAGTTTATTAGAGTGAAATCTCGAATTGTTGCCACTGTGTTCTTTTTCCTTTTCTACTGGCAGAAACGCTAGCTGCTCCTGCTGCTGGGCGCTGACTTGCTAGTCACAGTCAGAGGCGATAGCAAAAAAGTGTGTATATGTGTAAAAGTAGTTGTAGCTAGGATATTATATATATATATATATATATATATATATATATATATATATTAGTTGTAGCTCGACAATTCTGATGCGAGATAGATACGCATACTACGTGTCATTTCGAGCCACAATACATTTGTTAGGAAACCTCGTTGAAATCGTGGTGATGGGTCATTTAACAAAAATGACCCATCACCACGATTTCAACGAGGTTTCCTAACAAATTTATCGAAATTAAATTTTTAGATAACTTATTTTATTTCACAAGTACTCTTTACTAAGTGATATTAATACAAAAAAGAAAAGTCATAATTAACACCAAATTAAACAGTTCTACAAATAAAAATACTTCTATTTTTTTTCTTTTCTTAATGAACATCCAAAAATAAAATGTACTTACGTGTCAAACAATTGTTTATAATAAAAATATGAAATTATATAGGATTTGCTATGCATCAAGTAAAAACAAGAAAAAGAGGCGAATGGTCCAAGAAAATATATTTATAACATTTGCTACGAGCACCAGTTGGAGGGCAGAGTCCACTCGATCCAGAGTAAATAATTTTTTCGTAATGACTAGTTTTATTTAAAGAGAATTCGCAGTGTTCAAAATATGTTTAATGATATAACAGGTGATTTCTTAACTTAGTATATTTAGCTGCTTGCCACTGTGGCAAAGTTAGGCATGGATTATCAATTAGCAGGGAATCTGGAAAGGGATCACTCCACTACTCTAGATAGTTATAAATAAAAACAGCCTCTATTGGATCAGTTGTCATTTTCCTGTAGCCCCAGACAATAAAACATTACCACGCCAGGAGATAATGCATCGCAGGATCTCCCACACACAGATCCGTAATTCTATGTAGTTAGAAACCCAAATCGTTAAGTAACATTGCTGAACCAACCATGATTCTGTTTCAAAGAAATAATTTAAGAGAAGAAAAATAAAATTTGCTCAAATCATTGTAAAGCTACATGCCGGTAGATTACAATATAAATACACTACACTACTTACACTAATAATATAGGATCATTATATATCTATAGATGTATGAGCAATTTATTATTGCTCAATGCTCATTTTTTATTAAATTTCTTTTCTTTTTTTTTTTTTTTTGGTGGGGGAAGACAGCTAACAATGACACCCGTGCCGTACGCCAATGCCAAGAACAAATTTTAACATATTTCGGCTCTTTGATACGAAATGGACGCGTTCGAAAATGTACGTTTCTTTTCGTTCGGTATATAAACAGAAATCATTATACTTGACTTTACAAAAAACTGATTAACTACTTTCTAATACTTTAAAGGTTTCGAAACTACTTTCTAATTTCGAACACTGATATAAACAAGTCGGCCATTTTGATATAAAATTTTCCGAGAGAAAAAAAAAATGGTCGCCATCTGTTTACTTCATTCATGGCCGCTTAAAAGTGATATTGAAATATTTTAAATTTCAATTGTCGATGAAAATCATTTCTAGCTTTTAAATTTTTTAAAAGTCAAGTATCATAGTTCATTTACGTTCTTAAAAAGAAAATACTAATTTTCAAATATGCCTCTGCTGTACCAAAGAACACATTTCAATAATGTCCAATGAAAAAAAAAAAAAAAAAAAAAAACGGGTTTCCCAATAAAAAAAAAAAGATTTTTAGCACGTGTATTTTTTAATGTTGATTTTTTTCGTGAGAATGTGAGAGATCAAAATGAAAAAGAAATACATGCTGACTAGTAAACAAAATTTATCTACGTATGAAATCGTCATTCGGAAATATACAAACTTAAACGTCAACTCACGACTAAAACTAAACAAGTCCATTTCATATTGTGACGTACGACTGAAGTAAATTTTGTTTTAATAATTTGACATAAACAATGGTGCTAATTGCAGAGTGATCTGAGCTATTTTTTAAATCGTATTTCCACGTTTAATTAAAGTTTTTTTTTATTCAATTGTAAGGTTAAAGTACAGAATAGGTACAAAACACTCTCCCCGTGTTAAGAATGGCTTTTTAAATAATAACGTTATTATTTCAGCACGGATCACTCACTCTCTGCATGAGTACCAAAAAATAAACGGATGTCTAATTTATTAAATCGTGGCATGAATGAAATGGGCATCGACCAAAAATTATTTTAGTTCTTAAAATATGAATGTTTATTCTAAATCCGTGAGATAGCATTAAAAGGAAACACATTACGCGATAATTAAAATTCCGAGCAAACAATAAAATGCTCATTATGTCATTTATGCTGAGCAATTTTACTACATAAATATATTGTACATTAATTGGGGGGGGGGGATCATTAGAAGCAAATGTGAAGAATTTCTCAACGGTTTAATCCCTCTCTCACATACACCTCACTCTCACTGATGAGTTATATCATTGTTAGTTAAAATGAATAAGGGCGAAAGATAGAGCAGGAGGAAATGCCAGGGTTAACGTTAACGGGGGGGGGGGGGCTTGACAGTTCGTACTTATCACAAACGCTTGAAAAATAATCATAAAGGGCAAAGTCCAGCTCGACCACTTCGCAAACAATAACTAATATCAACTACCTGATAAAGTACGTTGCTGAGTAGGCATGCAATTTTATACGGGAAGGCTTCTAAAGCACGTTTTTATTATTGCTAATTTAACAATTATAGAAATGAGGATGAATAAACTAGTAATCTAGAAATTGACAATTTGTGTGATGTTAATTGTGAATAAAATTAACTAAAAGGGCTTGTGTGGGTGTGTCAACGGGAAACTAACCAAGCAACCAAAAGTCTGCAGATAGTGGTGGTAAACTTTAGAAGAGACACCCGGCTCGGGGTCATTAAAATGTTGACGTCTTGTTCAGGAGTCATATATTCCCAAGTATTACCTCCTTTTTTCGAGACGGAGATTATAAATTAAATGGTTGGCCTCACCGGAAATGACAACTGGTTTTAACATGGGTATTTTTTATTTATTTTTTTTTTTCATATACTGTCCCCTTTGGGGGAGGGGGAGATAAACTCCCTCAACTCACCCGTTTAAAGTCGACCGTATGTAACATGAGAGTAAATAAGAGTTTTTACAAGAGGCAGCCTCTCCTCTCATGTAATAAAAATACCCCCCCCCCGCATCCAAAAATGCAATGGTTCTTTTATCTGATAAAGCAAAATAATCAATTTGAAATAGAAAAAAAAGATACATTTTGGATGCACGAAGAACATGCGCTAATGCTTATAAGTATCAATAATATTGTTAGCGAAGAAAAAGTTGATTATTATTTGAATAAGAGGCTTATGTCGAGTAGTGAGGGTCTGTCATGGTCAACATCTTATTTTATAATGACAACAACTACATTGGCGTTTACCACGACTGTACAGTCCAGCTGCGTGTGTATAATAGAGAGGCATTAATCGGAGGAGAGTGGGTAGGTAGGTGTGTCCCTACCTCTGTATCAATATACATGTGTGTGTATATATATATATACATAGGTGGATGCACGCAACGCACACACATACATAATAGATAGATTTAGCGCCATTTTCTCCCCCAACACGTATGCAATCACGATCTAGCCAACTTGTTGGTCAAGATACGACTTTTAAACCAAAATATGAAATCATCAACAGTACCTACCTTTCATGTTACTTGACATCCTTTCACCACAACATTCAGTAAGTCTTCCCAATCACTCAAAACAAACCAAAAACTAGAGCATCCAACAAAGAGATAAAAATAAAACCAGAGCAGGCTGATTTACATGTGTAGGTCACAGACATTACATTAACATAACTTAGCATACATTACCCTTGTTCGACCTCACCCTATTCGGCGAGATAAAAACATCGCCTTAGAATAATTTAGCTAAAAGCATTGTAAAAAATATGTTTTTGGGGCCGAAATATGGACTCTGGTAATTTTACAGGCAATTTTGATAATTTAAGCAGGTGTAAAAGGGTGTTTAAAGAGTGACCTATATTGTAGACCGAACCAGCGATGGCGTATGGATATGCACTTTTTTAAAATGTCCTCCTCTCTACTTCTCCTACTACCTAGTCGTTGAGTTCTACTCCTACAGCTACTATCATTGCTACCACGACTCCAACGTTCAATTCTACTACTCCCACCGCAATAAACGCAAGTTTTACTCCTACTCCAAATTCATCCATTTTTCAACAAGAAAAAAAAGGAAGGAGAAAAAGACGTAGAAGTAGCAGCTGCTGCTACTAGTACTACTCTAACTCTTGCCATAACACAATATTACAATTTGCTGCGGCTCATCTACCTACCCATACTTAGGTAACCAAGGGAGGAAAAAGTGGCCAGGAATATAGCAAAATAACGTTATACCAATAAAAAGTAGTTCTTCGTCCACTCGACTTTTTCAGGGAAGTTAAGACAAATATAAATACGAGTCCATTCATAATTTGCTTTTAATTATGCTTAATTGTTTACTAGCAGATCTACTATACACTCGCATTATGCGTCATAAATCAACTTCAGATCAAAAAGGGTTTGTTTTGAAAATGTTTTTATTTTCTGTTTCACGAAAAGCAAATTCTATGTTACTGTAAAAGAATTTATTTGCGGTTTTTTTTTTTTAATCTTCTACAATATTGAATATTTAGAGATTTAAATGAAGCTAAATATTTTTTTAATTATCTCGTGAAATTCTTGATTTTATCAAATGAATTAAGAAAATAGTTATAGGAAATAAAAATCACTAAACGTTGCAAAAAGGTATTTAAAGACAAAACTTGGGTATTTTTTAATCATGTGACGTGGAACACGACGAATAAAAATTACGTTCCTCTTTCATACAAAATATGATTTCGTTCGTTTCCATAAGACAAAAAACACTACATACTTTAACAAAAATGCATGTTAAAATATGACTTAGTTCTCAGAATTAAGTTATGTTTAAAAATCATTGTTTTTCTTGGTCTAATTAGCCGTGATTAACTGAATAAGTCACTCCACTCATCTCTCCTTTAGCGATGTCGTCCTTCCCTCACCACCCTCTTAATATTTCTTAGTGTTTCTCATTTAGTGAAAAAATGACTTTCTACCTTTTAACGTGGTCATATAATTTACATACATGTGGCTGTACACACTGCAAATAAGTATGTAAATTAGATATCAAAATAACAAGTATCTCCCCTTCAGTAAGTAGAATATATAGTGGTAGTGGTTGCGATTCAACGAGTCCTGGGCATGCCTAGTGATTTTTTTTCGGTTGGTTTCTGATGCGTGCGATTATTAACGACCAGTTCGATTTATTTAGCAAAATGTTTTAATTTTCACAAAAGACTGAAGTAATTAGAAAATAAAATATATTCTAGAAGTTCGTAAGATTTTTTTTTGATAACATCGAAATTTCGAACCTACCCATGGCAGTAGAATGTGACGTCAGCAAATTGAGGCTGATATTGAGGTGAATAATAATTTTTTTCTTTATAAAAATAACTCCATCGAATTTCCATTACTAACGATTACTATATTGTCCAATTTCTACTGTACACTCTTTAACCTTTATCCTCGAGTGGCATCTTGGCCTTGATAAGTGATGATGCCTATATAAAAAAAAAAAAGAAAAAAAAGCAATTTGTTTTAATAACTTTGAAATAAATTGTTTCCAACTATATTCTGAAAAAGTGTCCGAACTTACTAAGGCAGGTAAATAGTAATTTTGAGGACGATAAAATATTTTATAATTCTTTTATTTTATTATTATTATTTTTTTTTAATGAATGTCAAAGATTTTATAAATGGATTTGAAAAAAAAAAAAAGCAACTTTTTATTGCAAATTTACAATTTGAGTCTTGTTTTTTCAAATATCTGTATTTTTTGTTATTATATTCATTAATAAACTAAATATCTTTGTTTTAATTAATTTGTTTTAAAATCTATTAAAAAAATTGTTTTGATTAATCAACTCAGTTTTTTATATAATCACCGGCCTTAAGCGCTGACGTCACATTCGTTCGCCATGAGTAGGTTCGAAATTTCAACCGAAAATGCATTTATAAGTTGGTCTCGATTCTGTAAATATCTAACCAACCACACAAACATGATTTTTCCCCAAAGATAGAGAGTAACCTTTAAATTAAATTATAAAAAATACCTGGGGGAGGAAGGAGACATTTGAAATTTTTTTTTTTTTTTTTTTTTTTTTTTTTTTTTTTTTTTTTTTTAAATTAACACTAGCAAATAACGGAAAGTCATTTTGATTTTCCTGGCTGAAAAAAAAAAAAAGAAAAGATATTTATCATCGAGAAAGTTTGGATGAATATTTCTAAAATATTTTTTCTATTATAATACTTTTATGAGTTGTAGCAATATTGAATAAAAATAAGGTATCATCATCATTGGCATTAATCAATTATGAAATGATAACTTCGTATTAAATAAAATTGTGACAACTTCTGGCGTGTTTGTATTTGTGTGATTTAAAAAAAAATCTATTTGCAAAACAGTTGAGTAGTACTCGGTTTAAAGTCAGCAGCAAAAGGTGTTCGATTAGTTACTGATATTAAAGGCTTCTCCGTTTTGTGTAGCTTATACTTTCTAGTTTGATAAGTTTCGTACTAATTTATTTATTAATTATTAAATTGTTGGATGATTGTACAGAATAGTTAAAGCCATAACTTCCATCTTAAGAATGGCTTTCTAAATTATCTGCAGCTTACGGATCGATCTGAAATAGAAAGCCATTCTTAAAATAGGGTGACGTTTTCTTCTGTACTTTCACCTAAGAATTCAATAAATTAATAAGTTTGATCTGCCAATCTAATATTGAAATATAAACATTTTAAAAATGCAATTACGAAATCAAACCTCTATAATACATCTCAGTTTATTCGCAAACACCCGAGTCATTTTAATCTTTTGTTGATAGTTAAAAAAAAAAATTTGTTTCTTGACAACTTTTTCGAATCAGTGTACAGTGATACAAACCCCCCAAAAAATACTTGATACTCTTCGAAATTTGAAAGGAATTTGGAGCTTTTTAAAAACAACTGTGTGTGTGGTTAGAAAATCATTTAAACTAGGTTTTAAATTATTAGCAAATGTATTAAAATTGGAAATTTTGAACTATTTTATACCTAATAATTTTATAAATCTAGATTACATTAAAAATTTCGGTGCTAGTGAGTGCACTGACTGCACTTACTGCTCCGCGCTATTTTTAATTAAAGTTTTATGATGTTTTTTTTTTTATTCAATTGTAATGTTAAAGTATAGAATAGGTACAAAACACCTTCCCCTCCCCATGTTAAGAATGACTTTAAATAATTACGTTATTATTTCAACACGGATCAATAAATGCACTAGTACCAACATTTTATAACAAGTTGGCTTAATCAATAATTTAATAACCAAACGATACTGCTTTCCGGCTGACTACAATATGGTTGTCTTCAAGTCTAACGTAAATACGTTCTTGATGAGCCGTTCCATATAAGTTATCAAATTTACCAAATTTTCATTACTAATGATTACTATATTGTCCAATTTCTACTGTACACTCTTTAACCCTTATCCTTGAGTGGCCTCTTGGCCTTGATAATGTGGTGATGCCTATGTAAAAAAAAAAAAATTAAATTTAAGTCTCGAAATCCTATGTAAAATAAAATTAAATGAAGAAAAAACGAAAATGGATAAGTAAAATGTTAAATGAAAAAGCGAAACAAAAATAGACTCCCAGGCAACGCTGGGTAGAAGCAGTCGGTCCGCGTTAAGTAGGAGCACGAGTACTTAATAACATGTTTCTGCTCCGTAAAAAGAAGAACTTAAGCGAAGTCTCTTGATAACTCTTTTAAAAAAATAGGAACGAAAATGAAACTTAAAACGACAGTAGAAGTTGCTTATTTGGTTTCTTGAATCATTTAATTTTGATGAATGAAAAGTTGCCGACAACATCAACAAACTAGTCAGTTCAGAATGAAAACAGGCGAATACGCCAACCCCTCTTCGTTCTCTCCCTCTCTCACTGGAACAGATTTTTTAAACTGTGACCTTGAAAATGATCTTTTTCTTTTTTTCAAATATTAAATTATTGCTTTAAGGTTATAGTGAACATTAGGTACTAAAATTCAGTTCCAGTGGAGAAGTCGATGTCAAAGCAGAAAGTGTTCCAAATAATTCATTTAAGAAAAACAAGTTTTAAAAGAAATTTTTGGAATTTCTTTACCTAGAAAAAACAAAAATACTATCAAAAACAAGTATTCTAGTAAATTAAAGTTATCAAAAGTAAAATAAGTTACTCTTGCTGGATAAGTTTTTAGTGTTTTAACTTGTTTTAAAATGGTTATTCATAATGTCAAGTGTTACGTAAAAACAAGAAAGTGGCCGACGTGAGATGGTCACATCTTTGGAATCTAAATATTCTCTTAAAAATAGAACATTAAACAAATAAATGTTACTGTGATATTAGATGGATTTTCAATATTTGGATCTTCGTCACGGAGGTTGAAATTGAAAGTGAATACGTTTAAGTATATTTTTATGTTAATTATTTCTGCATCATTTTTTACTAATCACTGTTGCGGACCAGGATATAAAAATACCCTATCTCGCCACAAGAAAAATAATGAAACGAATGGAATTGAAGGAAACAAAAACTCAATTGATGGATAAGATAAACGTCGTTTATTTACTGTTGAAATTATTTACTGTTTTAGATATAACATGTGTTCATGTCCGCGCGGGTGTAACCATCGTTCGTTGCGGGACTGATGTTGTAGAAAGAAAAGGAAATGTATGTTCATCTCAAGTTCGGGTCACTATCGTTTGTTCGCGCATGGGAAGAGAAGTGAGTAATGTAATAGAACGAGAAATGGCGGTCCATCGTGTAGACAAAGAAAAGGATAGAGGGTTGACGTCAGTTAGCAGTCAGCTACGCGAAGGTGTTCTCAGGGACCAGCAGTAGATAGAGAGAGAAAGAGTGAGAATGTCCATCCAGTTCATGGAGAGAGAAAGTGTATAAAGTCTACGTACGGTCTGTTAGCTTTTTGTCCCACATAGTAGTAAATGGCGTGAGGTACGCGGTCGGTCCGTAGACCGACCAGCTCGAAAGCTGGTCCTAAAAAGGAAGAAGCCGCTTGTTGCTCTTTCTTTTATAGGTGTTTCCGCTGGTGTTTTGCACATGTGTGTATTTCCTTTGAAAGGAAGTGACGTCGTCCTTGTGCGCGTACGTTAGCGTGTGTGTATGTACATGAATGTGAGTGTACGTACGTGTGTGATCCACAATAAAATGCATCCTGCACAAATTTAAAGAGACAAGACGTGTACAGGATAAAATTGAAAATCACAATGATCGGCTATGGTCGGTCAAGATAGAAAATAATGTGACTGTGCGATAAGGTTTGAAAGATCATTACAAACATGAATATGTGAGTAGTCATAGTGATTCAGCAGCAAGGAGCGTGGATTGAGCACATTATAAACTATTGAGTTGTATGCACAAAATGGTGGTATATAGGTAGGGGTGACTTATGTCTTACAAAACTTGCATATCTGTCAAACAGGTATATATGAAATAAAAATTTATAAGTTTTCTTTTCAATAATAATGCTATTTTATCAGAAATTGTTACATCCTTTTTGACGATCACATATATAAATAAACTAGCGGGAGTGCCCGGCATTGCCCTAGTGTTTGGAGGTGTGTGTTAAACAAAAACAAAAAAAATTGGTAGTAGGAAGGCCGGCAGGCTCGAACCTGTACTGCGAAGGGGGAAAAGAATGTGGAAAAAGAAAGAGGATAGGGAATTAAATGAGTTGGTAATTAACTTTTGCCCGGGTGGAGGATATTGGCACAAGGACGAAATAAAAAAAAAATTTTTTTTAAAGATAAAGAAGTGGGATCGAACTCAAAAACGTAAGGTAATTAGTTTTCCTCGCTAACCATTAGGCCAAAGAGGACAGTGAATTCAATGATTTGAACTTAAGAATCATAGGAGTCGGCGCAGAAATGAAAGTTGCTTTTAAACCTGGCTGAGGGCCAGTTAAGATTTTCACTTCAGTCATGGTATTTATTGTCTTATCCACGAAAGCAGATTAGACACAAGGTCGTTTATAATGTGGGGGAAACCCAGCTCTCAGTATCCAAATAAATAGTAATTGTCTCCGTATGAAGGGTTTCCACTACACTGACCACGGACCAATTACAGAACAGATATTACTTGGCCAGAAGGCCAAACAGTTACGTTTGCTTCGATTAGTTTTGCTTTATTTATACAAAAAAAAAATAAAAACAAACACTCGAAATGAAGGAAATTTTATAAAACTCAATAAAAAAAAAAAAAAAAAAAAAAAAAAAACAACAACAACAATGTCCGGTTGCAAATCTGAGATATTACGATCTAGGAAGTGTAAGAAAACTTCTCCCGGAATCTAATTGACATGAGAATCCCCAGTCAAAAAGCCTTTCGTGAACATACACAAACGCGCGTGCCCATTTTGCTTTTTATATATTAGGCTAGTGGGGGTACCAGGTGTTGCCCGGGTGTTTGGGAGTGTGTATGTAGGAGAGGGTGACCCTGTTTTAATATTATAAAAAAAAAAACACGATGTTAAGAAAAATTCGAAAAACCAAAACAAAGCAAAACAGCGAACAAACATTAAAAGCATCGAGGCTAAGGCGGAAAAAAATGCCCGACACGTTACCCCTATGCCAAAGAGATATGCACTTAATAACGGATAAAATAAAACCTTTAAAAACACTTGCAGGTGGTTTAAACTAACGCGAATGTTTTCTAGGCCAAACATGACATTGTCGTAGTAGCAGGAGCAGAGAAAATGAAGGAATGATTTTTTTGGCACCCTCCTTATAGAAAAGGGCCCAGGTGAAGGTTGGAGCTTTAAAATGATACCTATCTGGCGAAAATCCGTGGCCCGTGTCGAAAGTTTTTGTGAGACACACACACAAATATTTTCACTTTTATATATATAGACTAGCCTGGGTTCCCGGGTGATAGAAGGTGTGTGTTGAGCGCAAAAAAAAAAAAAAAAAAAAAAAAAAGGTGGTAGTAGGCAGGCAGGCTTGAACCCGTACCACAAAGGAGGAAAAGAATGTGTGCAAAAAAAAAAACGTGATGTCTTTGCTGTTGCACCCATCGCCAAACCGGAAGTGACGAATTAAGGCTAATCAATTGAAAAGAGGGGTTGACTTTCAAAAATATTGGTGAAAAAAGCGACCCCTCCCTGTAGAAAAGTGCCCAATTGAGGGTGAAGGAATTAATGTTTTTAGCCAATTTTTCGATATTCGTCATCTGAAGGGTCGAGCTTCAAAGTGATAACTGATCTCGTGAAAATCTGTCGCCTCTGTCAAAAGTTTTAGGCAGACATACATATAAACATACATTTAAACAGGTGAGATTTATATCATAGATGACAAAACAGCTATATTCAAAATTCTAAGATCATCTTACTATTTACTTTTTTCAATATCAAAACGTTCAATTTTTAAAAGCACCTGTTTCATAGCACAGAAACAATTACATAATTATTATTACAATTTTTAATATTTTCCTCAGACTCATCAGAAAAATAGGAACTTTTTTAACTTTAAAAAGAAAATAAAAAGAATTGGGCATGATCACATAAATTTGAGAAAAATCCGAAGAATATTTGCATTGTGTTATAATATTAGATCCATGTTTGATTAAATAAATGTAGGTAAATGATAAGCTGAACAACATCTTGGTATTTGTATATGCTCTGTAGTTAAATTTAACATGCATCGAGCTCCATAAATAAAAAGGATTGGTATAAATACAGGGTGAAATATACATTGTTCCCATTCATCCATAGCCTTAAGCCCCTGGAGGAGTATAGGCCATCCACAACTTGCTTGATGCTACGTCTTAGAATTTTTTATATACCGTCTAAATCATAATATGTACGATTTGTGAACGCGTATTGCGTCTAGATTTATTTACATCGATTTCTACAAAATTCTTGCAATTGTGCCGGGAACGTCCAGAAAGCAATCAGCTTTTGATCAATGTGAGGAAACCCCCTTATATCAAACAATTGCTATTCAATTTAGACAATCCCCTTTATATGGGGAGCTGGTCCCCCCCCCAACATCTTGGGGAAACAAAACCAGCCAAAGTTGGGTAAACAACCCCCCCCCCTCCAAAAAAAAAAAAAAAAAACTGCCTCGCAGTAAAAGTGAACTACGGTATTTCTTTTTGACCTCATTTTTTTTTTTTTTCAATCTTCACCCCAAACAAGGCAAGTGCCACTTTGAAATAGGGGGCTACTATTGGGGACATAATTTGCGGGGGCATTATGAAGGCAAATGAGTAAAAAGATGTTTGTTCACATTACACTTGAACTTCTGCATATCAGTACAGTTGGGAAAGCAGTAGCCCGGAAGAGAGTTCCAAAGACTTGCACTTCTGGGAAAGAAACTATTGGAGTAAAAGGCTTTCTTACACATAAGGATCTCTACTGTAAAGGGGTGAGACTTGGCTGCTTGTCAGGTCCGTCGGGGGTAGTCACGTCGAGGAGGTACAAGTGCTTGTAATTCGTCAGAGCACCCACCATTAAAGTATTTGTAGAACAGGCAGAGGGACGAAACATTTCGTCGATGGGACAGAGGCTGAAGCTTAGATGACAGTTCAGTTCCGATCAGGTTGGCGACTCTTTTGAACCCTGTCCAGGAGTGAGAGACAAGCGTGACAGCAATACTCCATACATGGGCGAATGGTGGCCTTATAGAGGTACAAGATACTTTCAGGCGTAAGTAATTTTCTGGCACGGTAGAAAGAGCCCACCTTCTTTGCAGCAGCCTTGGCAATGCTCTCAATGTATATAGTCCAGTTCATGTTCCCTGTAAACGTTAGGCCGAGGAGTTTAAAGAAAGTACTTTCAGGCAGTGTATTCTTAGCCATTGCTATTGGTGGTAGAAAAGGTTTCTTGTAGTTATTGAAAGAAACAAGCTTAGTCTTGGCAGCATTGAATGTGACCATCCATTTTTGTTCCCATTCCACTACAGATTGGAGGTCATCCTCTAGTGATTCTGCCATTTCCTTATATATGTGTTTATTTGTTTTCCCCTCATGCCAGTTATAGAGGGTGGTGTCATCAGCAAATATACCAATCTCTGAAACAATTTTATCAGGGCGGTCATTTATGAATATCAGGAACAATAAAGGTTCAAGGATAGATCCATGAGGTACTCCCGCATTTATATCACATTGTTTAGATGTACAACCATCGAGGACAACTTGGATTTTTCTCTTACTTAAGACTAGCAGGGGTACCCGGCATTGCCCGAGTGTTTAGAGGTGTGCGTGTTGGGCTGGCGGAGGTGGGATCAAAACAAAAGAATAAGCGAAGTAAGAACCCTGTTTAAATATTAAAAAAATAATAATGTTAAAACTTCTTTAAAAATATCGTTGCCCGGGTGTTTGTGTTGGGGAAGGGGGGGGGCTTAAAAAAAAAAAAACAGTTTTGTTAAGTAGTTAGGATCGAACCCGAAGCCTTGAGGCAAAGGTGGAAAAGAAAGTGTGCAAAAAACCTGACACGTTACCCGCTCGGCCAACAAAGAGCAACTGAAACATGTTTGAATTTATTTATTTAAGTATTAAAAACAGAATTGACACGTGCCTGCAATAAAAGTTAACTCTGCTACTTTTATTTGACTTCATTAATGAGGTCAAATAGAAGTAGCAGAGTTAACTTTTATTGTGGAGCAGCTTTTGGGTTTGTTTACTCAACTTTGGTTGGTTGTTGTTGGGGGGGACCAATAGCAATTGTCTGATATAAGGAGTTTGACTCCACATTGATCAAAGCTGATTGCTACTGAACGTTCCCCCAGTGCAATTGCCAGGAACAGTTCTTAGCTTTGAATTAGTTTCAGTTTTATAAAAAGCTGAACGAACACAAGACGGGCTGAAATAGCAAGAATTTTGTAAAAATCAAGGGCTACCGCTCTACCCTCCCCTGTTGTGTCCAATGAACGGTATATACGTTCAGAGACTACAGTTAAGATATCTGCGGTTGAACAGGCTTGCCTGAATCCATATTGTTTGTCGGTCAGGAGTTTAGCAGCTGTTAAGTGTTGGACTAGAGCTTGATTAACTAAGGACTCAAATATTGTGGCGAAAAGTGGGAGGAGGCTAATGGGGCGATAATTTAGTGGGTCAGTTCTTTCACCAGAATTCTTGAAGACTGGTACCACAGAAGCGGTTTTCCAGCAGTCGGGAAAGCAAGATTCGTTAAGGCATTTATTATAAAGTTTGGAGAGAACTGGAGCAATTTTAGCAGAGCATTTTTTTATTAGCACAACCGGGATGAGATCTGGTCCACATACTTTTGAGGTGTCTAGATTTTTTATGATACCATGCACCTGAGAAGGGGTGATTTTCAAATTGTCTAGTGTGGCGTCTGTCCGCAAACGAAAGTCAGCGAGGGAGTGGTGTGCCGGGCCCAGTGTGGAGTTTGAGGTAAACCGACTGGCAAGCAGATCTGCCTTGTCGGGAATCGTTGACTGCAAATTATTTACTACACTGTTGTAGATTTTCCAAAAATCACGTGTTCCTAATTTCTGTGCTTCAATGCGTTTCCTGGTGGTTTCAGTGTAATCTGTCTTAGCTGTCGCTATTGCTCTCTTACAATTATTTCTGGCTTCTATATACGCACATCTATCAATTCAGTTTCTAATGTTTAAATAAATTCAAATGTGTTTCTGTTACTCTCTCTTGCTGGCCTAGCGGATAATGTGTCAGGTTTATTTCACACTTTATTTTCCACTTTAGCTTCTGGTTCAATCCTACCTACCTACCAAAACCATTTTTTTCATCTACCCCCCCCCCAACACACACACACCTATAAACAAGTATCCTGTCCCCTGAGAAAAAGTTTTGCACAAAAGATGTAATAGTTTGACAAAGCAGCCTTTGCAGTGCCAGCCCATACTTCCTTTCAAGCTTTGGCTTGGTATTAGCTCAAAAGATTATTTTTAATGTCTCCAAATTCAATCTAGTTTATATTTCATGATATATCGACCCTTTTTAGGTCATTTACTGTGAGTCAGAATCACTAGTTGCTATTTTATCTATCATTGAAGAGGATGCAATTTATGTTTTCCAACAGTATTAGTGCATAAAAAATTACCACAAAGGAACGACAAGGGTTTGAACTTAGTATAACCAATTTCATGGCCACAGCAATATTCCTTAGACACCTTTTAATGATTTGTACCATTCCCATGATTCGATGTGCAAAAGATTACAAGTTATTAAGGATCAAACAGAAACCTTAAGGAATATTCTAAAATAAGTCAGATAACGTTTTTTAAATATGTAAATTAGGCACAATTTATTTTTTAACAGAATAAAAATATGTTTTTAGATTTATTAAATAATTTAATACAAAAAAATTAAATTCTGTTTCAATGATTTAGACCAGTACCATGATTCGGTGTGCAAAAGACGAATTAAACAGATTGATCAGTAGAACTGAGCACATTTTAGGACTTTAAATCATTTGAATCCTCCACACTAGGGCAAACTTATTTATATTTTCAAAATATTGTTAATATTTATTAAAAAATGAGACGAGAAAGAAGAAAAAGAGCGAGAGAGAAAAAAGTGAGAAAGAGATAGAGAAAACAAAGTAAAAAAAAGAGCAAAAAGTGTAAGAGAGAAAAAATGAGAAAAGAAAAGATGGAGGGAGTGCCCTCTCTCTCTCTGTCTCTCTCTTTCTCTTTCTCTCTCTCTCTCTCTCTCTCTGCTATTATTACAAGCAGTTGACAGTATGGTGTCAGAAGAAAACCTGTTTGGAAGTTTAGTATTTCAGGCCGGCATATTCATATTTTTATTCAGAATTTAGCAGAACACATGCTTTAAAAGAAAAATAGGCAATTAAAAAACTGATGAAATATATACATTATATACATGAAAATACTTCTGAAGCTATTATCTATATGAAACTTACTGATGTACATCCATAACTTTTTTTCACTTTTGAAATCTTTAACTCAGCTTAGTAGTAACTGTTTTGAGTAATCATAGAAATATAAATCAAATTCTAGAATTAGTCATCTAGGGTTAAATAGATTGTGAAATTTCAGCAATATCCATCAAAATTCAACTCGATACAAACAAATTTGCATTTACATTTTGAAAACAAAGTCAATAAATTGGAATATCACTATTTAGTCTTAATTAAAATGTAACCTACGAAATTTAAAAATTTAAAAAAAAAAAAACAGTTTTGACCAGATGTATAAATATTAGTGTTGGGACGATTATTCGGAATTGGAAAAATCGAAACTTTTTGGGGTATCAGAATCGGTATCGGAAAAATTATAGCCTAATTTCCGATTCCAAACAGATTCTTTTACTTTTTATTTTGACAATAAAAAATGAAACAAGCACAAATTGTTTTTTTTATAAGAAGTTGTTCATTTACAACATAAGAATGAGAAGGGCCACATAATCTTAATCTATATATATAAAAGCCAAACGTCTGTGTGTATGTATGTATGTTTGTTTGTAACGCTAAAACTTTTGAAAGACGGAACCAAACTTGACAAATTTGGTAGCATATCGAAGCCCCATTACCCGGATGACAAATATCGAAATTTCACGTCAAACGGACCACTAGAAGTTGGTCAACTGATCAGTTATCTTCGAGGGGGGCCCCCAAAAAACCTGTCATTATCTATATATATAAAAGACAAATGTTTGTTTGTAACGCTAAAACTTGAGATGAAAGATTCCTCTCCCCTAAGAATAAAACATATGTTCAATATCTGCTTTTGTTTTTTCATTGTTTGGTCCCGAGCAACGCCGGGTAGCCCTGCTAGTAAGTTCTAAATCTCATTTACACTGATTCACAGTTTAATTTACTTTTTTTATGAGTGATTTATCAAGAGATAACTTGCCTATTACTTTTATAAACTTTTTTGCATCTATTCGCTAAATGTCTACATGCCCCCATCTGAGGGAGTTCACTTGATTATTAAAAGGTTTTAAATTTCGTTGGCACCAGCTGTACATTGGCGGTGTCTGTTATCAGCTTTTTCTGAAATAAGTTTTATGGCGTAAGTAAAAAATTAGATGAAAATCTCCAATGAGTTTATCAAAATCATAAAGAGAAAACACTCTGAAGATTTTGTTAATTAAAAAGGAAATTATATCTGCATTTAAGCTTATACACATATCCCCAAAAGAATGGAATTGAGACATTTATTAGTGCAATTAACAAAAAAAGAAAAGAAATGATAAACAAATATGCAACAAATAAATGTTACCAAAGGCAAGAATCTTCTACATATTTGAATAAATTTATTTGTGCTTAAATTTCTTTTAAAGTGTGTTTTTGGTTCAAAACAAACTTGGTGTCTCCTCTGAGTTAGAATTTTAAAAATGGCTGCCCAATAACTTCGGCGGAAGGACCATTGATAACTGCTCAAAATTGAAAATCAAACAAATGCTAGTAGAAACACATAAATAAATGTTAATAATCGATCAAAAAATGTTATGATGTACAAGTATTTTGTTTAATTTTCGATTTTTGAGCTATTAAGCAAGAATGGGCCGGAAAGGAGTATCAATTTACATTAATTTTATGTGTGAAACAGTTTTCCTACATGAAATTTTAAAATAATTGTTTGTTTTTTGTTTCTTTTTGCCACATAATCATCTAAAAATGTAGAATCCCATTTTGTGGGGAGATATTTAGCTAAAGAGATTAATATATGTTGCTGCTATTATTTTTATTATTATTAATAGCAGTATCTGTAATTTTTCTTTTACAGTAGCAAAAATCAATCTAATAATCAATGAAATGTGTATAATTGTGAAAAAAAAAATGAAAATTCTTTCAAAGAGAGAAGGTATAGAATAGTTAACAGAAATCCCTCCTAATGTTAAGAATGATTTTCTAAATAGTTTGTTGTTGTGTTGAAACTCATTCTTGACATGGAACAGGCTTTCTTAATTATTCTCTCCCTACAATGTTTTCTTATTTTGCATACCAATCATCGGGTAATTCTTTTTGGGCATGCCAGCACGCAAAATTTCAATCTGCCATTTTGGTTCATCAAAAAGTACACCAGTGCGTCAAATTTCATTTTGTCAACAAAAATTTCTACAGAAAAAAAACCCAACTTATTTTTACATTTTTATCTAGCAAATAAACATAAAAGTACTTATGAAAACCCACGTTTATTATTTTTAAAAAATCGAACAATGGAGCTGAAGTTGATGTTTTGCTTCTAAAACAAAAACTTTTTTTGATAAATCTCTGTGTGGCATACGAGGAAAATATTTTTTCTAATGAATAAAAGTGAATAAAATTTATTTGTACAAGAATCTTTATATATTTATCACATTTACAAGAATCTTTATACATTACATAGAGTATCGTATTTCTTTTTAGGTGTATTAGAATAGGAGTTGGATTAAAAAAAATAATAAACATGGTTTTTCGTACATAATTTTATGTTTATTGGCTAGATAAATATATAAAGATTCTTGTAAAAATAAACTTTATTCATTTTTATTCTTTAGAAAGAAATATTTTTTCCGGTATGTCACAGAGATTTATCAATATGTTAGTTTTGTTTTAGAAGAAAAACATCAACTCCATCTCCGTTGCTGGATTTAAAAATAATTAACGTGGCTTTTCATATGTACTTTTATGTTTATTTGCTAGATAAAAATGTACAAATAAGTTTTTTTTTCTGTAGAAATTCGTTTTTATGATGATGAAATTTGGCATACTTTTTGTGCAAACCAAAATAGCAGATTGAAATCTGGCGTCCTGGTGTGACAAAAATAAACTACAGATTATTTTATGTTAAATTTATATTTGAAACTGATCTTCCACTTGAAATACTAAAATGACTACTTTTCTTTCCATCAAATTTTTTTTATGATTTTCCACATGTAATCACCTATAAAAGTAATATTTCATTTTGGAATGGGGATTTGAAATATTTGTTTATTTTCCTACTATTGCATTGTGATTTGTCTTTCAAGCACACTCGATGCATATTTTATTTTATTCAAATTAAATCAACTCACACTCTTGACGATATATACATATATTTTTTTCATAAGTTTTGGTTTTGATTCAAGCTGATGCATCAAAGTCATATGATATGTATTTTGTATATCACAACTTTATAATATATAAAAATCGATAGAAAATTGATTCCATAATAATATATATGAAATCTGCATGAATTAAAATATCATATTTAAGTGTATTATATGACCGACTATGTCAGGCGTCCCTGCTAGCTTAGATAAATACCTTTGCAGTTTTAACAAAAAAACTACAATAATATCAGGGCATCTCGATTTACACTAAACATCCACAGAATGCCAACATCAATATATTACATATAAAAGAGTCCCCTGTGAAATTTCCACAGGTTCTGCTTATTATTATTTGCATATCGTTTTTGTTTTTTTGTTTTGCGGCAAAGCAAATCAATTTAATAACCCACTAAATTTTGAAAAAAAATAAAACTTTAACTTCATTAACAAAGCCCATGTCCTCCCCATGTTAAAAATGGTTTCCCAAATAGTAACCTTATTATTTAGAAATTCGTTTGTAACAATGGGAGGTGACACTGTTAAATATTTTGTTCTTACATCGTTTTCTCAATTTGCCAACCAATTGTTGACTATTTTCAACTGTTTATGAAAACTTTCAAGTAGCATGTTGTGCACTAACAATGAACTGATACAATCTGGTTTTGTTTTAAATCAAAATAAATCTTATTGTCTTACAATTCTCAATCAATTACAAAGAAAACTTTTGAGAAAAAATATATGCGGAAATTACCTGGGGGTTTATATAATAATTTGGAAATTTACATAAAAACAAACCTAATTAAATATTTATAAATTTTAAAAGGATCGGAATCGGAAGTTTAGAACAGAATCAGGAAAAATTTTAGAATCATCCCATCACTAATAAATATATTCAACATATAAAGGCACGTATATTTAACACTATTGGAATGCTTATTATATTAACTTTCCATTCTGCATGACTGTTTCACAAATAACAGAAATACGACTTGTGAATTTTTGCTGTTGTCTAATGAAGACGTTGACTTGTGATGTTATTGATAGTGATAACATACACCCTAATGGTATTAGAATTTTACTCATAAAATTACTAAACACTGTTTTTGTTTTGTACTTGTGTCAGGTGTGTTCTGCCAAAAGATACTGTTCTTCAAGATTCTTAAAGTTCAAAGTGTACTATGAAGCAGAAAAAATGTCCAATGTTTGTTCATTTCCATTTTACATAAAAACAATTGCTATTTTAACTGGAGTAAATTTAAAGAAATTCATGGGAAATTATAACTATGACAAGTTGAAATTTTCTGCAATTTTTCTTTCTCTTTTAATACTGTAAATCAAATCTTGACTGATAATTATTTCTGTGGTCTTATGTTGGAATAAGCTAATCTAAGTAAATATGGATAAATTTATTATTCACACTATTGTCTTTACTATTAATTTTTTGACTGTTAACTCTGAACAAATTACACAAACTGAAGAAAACCAGAGAACAGGTAAGCCGAAACATGTTTGAAAAATAAATAGCAATGGTAAGAACAACAATCCCAAAGAAAAACAATACAAACAGTTCTACATTTCCATTTTAAAACAAAGTAATGTTTAGTGAAGTTGAGAAATGAGTGTGAGTATCATCAGGTATTTGTCCATCTGTGACATTGTGCTAGACAAAACCAGATGAAATATTTATAACACTGAATTTAAAATAATGTGATCATTAAGTTATAATAATGACTAAATATTACACAATTCACGAAGACATAAAGGATTATTTCTTTAACAATTGGTAGAATTATTGTTAGCAAATCTAATATTGATTAAAAAGTTATTTTTCGGATCATTTCCAAATATACACCGATATATAAATTTTAGAAACTGCTTTATTTTAAAATAGTTATAAAGCCTTATTTTGATAATTTTTGCAAAGAATACCTTTTAAAGAAAGTTAATTTGGTAATATTTGCAACATAACTGGCATTTGCCACTCGAATTACTAAGATTAAATACCCTTTAAAAAGTATATATATATCATACGCACATATTTGTATTTCTTTGTTATTCATAATTTTGTATGTGTTGCTACTGGCTTCAACATCATAGTAATCTGATAGAACTAAAAAAAATAAATAATTCATGTTTGACAAGATTTCTATTCAATAATGTTGATCTTAATACTTACCTTTATATAGCTAAGCAAGTAAAACACTCAATAGCTTTATTGGCAAACTTTATTGATTATCATTACAACAAAAATGATATTAAAAACTAAATAATATGAGAACATGTGATCATAAAATTCAACAAAAGGAAAAAAATATTTTTAAAGTATACTTGAAGTAATATTATGTGCAAATAGAATTGATAATGTCAGCATATGATAGATAAGAGAGATATAAAAACCCTGAACTGGAGACATACTAGCCATGTTGGACAAGTAGTAGTAAACAGATTTTGTAAGCAGTATTTACTCAGCGGTGCCGGGGTGTCAAATATGTTGAACAATATTTAACAGGTTAGTTTATCTTGGTCTGCCATAAAAAAAGAATAGCAGCCGGTTAAACAGACAATAAGAATCTACTGACTCAAGATAGTATCAGATCTAAATTTGATTGATTTCAGTAAATTCATTAAAAAATTTAATTCTTATTGAAACTTATTTGAATGTTTCAAAGATTAAAATATCGATTTATCAAACAATTGCATCATAGTAAGATTATTGTTAAAAAAATATATAATGGTAACACTATCGCCAAAAATAAATATTATAATAAATCTTAAAATGATTCTACAAAATGAAATCTTTAATGTAATTCAATATTTAGTGCTTATTGAGATAATCTGATGCAGATGGTGTGTGTGTGTGTGTGTGTGTGTGTGTGTGTGTGTGTGTGTGTGTGTTTAATTTTAGAGAGAATTAAAAAAAGTAGTTTGCTTTTTAATTAAGATTTTCAATGCTTTTTATTAAATCTGTTTAAGAGACAATATTTGTTTCTATTTTGTTAACTTTGAAAGTTATTTCCTGAAGCGACCTCTAAGCGAAAATTTAAGCATCTTTAAAAAATAAAACATTTTTTCACACAAGAATAATATTGAACTAGAATTGTATAAGAAAATGAAACCGATTTAATCTGAATGCTGTGTATCTTACACAACCAGCTGTGAAACGACATTAAAAAATAAAAACAAATTTTTTATCTATTTTAAATTTCAAAAATACTAATAAAAAGAATTATTTAAATATTTAAACCTTTTTAAATACATTTTTCACGGACATATCTTTTGTTTACATCAATTTTTATTTAAAAACAAATTGAATTTAGTTTCTTTAAATTCTAATAAATTTCTCCTAGTGACTCCAGATAGAATCGAAGCAAAATTTTCATGATCAAGTCAGGTGATTTGCTTTCAACACCGTTTGCATGGTAAAGATCCAAATGACCTGCAATTGATTGGAGGGGGTTCTGTAGCTGAACCAGTAGACAAATCAGCAGCTTTCCCATTTAATGTGGGATATGTATGGGAACGGAGTACCTGCTATCCCATTGTCATAGTAAGAAAAAAAGACCAGCTAACAGTAAGAGACCAACTATGGCGGAAATAAGAGAACAACGGGAACAATCAGTAGCCAAGTATTACCACAACCATATGTCAGCAGCAGTACTCTAAAATCTATATAAATCCCTGGTAAATATAACATAATATATTACAGATCTAAATGAGTAATTAACATTTCACGTTTTTTTGCATTCAAATACAATTGAACAACTGACATTTTCAAGTTACTTCATGAAAAATCAATGTCATAAGAAGTGCTTCCCAACACCCTGGAAAACCTCGTCAGTATGCCCTGTATTTAAGAACTCAGGTGATAAATCCTCCTCCTCTCAGTAAAGACCAATAAGTCTCTTGTGTGTCATGAGTAAGTTACTGGAATCCATATTAAATAAAGAAGTAGTCAACCACCTCAGCAGAAATAACCTTTTTAGTGACATGCAATATGGTTTCCCTTCTGCTAGATATACAGCAGATGTGCTAACGGTTATATCTCATAGGATTAGTGAATCTCTCAACAAAGGCTTCCTTTCTAGGGCAATTGCTCTTGACATATCAAAGGCCTTCGATAAGGTATGGTATAAAGGTCTACTTCACAAGATTTCCAGCTACAGTATAACTGGAAATGTTTTCTCACTTATTAAATCATTTCTCTCTGATAGGCTCATAAGAGTAGGGGTTGATGGGCAGAAATCAGAGGCCCACAGTATTAATGCTGGTTTCCCTCAAGGGTCCATCCTGGGCCCAACTCTCTTCCTGATCTACATCAATGATCTCCCAAAACACATACTTAAATCATTCATTGACATCTATGCTGATGACACGGCCATCTATGGCAATACATCAAAGGCCGTAAATGACAAAGTTCTGATTCTCTCTCCTCTGATCTTGAGCGCGTGGTACAGTGGGGGTTGGTTACTTTTAATGCATCTAAAACCAAGCTCTTATCTTTACATCATCAACGCTCTGATACCCATCTGGCATCAATTGAAATGGATGACTCTCGTCTTGGAGAGGCTCCATGTTTTGACAAGCTTTTGGGATTGATCTTTACTCCTGATCTGAAATGGAACACGTACATCAAATTTGTCGCCAAGGCCACTGGAAAAATGGTGGGATCCTTCTACCGCTCCAGAAGATATCTCACTACTGATGCAATTCTCTATCTATATAAAAGTCAAGTACATTCAAGGATGGAGTACTGCTGGCAGGAGCTACTAAAAACAGCCCATTCTGCCTTGACAAATAGACTTTGTGGCTTAGTGGGGGATGCCCTTTTGTCTTCCCTGCAACCTCTCTCTCACAGAAGAGACGTTGCGAACCTATCCTTGTTTTATCGTTATTTCCATGGCAGGTGCTCGTCTGAGCTCTAATCTCTGGTCCCCACTCACCAATCTTTCACAAAAAACACCCGTCTACCTGAAACCATTGTCAATAATCAAAACGTAGATTCCATGAACAAAGTTTCTTTTTTAGAAGTGCACGACTGTGGAACTCTGTTCTGTTTGCCTGTTTCCCACCTGACTACAACTTGGATGTCTTCAAGTCCAACATAAACAAATTCCTGATAAACCGCTACCTTAAGTAAGACACTTTATCTAATCTCCATTACTAACGATAATCGCGATATTATCCCATTGATTACTGTATACGCAATAACCCTTATCAAGGCCCGTAATCCACTCGTGGATAATTGGTGACTACCATGTAAAGAAATAAATAAATAAAAATAAATAAATTAATAAAATAAAAAAATAAACATAGATATTGCATATAAATATTACTGGTTTTAGTTCTTTCTTTTGATTTCAAAAATCATTTTTCATATTCTTTATATTTTATGTTGTATTTGTAAGCCCTAGAACTCTGAATTTATTTTTCCACTGAAAACCCATGTAAACAGATACTTGATGGGGTAAAAAAATTCTACTATCATTCCTACAACGTAAGATATAAAATGATACCTATTTCAATTTACTTTTCTGTTGTTAATTTGTTTTTGTTGCATAAACACACACTAAAAATATAAATGTAGCTAAAAAAAATGTAATATACTGAGCAGACAAAAATTATTAACAATGAAATCGATTTTCCCACCTATTTATAAATGTCCTTCTTGATTGTATCAAATATTCTGTCAGTTATCTGAATTGAATTGATCATTATTACTGCTCATCTTTCCTATCAATCTCTTTATTTAAACAAACCAAAAAGTTGACAAAATTTAATTTAATTAAGATTGATCAAGTTTTCTTGCATTTTTTAAAAAAAATTCATCTGTGGTGTCTTATTTCTATAAGACACCACAGATTATTTTTTTTAAAAAAATGCAAGAAAACTTGATCAATCTTAATTAAATTAAAACAAGGAAAAACTGAAAAGCAATTTTTAAGTTTTGCGTAATAAAAAATGAAAAGCGAACTTAATTTATACTTAAACAAAATTTGTTTTCAATGCAGACAAAAATGGGAATTACTGCTATGTTTGGACTACAATAAAGAATGGTGATAATGTCCGATTTGATTCACATAGCATCTATATATATATAAAAGGCAAAATGTGTGTGAACATTTCGTGTATGTCTTCAAAAGGCTTTTCTCGCACACGGTTCCAAGGTCGTTATGATCGCTTACAACTGTTTATATGGGTCCTAAATAATAATATGTACGATTTGGGAAAGCGCGTCGCATCTAGATTTATTTACGTCGACTTTTTACAAAATTATTGCTATTTTGGCTTCTTGCGTGTTGATGAAGCTTTTTCGTATAAAAAGCGAAACTAATTCAAAGTTAACCAGTCCTCGGCATTGCGCCGGGAAATGTCCAGACGCAATCAGCTTTGATCAATGTTGTACATCAGACAATTGCTATTCAATCTGGACAATTGGGAGCTGGTTTCCTTCTCCCCAACAAACTGCGTGACTTCTATTTGACCTTCTTAATAAGGTCAAATGGAAGCAGCGGAGTTAACTTTTATTGCGCACGCCTGTTTTTATAGTTAAATAAATAAATTCAAACCTGTGTGTGTTGTATGTCGCCCGTTTTTTTGTTTTTTTTCACACATTAATTTCCAACTCAAGGGTACGGGTTCGATTCTCATACTTACCTACCAAAACATTTTTTTTTTTAATTATTTAACCCCCCCCCCCCCCGGAGTTTTGATTTACCTCAAGATACCCGGGCATCGCCGGGTACCCCCCGCTAGTATTTAATAAAATTAAAAAGAAGTCAATAAACTGGAAAAATTCAAATCTTTAAAACCAGTTTTTCAAAAGATGACTATATTTTGTAGTGTTTTAAGAGTAAAACTAAGACTAAACATTGCAATAAGAAGTATTAGGTTGGTCAAATTGTATATTCTATTTTGTCTTCAGGTTTATTTAGTTTTAATTAAATTAATTAAAAAAAACTTAATGACATTGTAATATGAATATGATTTTCTTAAAAATAAAAAAAGAAAACCTTTTGGCCGAAGTGTTCGTTTTCCTTATTAGTAAGTCTTTTAATAATTGTTAATTTTACACTTGAAAAAATAGTTCTATTTTGATTAGTTATCGCAATGTTCATTGATAAAAAGAACATATTAATTCCAATTATCCATAACTTACCAATTTTGCAGTAACGGCTGATCAATGTAAACATAAAATAAAATCCTACATATTTTAGGTTAAAGCAGAAATATTTTTATTGGATAGAGAAATTATCAAAAAATATGAATGAATTGTGTATGGGGGGGATGAACGTCAAAAAGTACCTGATAAACAGGTATTATTAACAAGCATGAAAACTCGACGTTGTCCGGGATTAAATAAGAATCAACAAATGTTCCACCTCTCATATTTTTATTGTCAGTGAAATTAGTGAAATCGCCCCTTTTTCAATCAAATTGCTTGCTTGCTTTAATTAGGGACCTCCTCATCCCACAGTGTACCGTGAGGAAGCTTCACATGCCCCCACACGGTGACAGTTCACAATACACCGTAGTCTAAACTGCACCGTAGAAAACCTACTTTTGATTTTATAAAATTATTTGTAAATAATGACCTCACTCAAAGTTTAAAATTCAGAAATTAAGTATCATAGTTCAGTTATGATCTAAACAGATTAGACTTGAAAACAAGCTACCGTATTAAATAGTGTCAATAGGTTTCAATATATACTAGAAAAAAAGTGGCTTGTTAGTTTACTCGCTGAGCTCATTTGAATCAGAAAAAGTGAGTTTGCAAAATCAGTGAAATATTAAAATAAACAATCTAATAATCTGGGTTCATTATATCACCCCCTATCTTTTTCTCTCTCTCTTTAGCTACCGATTAAATAGTATTAATAGTGAATGAATTATCCCAATCTTTATTCTGTTCTTTCTTTTTAGCATTCGATTCTTAATAGAAAACATAGGGAAGAGTGATAGATACTATATAGAACAAGAGCGGGTAGGGGTAGTGAGAGTGGGTGAAAATACTAGAAAGTTAGTAAGAGGTGGATCACTCCAGGAGTTAATTGTAGATTACAGTTAATTAGAACAATTAAAATGTCAGTTTTTTTTTGTTTTTTTTTTTCAAACATAAATAAATCTCAACATATTTAATATTTTGGCATGCATTTTGTGTGGTTAAAATATATATGACAAAAGCCTTAGGAATCAAACGTTGATTAAGAGTGTGTGTGTGTACATATATATATATATATATATAGTGCCAGCAAAAAGAAAGTCTGCACTTGTAATATTTTCAAAAACTGCAAATTTAAGCTAAATTTAATGTAACTGTTTAAACAAACTATACCTCATTTGATTGGCCTTTTATTCCTCTATAATTTTACCTGTTCATATTTGACTTTTAATTAAAATATTCCAGTATTCACGTCAATTTAAAAAAATAACTTCAAATTGAGGAGGCAAAAAAAAAGTCCGCAGCAACAAATTTGCTTAAAACCAGCTTAAAATATCACTCCTAAATCAGTTTAAAATATCCACCAACAGGCAACAAAACATCTCTAATCGTAATAGTTGTTGTTCCAGATTATACAATGTAACATTTAGTTCATATGACACGACTTTCTCTTAGTGATCGTCAGGAGCTCATTAATCACCACCTTTCTGATTTGCCCAATCGAGAAATCGATCACAGATTGAAATGTGAGGAGAAAACGGTATGAAAGACTGCAAAAGCACTAAAACACCTGCAGCGTTCATGATGCCCCTAAATCTGGTCGTACTAGAGTTATTTCTAATAGAGAAGACAATGCTATCAAGATCCGCAGCTTTAGAAACAGATTTGAAACGGCTCCCCAAATCCAACAACAGTATGTAACGTAATCCCCCATTGAGGAACGTTAGAACTACGCTGAAGTAGCTTTTTATTCCAGGGTGACGCCAGATAACCCAAGGATTTAAGATAGAGAAGATAACTATATATATTTTATTTCATGTCAAAATAAATATTGTTTGAAAACCAGAGAAATATATTTTTACGGCTAAAAGTTGACAACAGGAAATTTCACTTAGAACCTTGTCTGGCCTTAAATGAACTCAGGGTCGGATGTCAGAATTAACACCTGCCCTGGAGAATGAGTAATTTAGATCTCAGTGTGGGAATTGTACCCACGTAAAACCCTAAAAGCTTTCGATTTCGAGGCTAAATCTTATTGGCTGGGGAGAATTTCCACCCCATCTACATACCTTACTATATATATGACTGTCGTGTAAAAGTTAGTGAGTGGAGAGTTTCAAAGCAGATTGCTTGTTGAATTCGGGGAGAACAGGTCGTATAAACCCGCCGTTCCCTGGAGAGGGACCCCCTCCACCTATCTCATCCATCCGTCTGTCGCTGTCTGTGAAGAGAGTTGAGACTTTGAAAAGAACTTACAAAATCTGAATGAGAATTGTAAAAACATTTTGTACATAATTTTGTGAAAATTAAGCTTCTGTAGATAGGCTACAATTGTTTATCTTTCTTTCTTCCTGCCTGCCACTTCGATATTCGCTTTCAGCATACCAGATTCATGTAACAACCTCCGAGGAGTGGAGATGACACGTGCCGAGAATCCAGAGAAATGAGAGTCTTTAACCACCTTCTTGAGGAGGCGTTACAAGTGCCATCTTGTTAAAAACTGCTCCTTTCTACTGTCAAGAACAGATTAAAAGAATTTAATTTGCAAGGATATGTTGCAAGATGATTTCTGTAAAGAACAGAAAGCGCTGTCTGGATTTTGTTGGATGCGAAGAAGATCATGACTCTTCATATTGGTCAAAAGTGCTTTTTAGCAAAGAAAGCAAGTTCAATAGGCTAAACAGTGATGGTAAGCAGTACGTCCATCGGAAGAGAGACGAAGAATTTAATCCTAGGTGCTCCGTTTAAACGCTGCAAGGTGGTGGAGGTTCAGTTTTGGTGTGGAGCATTATTAGTACCAATGGTCCAGGGCCTATAGTTCGCTTGTAAGGTCGAATTAATTCAACCAAGTACGTTAATATGTTGACTACGCAATGATAAAATTTCAAATTTAGAAGAACTTTGGACAAAAATTTCAGAAAAGTGGGATTCCCTTTCCCCGAAGTATTGCTAGTTTAATTCAAGGAATTCCCAGAAGATTGCGGAAGGGTAATGCTACTAAATATGAACATCATTGTGTTCCTGTTGTATTTGTGTTGCATTAATATCCTAAAGTTACATTTAAATAACAATTTTCCATTGTGCAAACTTTCTTTTTGCCTAATCAATTTGAAGTTATTTTTTTTTAATTGACGTGAACACTAGAATATTTCAATTAAAAGTCAAATATGAACAGGTAAAATTATAGAGGAATAAAAGGCCAATCAAATGAGGTATAGTTCGTTTCAACAGTTACATTAAATTTAGCTTACATTTGCAATTTTTGAAGAAAATACAAGTGCGGACCTTTTTTTTTGCCACCCGTGTGTATATCTATATATCTATAAAAATGAACGTGTCTGTGTATCTGTGTGTACATTTCCCTACGCAATAACTCTGTCAATTTTAAGTCTGTAGACTCGAAATTTGATAAAGAGGGTACTGAGATTTGGGAAAATCTTTGTGATCGGTTTTCAGACAGAAATTTGGCTGTTAAGGGGTCAAAGTTCAACGATTTGACCTTTGAGAATTCTGCTAAACTCCTCCGCCAATTTTGGGTCTAAACAGTTGAAATTTTAGGTATAGGTTCCTTTGACATGGATCTAACTTAATAACTTGATTTGAGCCCAAAACAATAAATGTTAAGGGTCATAATAGGCGTCAAATTTAAAAAAAAAAATTGACCTCTGCTGTCTCTACCAAATTACTCAGACAATTTCTGGTCTAAACATTTGAAATTTTATATAAAGGGTATTCAGAGATAGGGCAAGCTTTTTAATCGGTTTGGGTCGAAAATTTAAGTTACCAATATAGAAATGTATGCATGTATGTTTGCATGTCTGCCTAAAACCTTCGACAGAGGCGACGGATTTTACCAAGATCAGTATCGTTTTGAAGTTCGACCTTTCAGATGACAAATATCGAAAAATTGGCTAAAAACATTAATATCTTCACCTTCAACTGGGCACTTTTCTACAGGGGCGGAGGTCGCTTTTTCGCCGATATTTTTGAAAGTCATCCTCTCCTTTCGATTGTCTAGCCTTAATTTAAACATAAGTCACTTCTGGTTTGGCAGTGGTCGTAACAGCAAAGACGTCAGTTTTTTTCCCCCATTCTTTTCCTCCTTCACGGTACGGGTTCGAGCCTGCCTACCTACTACCACTTTTTTTTTTTTTACTCAACATACACATCCAAACACCCGGGCAACGCCGGACTGAAATGCTAGTATATATATATATATATATATATATATATATATATATAATTATAAAACTCAAATGATCATGTAACGATGTATATAACCCACTTTCTGGTTTACGACATCTAGTTGTGCATGCGCGCATAACCTGCGCACTGAAATATTAACGTTATTATTTCAAAATTATTATTTAACATGGGAAGAGTGGGGTTTAAAATAACTTAAACGTAATACAAAAATGAACGATGTAAAAAAGAAAAAGCAGATATATCAAAATTTGAATTTAACTACAATAAGTATTATGATATCTGTTCAGTGCACATTTACCTATTAGTATGGCCAACCACTTATAATTCAGTAACTGTAATTTAAAAAAAAAAAAATAATCAATTATAATAAACAGAACGACTCATAGAAATCTATCTATATTCTTTTTTCATTTTAATATACTTTCATAGAAATGTTTCTGTTATGTCAAAAAAACCCTATTTTCTTTACGTCACAAGTGTCACGCTCATATATGAATTCCATAGCTAATATAACATACTGACCCAACGGAGCACGGGTAGTCTAGTATATATATATATATATATATATATATATATATATATGAGCAAACAGTTAGTGAAATATGTTAAAAAACACTTTGAAATGAGTTAAAAACATATTTAATTTGAAAAGGAAACACTAGATAAATGGATAATCCTATATATATATATATATATATAACTACTTCATTTACTCACATAAAATTAATATACGAAAGTATAAATTTATGCATAAACTTCAAAGTGCTCAATACGTAGGTAGAGCTAGTTATTAAGTTATAAAATATATATGGCGATTAAGCTACACTGAATATTGCATAAGCCTGAAGAGTCCTAGAGTGGATGAAACGCGGAATATTCAGTGTAGCTTAATCACCATATATATTTTATAACTTACTATATATATATATATACACGCACACACACACATTATGACTCGAAAATGCTGGAGAGAGGGACACTACTATATACTGAGTACAATATAATAATCAATAGAGGATTGGTTCTCTCTCTCTCTCTCTATGTATATATATATATATATATATATATATATATATATATACACACACACACATTAGCAGAACACTCGGTGTTGCTCGGTCATAAAATATGCTTAATATGATATTTTAATTTATGCAAATTTCATATTTATTATTATATAGAACCAATCCTCTATTGATTGTACTCAGTATATAGTAGTGCCCCCCCCCGCATTTTCCAGTTATAAAATATGCTTAAATATATTTTAATTTATGCAGATTTTGTATTTATTAATATACTAGCGGAGGGGGGGGGTACCCGGCGATGCCCGGGTGTTTTGAGGTGTGTGTGGTTTTGGGTAAATCAAAACTCCAGGGTTGGGTGGGGGTTAAAATAAAAAAAAAAGTTGTGAGTATGAGGATCGAACACGAACCCTTGAGGCAAAGTTGGAAATGAAAGTGTGAAAAAAAGACATACGCCGTTAACCAGTGGGCCACCGCGACATACAACAGAAAACGTTTGAATTTATTTATTTAAGTATTAAAAACAGGTGTCCGGCAGCAATAAAAGTTAACTCTGCTGCTTCTATTTGACTTAATTAATGAGGTCAAATAGAAGTCATGCAGTTAACTTTTGCTAACCCAAATTTTACTTTTTTTCCCCAACAGATGTTGGGGAGGGGGAAACCAGCTCCCCATTGTCCAGATTGAATAGCAATTGTCTGATATAACAGGAGTTTGTCCCCACATTGATCAAAGCTGATTGCTTCTGGACATTTCCCGGCGTGATGCCGAGAACAGTTCCATTTGAATTTAGTTTCACTTTATTAATACTAAAAAGCAGGACAAACAGCCGACAGAGTGAAATAACGCGAATCTCATAAAAGTCGACGTAAATAAATGTAGAGGCGACCCGCGTTCCCAAATCGTAGGTATTATTATCTAGGGGCTATATAAACAGTTGTAAGCGATCGTAATTACCCCAGGAGCGTGTGCAAAAGAAGCCTTTGCAAGACATACACGAAATGGTCACACACATTTTGCCTTTTATATATATAGAAGGCCAATTCTCTATTTATTATTATATTGTATTCCCCAAATAGTAATGATTTCAAAAGTTTTTAAAAAATTACTTGGGTGCTATCAGCTAGAATTGAAACCAAAACATTTAGTGCTACAGCCTTAATTGTTAATATTTGAGCTATTAACAGATGGAGAAGCAAACATTAAAAATTAAGCAACTTTAATATAAAAATGTATATTTACACATGTGTAGAAGTAACAGGTTTAGTCGACTGACTCCTGCTAAGTTCATTTTTTTTTCAATTTTGACCCCATAGCAGCTATTTTTGCCGGCTAAAAACTAAATTGAGATGCTCTGCAGGTCGAAAATCCCCCATATATCATGTTTCCTGTGTAGATCAAAAATTGAGGAAAAATTTGGTAGAGACCATTTTGCATACACACAAAGTCACTTTTATATATAATGTGTGTCTGCGTGCCAGAACATTTTCATCCTAAATGCTACACAATTATGCACAATGTAGAACTATGCATAAATAGAAATGAACATAATAGTTAAATGAAACCAATCATCCAATAAGAAACCATGAAAAATAAATAATTAAAAGTTCGTTTTTCAAAGGAATATGCCCATTAGTTAACTTTTATGAAGTCGCTCACATATCCATGACTGCTTATATTAAATTTTTTTCAACCGTTTTTAAATAGAAAAAGCAGGCTTTTAATAATAATGTCAGTACAGCAAAAAAAAAAACTCAACTTTATATGTTTATAGATATATATTATAAAAATGATCTTGTCAATTTGTGGAACGATTTCTACCAAACTACTCTTTCAATTTTTGGTCTATGGACTTGAAACTTGATATATGGGGTATTTGGACCTGTGGAACAAAATCGATTTTTTTTTTTTTAGCGGGAAAAGTAGCTGCTAAGGAGTCGAAATACTTTATGCATGCACAAATATACATTTATACACTTAACGTGTTAATTTGTCAAGTTTGATATGCATGTGCCGTTAGCTCAGATAGTAGTGAATACTGTTTGTGAATTTCATACACCCATGAAGCTGGTTCAACCCATCTATCAAATCTCCATTATTAACGGTTACCGTGATATTATCCCATTGATTACTGTACACGCAATAACCCTTACCCCTGAGTGGCTTCCAGGTCTTGATAAGTGGTGACTACCATGTAAAAAAAAAAAAAATCTAGGGTAAATGCCACTTTGGTTCAGTATGGTAGCAAATACCGCTAAAGAGCTAAATGTTTTGTTTTTTTATACGGGACTTTAGCAACTCCAACCTAATAAGGCAGCTAAAATATTGGATAATTTTTTGGTGTTCTTCTCACGATTAGTTAAAAGGCATTCTCAGAAAAATAGAATAAACATTAGACAAAAACCGTCAGTTTTTGTTCAATATTCTTTAAAAAAAAAAAATGTTTCCTTATAATCTAGTTGCTTTTGTGTTGGAGTTGTATATTTTTTTTTTTAGTGTATATCAGATATGAATTTATAGACAACGGAAAATAAACAACCAACCTTACACAATTATACTCATCATTATGAATATATTAACAAAATGAACTTCCGAAGAAGTGTTAAAAACCCTGCACATCATAATACCAAATGACTCTGTGAGTAACATTTTTAAATGCCGTTTTTATACATGTGTTACAAATACAGTTTAATATTGTGAAAGCTAATTAATCATAAGGATGGAATGAAGACAAATGTAGGAATATTTGTTACAGGGATCTCCAATTGGAACTCTAGGTTTTGAAATCCTCATTCTTAGCAAATTTCAGACAAACACTCATGTAAATTATAACATTGGATAAATAAATAAATAGATAATTATTCAACTTATATTAAAACCAAACTTTCAAAATTGTACAAACAAGCTTGATTATGTTAGTTTTTAATGCAATATAACTTTATAAAGAAAAGTCATTCATTATTTTGTTTTAAGACAGCAATGACTTCATCTTTACAATGAAATGGAATGAAAAAAATCATAAAAACATGCAAACTAAACTACCACTAAATATATTAAACACTGAAAAATAAATAATTCGGTCTCTACGTTAGGATTGGAAAATGTTCACCTTTATGAACTCCTTCCAGATAAGCGGATGTATGAGCCAAATTATCGCTGCTTTCAATGCAAACAATTGTAAGCAGAAATCAACAAAAGCAAAACCAATTTAATAATATTAAAACCACATATTTTGTTTGAAAACTAGGAAAAAGAATTTACTTGTCTGGCAAATTTTTATTCATTAAAAATAAGAATCTTAAAATGCTTAATTTGACCGACATCTTTAATGGTGATAATGCTATTTCAAACATAAGCATGAAATAGCAATCGAGTTGGCGCATCTAAAAAATTGCTGTAAAACTGCACAGTAGTCTTATGCAAAAAAGAAAAGAAAAACATTTTAATATTCCTTGAAAGATGACCAGATAACGATAAAAAAAATTTAAATAAGTTATTCTGTAATGCTAAACAAATTATAAAATAATTAAATTTTTAGACCTATATGTACCAATTTATAAAAAAAACATTGTCAGTATGAAAAACGTAAGAACTGCTTTACCCCTTCCAATATGCTATTATGTTTTGTGATATAAAACCTAATGTAAAAAAAAAAAGAATATTTAAATAAATATAGCTTTTAGACTTAGTGTCAAGAGCGTTCATTTTGCTTTTCAAATATATATGTGTATAGGAATTAAAAAAGGGAATTTAGGAAAATAAATTATCTATTTCAAAAACCTTTTTAATGAAGTAAAATCGAACATGCATTTACAGAATGCTTTAATAAAAGTATATCCGAAGAATATTAGGCGCAAAACTAATCTTTTAAACTAATCTTTATTGTGCAAACTATCTTTTAAACAGCGCTAGCCAAACCGAGATATTTATTTCAATGAAACTCTAGCAAATATAAAAGAAAAGATTGTCAAACAAATAGTTGTCTACCGAGGTTGGTGCTCAGATCTTGTTTCTGTGATTCAACAAAAACAAGACGAACATTTTATGCGCGATCATGCCCAAACTCTTCTAAGATTGTATACAAGGTTAGAAAGAAGAGATGTGTTGACACAGAAAAGCCAACCACCACTTCTTATTTTCCTCCTCTTTCCCCTGACACAGGTTAAATTTTACCTGTAAAAGTTCAGTATGAGAGAGAGAGAGAGAGAGAGAGAGAGAGAGAGAGAGAGAGAGGTATTTTCTATATCAGGCGTGGCCAGATGAGAATTTAAACAGGGTGGGTGTTTGGTAACAAAAACTTGTCGAGTCAACAGTGGATATATTCAAGTGTACAAAGGACTATTTGTGTGTGCCAGGTTGGTCCGTTGAATGGAATGAATAGAGTAGATAACATATAAAGTATGGAACTTCATTTCAAGCTTAGTAGACATAAGTTTATGCACTCTTTATAATTATTTTAATACATTAGACATGGCCAAAACGGCGGAGGGAGTAAGTATTTTTTGAGGGAATTTCGTATTATAAAAATCTACCAAAATGAAGTAATTATCCAATCAATATGAAATTTTCACCAATTATTAAGTGAAAAATGAACTTTATAATGATGTACTTTTTTTTATAATCGATATATATATATATATATATATATATATATATATATATATATAGCTTACAACTCCCCTTCTTTATTTGTGGGTACAAATATGCTTAAAATAATCAGCCAAAACTGAACAAAATATATTGTATTGTGGGGAAGGTGAGGATTGTAGATAAAAAAAAAAACAACTGTGCACATATCAGATTTTAAGGTTGAAAATCCAAATTTTGAATGTGTTTAAGTTTTCATCTTTTCTGCTTTGAAGCGTAAAATTCGCTGAATATGTTAATTATTATCTTTCAGATTAGCAAAAAAATAAAAGAATAAATAAAAATTCATATATTTTCATTATTTTTACAAAAAACTACTTTGAAAAATGAATTAATAATTTTCTAGTGAGCCCAATATTGCTAATATGCTATTATATAGGAAATGCTTTGAAGAATCAATACCAAAAAAGAAAAAATTGACAAATAACTGCACATTTTGCTAAAAATACGATAATTTCTTTGGGCAATTTGTTATGTGATATTATTTCATCTACGGAAAACCACACGGCCTAAAAAGAGTTCTGTATTTAAAAACGGTTGTTACCTCCAACTTTTCCAAAATTACGTCCAAGTTTGCCACTATGTGATGCAACAATTTCAAGGGCCAACAAGTTCTAATGAAAGTCTTTTTCACAAATTAGGTGATAAAAAATTGGGGATAAACAATTTTATATGGTTTATGAAAAAAAAAAAGTTTTATATGGCTTATAGAATATATGGTTCACAGGTTAAAAAAGGGAAAATGATTTTAATCATGAAATTAAAAATGCATTCAATTTGTGAAAATAAAAGAATTTATGGTTGATGTAAAACAAAAATATCAGAAAAAGTCAGTTTTAGTTTATTTTTATTTACAGGTATTTACTAGGAAAAATGTAAAGCTTAATAGAAATTAGTGTGAAAAAAATTATATATAATATTGAAGGTATTTCACCATAAATGGCGTTTGGAATTATGATTTAATTCAATTATTTAAAAAAGGATATTTGCCTGTTTGGTTATATTAAAAAAATATTTTAAGGGTAGGAGTGACCACAAATGAAAAAGTGTATGTGTGTGTGTGGGGGGGGGGGTTATGTCATTCATCGTTGTTGATAAAAACCACAAACATCACTGGTTTCGGGACTAAGATCAGGGTGTATTATCTGTTCAGATGCTACACTTAACCTATATTTTCCTCGTTCAAAGAAGGAGAAATCTTTCTATGCCGAGGCAATTTTTATGTTTGTTCTTAATCAGAGTGCTCCATTTTAGAGAGGTTGATTTTCACCACATTAAAAATCGATCTTATGTCTAACTCTGCCCTCCTGGCTTGACTTAGTTAAAAGTGTGTGGACTTGCATTTATCACATTATCGTCCAGAAACACTTGGTCCTGATGGCAAGACAAGGTCAAGCGTGATACTAGATGCAGGTGTTGTCTCATACGGCGCCAAGCATTCCCAAAATGGTCACCCATCTGGTACTAGCCAACTTCATCGTTGCTTAACCTCGGGGGTTATGCAGGCAACAAATATATATATATATCGTTTATGATAAAAATTAAACCCTTATTCTTCACTTAATCGGCAAAACAAACGTTAGGACTAAATGAATATATTTTGTCTTGTAAAGGCTACCGTAGTTTCTTTAAAAGTAACGTTAAATTCTGGATTTATTTTTTAAAATTTCACTACGCGACATCTATATGACATAAAAGACAATACTATTTGAAATTCAGGGTGCACACCACACCATAGACAAGCCTCGTTCTGACACTCAGAAAAGTTAGGTTAACAACCGGTGAAGCTACCGAAAAGTAATCCTTTTGAATGAAGATGGATATAAACAATATTTTTAAAATTAATTTCTTAATTTTAATTAAAAACAAAATAAACAAAATATTTTAGAAAATAATTTCTTAATTTTAAATAAAAATTGGACGGAGGTTGACAATCCTCCCATTTTTCAAAAATCGCTAAAAAAAAAAACAAAAAAAACATGGCGGACGACTTACACACATGACACTGAAAAGTAATTAACGATCCCTCAGACACATGACCGGAAGTTAGGGCATATGTGTATTTGTAATATATGAATGATTGAATGATATATATGAAAAATAATTTTTTTTTTTTTTTTTTTTTTTTGAAAAAAAATAAATATTTTTCATTAAATTGTTGGTTGAAAGAATGGTTGGTACTAGTAGTGCAGTTGCGCCAACGCAAGAAATACGAACTTAAATTGTTAGGTGAAAGAATGGTTCGTACACGCGTGCCAAAACTACACAAGTATCAAAACGCTTTATGTTTTTGTTCTGATTTGTCATATTTAAGAAAGGACTATTAAAAATGTTTGGGTAACAATTCGTTCATTCATTCACGTATGTAAAATCAAAACAAATACACATATGCCCCTAACTTCCGGTCACGTGTTAGAGGGAGCGTTAATTACTTTCTGTGTCATGCGTGTGGGTCGTCCGCCATGTTTTTTTAGCGATTTTTGAAAAGTGGCAGGATTGTCAACCTCCGCCAAAAATTGATTGTAACGAAAATATTTTGTAAATAATTATTGAAAAATATTGCAAAGTGTTTAAAATAGCTGGTTCTTTGAGATAATAGGGGCGTCTCAACCTCTTCCTTAAAAAAAAAAAAAAAAAGACAACAAACGAAAAAAAGCTTTCGTATTTCTACCATTTTAAAGCGCCCCTTTTTTTTCTCTTTTTAAGTTTGAAACAAGTAGTAATTTGTTTGAGTCACCAGCGCTAGGAAGGTTGTCATCCAAGACTGGAGAGGCTTTCCTCCCCTTAGGTTTAGCTTCAGAGTTTTCCTTCTCCTAGACGGATGACCTGAGAAGATCTACGGGTCCAAAAGCACCAAGAGGGTTTGCTCCGCGCCTGGGTCCTAATCCAGGTATTTCTGCGACCTCGCATGGGTGGTTAATGTTACTGGGTTAGTTTATAAAAGTTATATATCTACTGAAAATTATACTCCTCAAAGTGATTACAGGACATTGCTATTTCATTGTTTGTTACTGGAGAAGAGGTTGAGTAAGAGTTCATGCAGTGGAAGCAGCTATATTTGCAAACAGGTCTGTTGGAAGGAGTTAATATGGCGTAATGCGTTTTTTTCTTTTAAATTTATAAGTGAAAAAAAAAATTCTTCCTTTTATTTCTATGTTGGCTTAGGAATAGGATAATGCGTTACAGAATCAACTTAAAAAATTGTTGTAAAAGCTCTGGATATTTTAGATGGCAGGATGGTTAAGATGTATATTCAATAGATACAAGTAACGTCATTTTTTGATAAGAAGTACAATACAGTACAGGTATAAGTGAAAGTAAATTATACGTTATGGCGTCTACATTATGTATAATACAGTAAATAGATATATGGGCAGATTTCCAGTAGATGCGAATATATGGAGGTTGTAGGTATTAAGTATGTTTCCATTTATAGTGAGGATATCTTCAGCTTTCGTTTAAAAATCAGGAAGTTGTATTTTGCATTACAGCGTATCGGTTCAGTGTTTGTATTTAACATTGCAAAGCTAAGGAAGAGACAGCTATTGCTATGTAATACAGATAGATCCAAGTACAGACTATAGTTAGTAAGTATCTACCTGGTTAAGAATAAACTAGTGCATGCCTTAGAGGTAGAAATGTATAGATGTTTAGTGATCATGACTTCCAATCGGTCAGCATGTGAAGGTTAAGGGCTGAAAGCTGAGGACCCCCATCCAAGTCGTGTGTAATGTATGAGTGTTAGTGGCAGGTTGGGGAGTAGAGCAGATTGTTAGTTTGCAGGAGAGGATTAAACTTATAGCATACAGTAGAATTAATTATTAGAATTTTGAGTGCCAATAAAGTTCAGTTAAAGAATAAAAAAAAAAAAAAAATTTTTTTATTTTAATTTAACATGCAAATCAGACATAGGCAGTTGTCTTGGAGGTAAAGTATATATTGGATATATGTAACAATCCAGCAGGGGTGTTTTTACTGTAATCAGAGAAACTATTAGTATATGGCGCGTCGGGATTCATAGTTAAATACAGTCAGTTTGGTCAGGCTCAGTAATAGTCCTAGCGACGTAGCTAAAGTCACTGTGCATTTCAGTTACAAATATAATTGAAAGTAAGACAATGTTCAGTGGTTTGATATAGCTAGCAAGGAAGCAACATTTTCAATACAAGCGAGCTTATAGTAATAGTAGATATTAAGTATATTACTTAAATAAAATCCTAAGGCCACCACTCGCCCATGTTTGGAGTATTGTTGTCATATTTGGACTGGTGCATCTGCCACTAGTCTCTCGCTGTTAGACAAGGTTCAAAAGAGAGTTGCCAATCTGGTAGGTCCTGAACTGTCATCTAAACTTCAGCCTCTGTCCCACTGACGAAATGTTGCATCCCTCGGCCTGTTCTACAAGTACTTTAACGGTGAATGCTCTGACGAACTGCAAGCACTTGTGCCCCTCGACGTAAATACCCCCGACAAACCCGACAAGCAGCTAAATCCCACCCCTTCAGGGTAGAGATCCCTAGATGTAAGAGAGCCTTCTACTCCAGTAGTTTCTTCCCCAGAACAGCTAGACTTTGGAATTCCCTTCCAAGTCCCTGCTTCCCCAACTGTACTGACATGCAGAAGTTCAAGTTTAACATTAACCGACATCTTGCAGCCCAACTCCCTACACAGTAACCCTGATGCTTATGTCCCTGATAGTAGCCCCCTACAACAAAGTGGCAATGTGCCTTGTTTGGGGTGAAAATGTAAAAAAAAAAAAAAAAAAAAAAAAAAAAAAAGTAGTGGCTAATTGTTAGGGTGCATGGCGGAAATTCTACAGGGTTTAAATGTATTGCGATGCTTTTATTGGGGTCGAAAAACGTTTTTCAGCCGTCATATTACTTCCTATTTACTTGCCTCCCCACGAGGACAGAGTTAGACATAAAGTTGGTTTTTAATTTTTAAACGAAATGGTGAAATATAAAACAAGTTAAGCTAAAAGTAAAAAAAAAATTTAAAAAAACAATTCAAAGAATTAAAGAAAGACAAAATTCAAAAAAATTTCGAACATTTATTACTATAAACATAACAAACAAGTGAAAATAGATAAACAAATGGTGCAGTGCAGCTGAGATAAGTAGGTCCAGCAGATGAGGCACGTTCTGAAAAATCTGAACAGTAAGGTCACGGTGAAATGCAACACCGGTGCTTCTACCATTATTGACCCTTTGAATGATGCCTTTGGTTGCAATTATTTATTTTTTTATTTTCACTTGTTCGTTATGTTTCTTTTTTTTTCTTTTTCTTTTTTACATAGGAATCACCACTTATCAAGAGGCCACTCGAGGATAAGGGTTAAAGAGTGTACAGTAGAAATTGGACAATATAGTAATCGTTAATCATGGAAATTCGGTAAATTTGTTAACTTATATGGAACGGCTCATCAAAAACTTGTTTACGTTAGACTTGAAGAAACCATATTGTAGTCAGCTGGAAAGCAGGAAAAAAGAAGACAATTCCATAGGCGTGCAGTTCTAAGAAAGAAGCTTTGCTCATGGAATCTACATTTACGTTCAGGCACAGATAAAGAGTGGGGGAAATTAGTGATACTGTTTTCTGCTAGACGGGTGTTTCTTGTGAAAGTTTGGCGAGGGGGGACCATAGATTGGAGCTCAGCCGAGCACTTGCCATGAAAATAACGATAAAGCAGAGACAAACTCGCAACATCTCTTCTGTGAGAGAGTTTGCAGAGAAGAGAAAAGGACATCCCCTACGAGGCTATGAAGTCTATTTTGAACTCTATCAAGGCAAGATAAGTCCTTTCTAGCAGTTTCTGCCCAAATGTGGTAACAGTACTCCATTCTTGGATGTACCTGGCTCTTACATAGATAGAGATTGCATCAGCAGTGAGATATCTACTGGATTGATAGATGGATCCCACCATTTTTCCAGCAGCCTTGGCCACGGATTTAATGTATGTGTTCCATTTAAGATCAGAAGTAAAGGTCAAGCCCAGAAGCTTGTCAAAACTTGAGGCCTCCCCAAGACGAGAGCCATTCATTTCAATTGATGATGTAAAGATAAAAGCTTGGTCTTAGATGCATTAAAAGTAACAAGCCACCTCTTTCTCCATTGTACCACTTGCTCAAGATCAGAGGAGAGAAAATCAGAGAGAACTTGGTCGTTTACAGTCTTAGATGTGCTACCATAGATAGTAGTGTCATCAGCATAAATGTCTATGAATGATGTAAGGATGTGATTTGGAAAATCATTGATGTAGATCAGGAAGAGAGTTGAGCCCAGGATGGACCCCTGAGGGACTCCAGCATTAATACTGAGAGCTTCTGATTTCTGCCCATCAACCACTACTGTTATGAACCTATGAGAGAGAAATGATTTAATAAGTGAGAAGACATTTCCAGCTATACCATAGCTGGAGATCTTGTGAAGTAAACCTTTATGCCATATACTATCAAAGGCTTTTGATATTTCAAGAGCAATTGTCCTAGAAAGGTAGCCCCCATCGAGAGATTCACTAATCCTATGAAATATAACTGTAAGCACATCTGCTGTAGATCTAGCAGAACGGAAACCATATTGAGTGTCACTAAGAAGGTTATTTTGCTGAGATGGTTGATTTCGCTTCTTTGTTATGTTTATAGTAATAAATGTTCGAAATTTCTTTTAATTTTTTTCTTTCTTTAATTCTTTGAATTAAATTTTTTTTTTTTTACTCTTAGCTTACCTTGCTTTTATATTTCACCATTTTGTTATCTAGTAATAAATGGTTAACCGCCCTTGTGTCTAACTCTGCTTTCGTGGGGAGGCAAGTAAATAGGAAGTAATATGACGGCTGAAAAACGTTTTTCGACCACCATGAAAGCATTACAATACATTTAAACCCTGAAGAATTTCCGCCATGCTCCCTTGTTGTTGTGTTTCCAACTTAAAAAAAAAAAAAAAAAAAAAAAGAAAGCGCTTTAAAATAGTAAAAACACTAAAGCTTTTTTCGCTTTGGAAGGGAGGTTTCAGGCGCCGTTGTTATCCCAAAGAACCAGGTATTTAAACACTTTGCAATATTTTTCAATAATTATTTAAAAAAAAAAAAAAAAATTCTTTACAATCAATTTTTATTTAAAATTAAGAAATTATTTTCTAAAATATTTTGTTTATATATGTTTATATTGTGTTTTTAAGTAAAATTTAGAAATTTAAAAAAATATTGTTTATATCCATCTTCATTCAAAAGAATTATTTTTCGGTAGCTTCACCGGTTGTTAACCTAAATTTTCCGAATGTCAGAACAAAGCTCGTCTGCAGGACCTATTTATCTCAGCTTCACTAAAATAATTGCAACCAAAGGCAAGATAAGTCAATGTAAAAAGGGTCAATAATAGTAGAAGCACCGGTGTCACATGTCACGTGACCTAACTGTTCAGATTTTTTCAGAACAAAGCTCGTCTGTGGAGCCTACTTATCTAAGCTGCACCAAATAATAATAATAAAAAAATTAATTGATTCCAAAACTTTTTAAAAAAAATATTTAAATGCGTTACCTATCAAAACAAAAATCGTGGTGAATGGTGTTTTTTTGGAAAATTTTAAATTCTATTAAAAATAGAAATTTTTTTATATTATTCTGCTTTTCTTATAAAATTCAGGCTTTTATCTTTCTGGAAACAAAAAGTTGTTCAAGAATGGATTTTAATAGATTTTAGCTTGTTTTGAAAAGAAACAAGTTGTTTGTTTGTTTTTTTCTCCATTTTTTGGCCGCGCCTACAATACATTTTTTCTTTGTTAATCACAGGTCTTGGAAATAACAAACAAATCAAATAAGCTTATTCACAAATTATTCAAAATTTCAGTATATTTAAAAATTATGATAAATTAAATATATAGAATAAATTCATGATCATAAGAATTAAAATACTAGCTAATATATGCTCCCTCTAGTCGCAAATCTCTGCAATCCTGAGAGGAGGATATCATGGTGAACAAACATATACTACACTGCCCCACCCCAAAAGAGGAGGAGGAGGTAATGATTGGGAAAATGGTTACACTATCCACCCACCAACACACACCAAAAAGGAGTTCATACCTGATAATACCATGACAGGAGAACAGTTACAATGCTAATAAAAAAAAGAAAGCTAATCCTGGGAGGATGGTGTCATCATGAATGAAAATTACTACCCCGAAAGGAGGAGGTAATGCCTGATAGATTACTATGATAACAGAACAAATGCTACACTATCCCTCAAAAATAAAGGAAGTAATACCTAGGAGGACCTCCCCTTCATAATAAAAGAAGGTAATTCCAACAAGTATGGTAACATAGCAACAGAAAATATAATACAGTACTTCCTCTCCAAAAGACGATGTAATACTTGCAAGGATTATTGCCACCCCCTTTAAAAAGCAGAGGTAATTAATGGAAGGGCTAATACTACATTTCTCAAGTCCATTAAAAGTGTTACACCGGTCTTTCTAACACAAGGGAAATTACACAGGTTCTCACTATTAGTGCAAGTAATACCGATGGAAGAAGCAACAGTGCTACCACTGACTTGCTGCGTTCAAGCCAGTTATATCCGTTTTCTACCTTTGTACCTGTGATGTTAAATACACTTGTTCCTAAAACCAATCTCGACTTGATTTTCTTCTTTTTACTACTGTGCAACAAAACAACAGATTGGCAACAACAGAATCGAAACGATATCACTGCAGTCAATCACCAAAAGTGATTGAAATACAAGGATTCACAAGATCTTTACGACAAAACACCTTCGTCATTTCAAACAGATATTTGGAGGCGCAAGGATTAACAGCAAATTAATTACTACAATAGTAATTTGGCGATGTAAAAAAACAAAAAAACCCTAAAAACTTGCTATTAAAAATATACAGCGAGAGAACGCGAATAATATTGACAATTATTAAAATAATTGAACATAACACCAAGTGTTTCGAAAAAAAAAAACGGGGGCGGGGGGTCACTTTTTCCCCCCTTTCTCTTTTTCACGGTAAGACTCTTTTTCTTCAAAGTTAAATGACTTGTCAAGATAAATATTATACAAATCAACTACCAAATATCGGGTAAGTTGTCATTATTATTGGGATAACTGGCCCTGACGGTATTCCAATTATAGTACTCAAAAAACTTCAACCAGAACTAGCGCCCATACTTACAAAACTGTTTAAACGTTGTCTTAAGGAGAATAGCTTGCCATCACCCTGGAAAATCTCGTCAGCATGCCCTGTATTTAAGAATTCAGGTGATCACTCATCCCCCTCTCAGTACAAGCCAATAAGTCTCCTGTGCGTCATGAGTAAGTTGCTTGAATCTGTGTTAAATACAGAAGTAATCAACCATCTAAACAAAAATAACCTTCTTAGTGACACTCAATATGGTTTCCGTTCTGCTAGATCTACAGCAGATATGCTTACAGTTATATCTCATAGGATTAGCAAATCTCTCGACGGAGGCTACTTTTCTAGGGCAATTGCTCTTGACATATCTAAGGCCTTTGATAGTATATGGCATAAAGGTTTACTTCACAAGATCTCTAGCTATGGTATAGCTGGAAATGTCTTCTCACTTATTAAATCATTTCTTTCTGATAGGTTCATAAGAGTAGTAGTTGAGGGGCAGAAATCAGAAGCTCACAGTATTAATGCTGGAGTCCCTCAGGGGTCCATCCTGGGCCCAACTCTCTTCCTGATCTACATCAATGATTTTCCAAATCACATCCTTACATCATTTGTAGACATTTATGCTGATGACACTACCATTTATGGTAGCACATCTAAGACAGTAAACAACCAAGTTCTCTCTGATTTTCTCTCTTCTGATCTTGAGCATGTGGTACAATGGGAAAAGTGGCTTGTTACTTTTAATGCATCTAAAACCAAGCTTCTCTCTTTACATCAACATTCTGATCCCTATCTGGCAACAATTGAAATGAATGGCTCTCGTCTTCAGGAGGCCTCAAGTTTTGACAAGCTTCTGGGCTTGACCGTTACTCCTGATCTTAAATGGAACACGTACATCAAATCTGTTGCCAAGGCCGCTGGAAAAATGGTGAGATCTTTCTATCGATCCAGTAGATATCTCACTGCTGATGCAATTCTCTATATAAGAGCCAGGTACATCCAAGGATGGAATACTGTTGCCGCATCTGGGCAGAAGCTGCTAGAAAGAACTTATCCTGCCTTGATGGAGTTCAAAATAGACTTCGTAGCCTCGTAGGGGATGTCCTTTTCTCTTCCCTGCAACCTCTATTTCACAGAAGAGATGTTGCGAGTTTGTCTCTGCTTTATCGTTATTTTCATGGAAAGTGTTAGACTGAGCTTCAGTCTATGGTCCCCCCCCTCGCTAAACTTTCACAAGAAACACTCATCTAGCTGAAAACACTATCAATAATTCCCCCCACTCTTTATATGTGCCTAAACCTAAACGTAGATTCCATGAACAAAGCTTCTTTCTTAGAACTGCACGCCTGTGGAATTGTCTTGTTTTTCTGCTTTCCAGCTGACTACAATATGGTTGTCTTCAAGTCTAACGTAAATAATTCTTGATGAGCCGTTCCATATAAGTTAACAAATTTACCGAATTTTCATTACCAATGATTACTATATTGTCCAATTTCTACTGTACACTCTTTAACCTTTATCCTCGAGTGACCTCTTGGCGTTGATAATGGCCTGTGTAAAAAAAAAAAAAGATAACATCTGATATTTGAACAAAACACGTTTGACTATTTAATAGTAAAATGGTCAACAGCAGATTTGTCAAGGGAAAGAAAAACAGTGAAAAATATATAATTCGCGTAAGCCATTTGTGCTTAACAAAGAACTGTTAAATAATCTAGTAATATTTTTGCAGAACACACACATAAAAAATAAAATAAAATTGATTTTCCCTTACAAATTAGTCGACTCTTTAAAGCGACAGACTTTTTTTGCTATGTAAAACCATGGCAAATAAAAAAGTTGTTTTTTTGTTTTTTTAAACAAATGTTATTTCGCTGGACTTGTTTATTATGAGAAATACCGTGTGCAACAAATTAAATTTTCAAAAGGACTTTTTCTGAACTTTTGTTTTTTAAACAAAAGAATTGGGTGAAAGAAAACTTAGATTGACTTTTTGCTAAAAATAATATATTTCTTGTTTTGGTATTAGTTGAGCAAACTAATGATATTAAGCAAGCCGTGGGAAACTGATTTTTTAATACAAGTGTAAATTGTGTGGTGCGTAAATTGAATTCGTTTATGATGGATGCAGAATTCAAAGTGTCTCTTCTTCAATTGTTCAAATTTTAAACGGAACAAAACCTTGCTTTGCAAAATCAACAAATGCAACGACAACTTGAAAGTGAGGAGAAATTTCAAAAAAGAGCTTTTGGAGCAACAGAATGCCCAAATAAAAATGGAAGAGAGATTTCTAAAAACGCATGTTGAACAAAAAGAATTGTCGACCACACGAAAAGAAAGATTTGAAGAAAGGCTGTTACAGCAACAGAAACGCTTTGTGGAAATCTTTATGAAAACCCAGGCGGAACAGAGAAAAATTCTGGAGGCAACACAGTTAATGAAAGCAAACGAGAATCATAATGCACCAAACGACTGTGTGAAACACTACTGAAAACTTCAATTATAATCCAGAAGATGATGTCACTTTTGCTAAGTTCTATAGAAGATATGACGATATTTTTGTATCGGACTGCGGTACATGGACAGACGCTAAAAAAGTTAGGTTTTTGCTAAGAAAATTGGGAACTGCTGAGCCTACAAAGTCCATGAATTTTATCCTCCCAAAAAAGACCAAGGAGTTGAAAATCCAAGTGACAGTTACTCTACTAGCAGAACTGTTTTCTACAAAAACTTCTTTTTCACAGGATATATAAGTGTATGAATGTCACTAGAAGAGAGGAAGACGACTACACCACTTATGTAAATATAGTAAATAAGCATTGTGATGACTTTAAACTGAAGGAATTATCATCAGATAATTTTAAATGCTTAATATTTGTGCAACGGCTGGTCTTAAATAAAGACTCTGAAATCGGGTGTTAGGTTTTAAATAAACTCGAAAATGAGCCAAATTTAAAACTACAAAGCTTAGTGGAGACTGAACGGTTTGTTGCGTTGAAACAGGACAGTCGTGACAGAGGAAAGCGGAGTGTCGCACATTAACAAGATCTATCAATAACCAGAGGAAAAAACATGGAAAAGATCCACCTGAACCGTGTTGGAGGTATGGAAATAAACATTGGTACAATAAGTGTCCCTACAAATTCAAGCAATGAGACAACTGCTACCAGAAAGGACATAAGGCATCACATTGTAGGAAAAAATCTGGTAGAAAGAAGACATTCATTAAACTCACAAAAATTGAACCTGAGAAACGAAATATCCGGAAATATGTACAGGTTAAAATGTTCAAAAAGAAAGTAAGACTACAGCTTAATAGTGGGTCTGACATTTCTATCATTAATACACAGACATGGAAGAAGCTTGGGAAACCCACTATGATTAAATCACATAAAATGGCGAGAAGTGTTAGTGGTGAAAAAAAAATCACCTTTGAAGGAGAATTGACAAATATTTCTTTTCGGAATAAGACCGAGAAAGCAAAATTTTTGTCATGCGAAACTCAAATAACCTCCTTGGAACTGATTTGTTCAAAAAAGTTTAGACTATGGGATCTACCTTTAAGCTCCTTTTGCTAAAAGATTGAGGATTCGAATGTGGAAGCAGAAAAACTTAAGAGCAAGTTAAAAGAGAATTTTCCAGACGTATTTTCAGGCAGTCTTGGAAGGTGTACAAAAGCGGTAGAAAAATTTGAAGTCAAAGCAAATGAACAGCCAGTGTTTAGAAAGAAAAGAGATGTTCCATACGCTGCTATAAAATAAATAGATGGTGAATTAGAAAGACTCAAAAACGTGGGTGTCATTGAAAAAAATTGATTACAGTGAGTGGGCTACACCAACAGTTTACATCAAAAAGAGTAAAGAGATTCAGGTTTGTGCCAACTTCTCCATAGGCTTAAACAATGCATTAAAAGATCGCCATTATCCTCTTCCGAGCCCTGAAGAAATATTTGCAAAACTGAGTGCAGGGAAATATTTTTCTAAAATCGATCTTCAGTAATGCATATTTACAAGTTCCAGTCGAGGAGGAGTGTTCAAAGCTGCTATGTATCAATACACATAAGGGATTGTACAAGTTTAACAGACTTCCTTTTGGGGTCAAAGTCGCCCCTGCTGTTTTTCAACAAATTATGGACATTATGTTAAATGGGTAATTTGGACGATGTGTTAATGAACAGCGCTACCAAAGAACAAGGCTCATGTAAACCAAGTATTCAAAAGGATTCAGGATTATGGATTAAACAGGAAAAATGTACTTTTTTTAGGGAAAAATCATCGATGAACATGGAAGGTAGGATCCAGATAGATCGAGTGCAATAAGGGACATGCCTGCTCCAGAAAATATTGCATCTCTACAAAGTTTCTTAGGTTTGGCAAATTACTACAATGTATTCGTGCCAAACATGCATATACTAAGATCACCCTTAAATGAACTGTTAAAGACCAAAAATGGGTCTAGATGCAAGAGTGCAAAGAAGCATTTCAGGAAATTAAGGATATATTAACGTCTGACTGGTTTCTGGCACATTATAATCCCAAGTGTGATATTATAGTTGCAAGCGATGCCAGCACCTATGGCATAGGAGCATGTATATTACACAAAATGGATGATGGAAAAGTAAAACCTATAGCCCATGCATCCTGGACACTTCTACCAGCCAAAAATAACTACTCGCAAATTGAGAAAGAGGCACTAAGCATTATATTCGTGGTAAAGAAATTTCATTGTTTCTTGCAAGATAGGAACTTTCTGTTGCAAACAGACCACAAACCATTATTAATGATTTTCGGATCGAAAAAGGGACTACCACAACATACGGCAAATAGACTCCAAAGATGGGGTAGCATTCTTCTGAACTACAATTTTCAAATGGAGTATATACCATCTAAAAAATCTTGGTTATGCAGACGGTTTATTAAGTTAATACCTAAGCAGACAGAAACATTGGAGGATATGGTAATAGCAGCTATTCTAGCGGAAGTTGAAGTAAAAAATACTTTATATGACACGATAAGAAAACTTCCAGTAATGCTTGATAAGATTAAGAGTAAGGCAGAGATGGAAAAATTTATTATTAGCACGAAAGAAAAAAAAAATCAGCAGTAACCCACTGGATGAAGAAATTTATTAAATTTGCGATAACATCCTGTTATATAGCAACAAGGTTGTAATTTCTGCAACACTACAGAAAAGAATACTCAAGGAATTCCATGTAGGACATCCAGGCATATCAAGAATGAAAAGCCTTATGCACTCTTTCATTTTCTGGCCTAACATGGATAAGGATATAGAAGAAAAAGTCAGTGTAGAGGATGCGCATTAGCTATGAAAGCTCCTCCAACTCAATTCGGATCATAGGCAAAACCGGACCAACCTTGGTCAAGAATTCATTTAGACTTTGCGGGACCACGAAATAGTTTCTACTATCTCATTGTTGTAGACAGCTTATCTAAGTGTCCAGAAGTACTAAAATGCAAGAACCCCACATCTGAGGCAACTATCAACTTCCTGTATGAACTATTCGCTATGTTTGGAGTAGTAAACTGCATTGTCACAGACAATGGAATGCAATTCACGTCAACTGAATTTAAACATCTTTGCAAGGATCATCTAATTGAGCATATAACCATTCCACCATACCATCCAAGAAGTAATGTACAGTAAATGACAAAGTTCTCTGATTCTCTCTCCTCTGATCTCGAGCGCGTGGTTCAGTGGGGGAAGATGTGGCTGGTTACCTTTAATGCATCCAAAATCAAACTCCTATCCTTACATTATCAACGCTCTGATCCCGATCTGGCATCAATTGTGATGGATGGCTCTCGTCTGGGTGAGGCCCCGTGTTTTGACAAGCTTCTGGGTTTGACCTTTACTCCTGATCTGAAATGGAACACGTACATCAAGTCTGTTGCCAAGGTCGCTGGAAAGATGGTGGGATCCTTCTACTGCTCCAGAAGATATCTCACTACTGATGCAATTCTCTATCTATATAAAAGCCAAGTATGTCCAAGGATGGAATACTGCTGCCATATCTGGGCAAGAGCTGCTAAAAACAGCCTATCCTGCCTTGATAGAGTACAAAATAGACTTCGTGGCTTAGTGGGGGATGCCCTTTTCTCTACCCTGCAACCTCTCTCCCACAGAAGAGACGTTGCGAGCCTATCCTTGTTTTATCGTTATTTCCATGGCAGGTGCTCGTCTGAACTCCAATCTCTGGTCCCCCCTCGCCAATCTTTCACGAAAAACACCCGTCTAGCTGAATCCACTGTGAAAAATTTCCCCCACTCTATATCTGTGCCTAAATCAAAACGCGGATTCCATGAACAAAGCTTCTTTCTTAGAACTGCACGCCTGTGGAACTCTGTTCCGTCTGCCTGCTTCCCACCGGACTACAACTTGGATGTGTTCAAGTCCAACGTTAACAAATTCCTAATGAACCGCCCCCTTAAGTAAACACTTCATCAAATCTCCACACTAACGTAATGTACTTGCAATAACCCTTATCCCTGAGTGGCTTCCGGGCCTTGATAAGTGGTGATCACTGTGTAAAAAAAAAAAAAAAAAAAAAAAAAAAATGGTAGAAGATTCGTTGATACATTCAAAAGAGCTCTGAAAAAAGCTTGTGGATCACCGACGAATAAGTCAATCCAACAGTTTTTACAAGTTTACAGGGTCACTGCGAATGCAAACATCGGAATGCTGAAGACACCTGCAGAGGTCATGTTCGGTTGCAAGGGTAGATCGATTTTCCACAAGTTGTCACCAAACCAGGATAGGCCAAACCTCAAAAAACCGATAACAAAAAAATGGTATAAAGTTGGCAAAAGAGTCTTCTACAAGATTTACAGAAATAATAGAACTTTCTGGGAGTCCAACACTGTCGAGAAACAAATAGGCAACATGGTCTATATGATTAAGGGACCAGATTTTGTGCACAAACGTCACACTAAACAAATCCAGAAAAGATACTCGAACAGTAAGGTGACCAGATCGCCCAAGGACATCATGGACACAGTGTTTGATACTTTTCAGGTGCCCATACCAGAGACAGCTCCTGATAATAGATGGTCAAAAAGAAAACGGAGATCAACTGAGTTGATTAGGGTGAACCCAAAACAAAAACGTTAATAATCCGCAGGCGGAATATTTTCAAAAGTGGGTGTTACACTGGCCTTTCTAACACAAGGGAAATTACACCGGTTCTCACTATATATAGTGCCAGTAATACCTATACTGATGGAAGAAGCAACAGTACTACCACTGACTAGGTGGTGTGTAAGCCAGTTATACCCCTTTTCTACCTTTGTACCTGTGATGTTAAATACATTTGGTCCTTAAACCAACCTCAACTTGATTTTCTTTTTACTATTGTGCCACAACACAACAAAACGATAATACAATAATCAGTTTTTTTGGGGGGAGGGGGATTTTTTATATTCATTTAAAAATACATACTCAAAAAAACATTTTTTATAGTCCATTTTTTTTTTTTGTTGTTAAGATCAAAGCATGATATCTCTTCTCAGCATCCTGGCGATACAAGACCTTTTACTATTAACAAAACTATTGCATATATATACATAAGGAAATACAAAAATTACAAATGTATATTACAGAATATCAATTCATTATAAACTGTAAAAAAAAAAAAAAAAAAAATGTAATTAAAAGAAAAAAGAAATTGCCAGCATCCCCGCAACATTTGTGTTTTCAGCACAACTTCTTGACTTTAACCTGTTCTCTTTGCTGCCAAACATCCGACTCATCCTCCTCCTCATCACAGCTCATATGCAAATTATATTTTGGAGCCACAAAAAATAAATATTCAAATTAGGAACACCTAAAACTGCTATATTAACGATATTTCAAAATTTTATGCTGTATTACAGAATTAAATAAGCCTACCTGTTTTGATGTTAATATAGGATAAATGGGGGAAAATCCATTTATTGATTTAGATATTTACAACTGAAAAATAGTACAAAAATTACTTTATCACACAAGTCAATTTTAGTGACTACCTGTAAGGCAACCATTTGAAACTTGTTCAAAATTACAATCTTGCACTAAAAATAAAGGTTTCCAGTTGTTTTTATTTGATTGCAACAATTATTTTTCTTTTGATACTGTTCTTTTCAATTTAGAATGTTAAACCATAGATGTTAGATGTACTTCTACAAAGAAATAAATAATTGATCTAAATCGCAATCATGAAAAAATATATAAAAATCGTTTTAATATTATTTAATTTCTTTTTTCTTTTTTTTTTTCTTTTTTTTTTTTCAATTTTTCAATGTCTTCTCTGAATGATTTCAGGAATAATTATGCTTAAATATTTGATTTTTACAATGATACAAACTCAAATATGTAATATGCACTTGTGGATGCTACATAAAATAAAATTCAAGTAAATAAAAAAATTCCTATAGCTATTAGCTTTTATACAGACGTCATTAAAATTAATATTTGAATATTTTGAATAAAACTATTCAGATGTTTGCATTTGTTGTAACTATGAATAAATTAGGTTGTGAATCAAAATATAAATTCTTATGGAACAGAATAAATTTCATGCTATATCTTTCTCATTGACAAAACAAATAATCTTTAGGTCAATATTTGACTGAATGTTAATAAAATGAGATTTGGCAATACTGAAATCATTGCAACTTTGAGTAGAAATGTCCTAAATATATAACACAAAAGACCGAAGAAACAAATTAGTTTTGAATAGCAATTATTGACACTTCATAACCAATTTTAGAAATCATATAAAATAAACATTAAAAGAACACGTTTTAGTTTAATCTGAAAAAACCATGATGAACTAATATGCTGAATTCTACCCTCAGGCACAAATGACAAACTATTTTAACCAATGCTTTAATCCAATAGGTTATGTGTCAGAGATAACTTCTGATATTTATAAACCATATATATATATATATATATATATATATATATATATATATATATTTTACCTTAATGAGGTTAATTTATTGACGTTTACAAAAAATCCTCACATAAATGATCATAATTGCCTGATTTCATCTCTTTTAGAATTACAACTTACTGTATGTTGCCCCACTGTTACCTATAGAAAACAACACGTAACACCTTTACAAAGTACTTGGTTATATTCTTTTCATTATTTAAAAGAGGCCTTTAAAAATGATTGAACTACTTATGAATATTTTTCTGGTGTCTCGTGGACTATACACATGCATAATTTCTGATTAGCCTCTAAAATAGAGTAAACAAACCATGATAGCTTTGGGAGCAGATTTTATGCTTGGAGAGTAGTTGTTTTATTGAATAGAATTTCTTAAGCTATTTCTAGTTAGCATGTGGCTAGGTCATCAGACAATCCTTTCTTTACATTGTATAGATAATAGGAATTGAAGTTATCAAATGAATGTGGATTTAATTCTTGTTATGTGCTTCTTAACACTTTCAGGAAAGCCGGTTGATTTTTGTTTTCCTTTTCCAATGTGAACTACATTGGTGAATTTATAGAGTTCGTCTGATCAAAATAATACTTAAACTTTTTATTGGTTCAGCCAGAGTATGGATTATATATGTGTGTCACAGCCAATTAGTAGATTTTAATGATACCAATTGCAATGAAAATGTTTTAAAATGTAATCCATGATATAACCATGTTGACACACCAGTTCTCATTAGATCAGCAAAGTTAAGTAATGTTATCAACACAAGATGTATGACCATTTAGAATTACTAGGCACATGTCATCTCAAACGAAATAATGTACATGCTGACTGCGGACCACTGTATTTCCTGTGAAGTTCCACTTTTTTCCACAATTTGATGATAGGATAATAATTCCTTTAGTCATACACTAAAGTTTTCAGCTTTGTTTTTGTGAAAGAGGATTTAAAACCTTATATTAACAAGGTCCTTTACATGCATAGACACACAATATTATGCACACTAAATTTGAAAAACACCAACATTTTTTTTTTTTCAGAGAAAAAAAAAAATAGATTGCTCGTAATCAAAAATAGTGACTTTATTTACAGTAACCTGAAGAAATCCTATTAATGAAACAAATGAATTGTGCATTTATAAAGAGAAAGGGTTAAGTTTTATTTACATTCAAATTTTATTAAAATAGCTAAAAAAATAAACGATATCAAAAGTTGAATTAAAGGGAATTTCCATGTACTAAGATTTCATAAAACATACAAAATATAAGTTTTGATTTTTTTTTTCATGGTTGTATTTTTCTAAAAGCTGCACTTACAATTTATATTACTCCATGACTAGAACTTAATTCTGTTATCTGGTGTTATAAAAGTAGTTTTCAAATGTTTTATCAAAACCTGACAGATATGTATAGCTCAGGGGTTCTCATTAGGGGTGAAATTCGGGATTTAAGGGGGTGAATGACTTTGGAGAAAAGATCTACTGGAGATGCCCTGGGCCGAATATTGTAAATCCATAGTAGCCACTGCCACACTGAAATAATAATAATAATAATAACAACAATAATAATTCAAAACAGAATATCATAAATATATATTTAATAAATAATGTTTAATGGTTTCAACCAACTCCAATAGACATTAATTAATAATTATCACTACAAATAAGATTATACTAAGCTTAAAGATCAAATTGTTTCAACCATTCTCAATATGCACTAAATAATAATTATTACTAACAAGTTAGATCATACTAATTAAGTGATATCAAAATATCAGAAATAATAAATAAACTAAGGAACTGAAACTCTTTAAATTTAACTAATTAACTACAAAAAAAAAAAAAGAAAAAAATTATTCAACCAATGCGGTAATCTCCCTTTGCTAGGTCAACAAGTTATCCCCCTTGATAGTCAAATCTTAATTTAATTTAACAGAAATTCAAATTTCAACGGTCGGCTAATGAGAACGCAGAAAAAAAAAAATAAATTAAAAAAATTAAATGAATAAATATAAAATATTTTAATCATAATTATACAAATATTACAGTTAGTAATTAAATTAAATAATGCTGAATTTTGATAGTCCAACAAAATGAATTAAAATATTATTGTAATAATAATAGCAAATATTAAATAATTTCTGCGGTATAGGTGGCCTGTTTACTATGCACGTTTGAACAAAGTCGAACACATATCTGATGAAGAGATACCTATTCTTGAAATATGATAAATTCACAGATTTTCCAACAGACCGTCTGACGCAAATAATCTCAATACAACCTTGAATATAATGTATGCATGAAATATTTAAATATATGTATATACTGTATTCAGATTGTATTAATAAATCTTTTCTTCATTTGCTTCAGTTAGTGCCTCTCTGTTTTACTACTGCATTGTATTGCCTTCTACGAATCACATTTATGTACATACTAAACAATGCTTCAAGCAAACTACATTAACCTCTTATCTTTTGCTGAATTTTATCTCGAAGTATGTAGGTACCCTACAATAATTTTGTTTCTTCTACTGTCTGCATGTGTCTCTGTTATCTGTTTTTATTCCCATTATAATTCCAGTTGTTTTCTCTTTGTTAGCTATTCTGATTATGCCAGTTTTTGTGACTGTGCTTCGCTAGCTAGTCTATTTTTTATGTACTAAAACGGAGAATATTCTCCTGTAATTAAGCATATTACACATTCTTGTTTATGCATCCTTGTCATTGTATACTTCTTCATGTCGGCCATGGTGCTGAGTGTAGAAAAATTAAATCTATGAAAGTGTCTGTAAAAAGTTCCATTTATAAATTTTATATTTTATAATTTCGAATTTTCCATGTTTTAATTACAGAATTTGGAGCCCATCATGAGTATCAAAAAAAAAAAAAGAAAGTATGATCATTCATATATTGAGTATGGATTCACATCTACCGTCATCAATGGAGAAGAACGGCCTCAATGTGTTATTTGTAATAAAGCTTTGACAAACGATTCTATGAAACCAGCAAAGATGAAGCAACATTTACAAAATGTTCATCCTCAACATAAAGACAAAAACAAAAACTTTTTTGAACGTGATGGGAATGCTGTAAAAAAGATGAGGCTGGTATCAACAGATTTTAAAGAAAATAAACAGAAAATTACTGAAGCTTCTTATTTTGTAGCTCTTGAAATAGCAAAGCAGAAAAAACCACATACAATTGGGGAAAATTTGATTAAGCCTTGCTCTCTCAAAATGGTGGAAATTGTGTTGGGAGATGAAATAAAGAAAAAATTTGTTTGGAATGTAGTTCCATTCTCAAACAGTACTGTTCAAAGGAGGATAGCGATATGGCCACTGACATCAAGGATCAAGTTGTGCAAGAGATCAAGTCTTCAGCATTTGGATTATTTTCAATTCAACTTGATGAATCAACCGATGTGGCATCATGTTCCCAGTTGATGGTGTTTGCAAGGTATGTTCATGCAGGTTTATTTAAAGAGGAGTTTCTTTTTTGTTCTCTTCTTGAACTAACGACCAAGGCCTCAGATATTTTAGAAAAGGTTTCACTTTTTTTCGACTCAGAGAATCTTTTGTGGGATAATATGTGTGGGTGCTGTGCAGATGGAGCACCAGCTATGTTAGGGACAAAATCAGGATTCCAAGTATGTGTGAAAAGGCGAGCTCCAAAAGCAAAAGGCATTCATTGTATGATCCATCGTCAGGCACTCAAAGCCTCAAAAACACTTCCAGCTCCGTTTGAGAAGGTTTTGGATCAAATAATTCAAATTGTGAATTTTGTCAAAGGAAACACTCCTGACTTTTCAAGCAATTATGTTATGATATGGATGCTACCCATCATTCACTTCTTTTTCTCACAAACGTCCGTTGGCTGTCAAGAGGAAATGTAACTGAGCGAATATTTCAGTTTAGGGAAGAGCTCAAATTGTTTTTCGAGGTTCAAGCTAAGACTGAATTTCTTGCCTGGCTAAACAATGAAGAATGGATCATGCATCTTGCTTATTTGGTTGATATATTTGAGCAGCTGAATAAAATGAATCTTCAGATGCAAGGAAGGAATACAAATATTCATAGATGCCTTGAGAGCTTTTATGAGCAAGCTTGAAAATTGGAAGAGAAAAGTCAATACAAAAAATGTAGCTATGTTTGAGAAACTGACACCCATTCTTGATATTTATGGTGAAGATGCTTCCACAATTTGCAAAAAATGAAATTTTGCAGCATTTGACAGCACTGAAAAATGAATTCAGCAGATACTTTCCTGAACTTGATGATGATGAGTTCGATTTAGTAAGGAATCCATTCAAATTACCAGTTGAAAGAGTTCTAGATGATTGCCAAGATGAATTCCTTGAGCTAAAAACTGATTTGGAAGCAAGAGATATGTTTGATGAAAAATCAATAACAGAATTTTGGCCTCTGATGTGCGAATCCTACCCAAAAGTGTCGGAAATAGCTATCTGTGCATTGCTTCCATTTGTATCGACATATCTTTGGGAGTTAGGCTTTTCAACTTTGTTGCAAGTTAAAACAAAGCAACGCAGTAGGTTAGAGGTAGAAAACGACCTGCATTGTGCCCTGTCAATCACTCCTCCGAATATTTCAGAATTGGCCAAAGCAAAACAATCACAGTTTTTATCATTTCATGAATCGTAATTTTCTGAATTAAATTGATTGCAGATTTTAATTTCTTGTTATTTTACTTATCTTTTTAAATTGCATTAGTTTCATTTTTGTTTTTTAAGTAATTCATTATAAATAAAAAATAAATTCTGCTTTTATTTCTATTTTCTATATCCATCGATATTTTCAATTTGCATTTGATTTATAAAACTCAATTATAAACATAAGCCATGTATAATGTTGTGAATGTATATATACAAATTAGGAAAAAGAAAAGTTTTTTTTTTTGTAATATTTGCATATTATTTAGAATGCATTTTTGAAAAACATTTTTTGGAAATGAGGGGTGAATGAACCTTTGACAAATGGTAAAAGGAGTGCATGGGTCAAGCAAGCCTGGGAACCTCTGGTATAGCTATGTTTCGTTTTACAAATTGATTAGGGGAAATATAGGGATTGGTAAAGTCTTAATATAAAAATGTACAAGGTACATATACTATGAAAAAGGACATTACAGAAATTTAATTTTTGAGCAATAACTTCTTTTTGTTTAATTTTTTTTGTTTTAATTTAAAATAGCAAATAAAAGCGATTTTTTTGTATATTTAGTTCTTTTTATAAAAATGTCTCTGGTTCTTGCTTCTAAAATGTGAATAAAATTGAATTAAAACAATATTGATTTTTAAGTTCATAGTGAAAAACATTAAAAATGCATGCATCTGTACATAAATCAATATCGTTTTTAAATTTCAGAGCAACAATCCAGTTAAATTTCTCAAGTCTTATTCAATTTAGATTCAACTAGCTGTACTTACCAGGTGTTGTTCAGAGTCTTAAATAAATTTAACTTTTAAAAATCCTATTTAAACAAAGTTTACTTTGTTTAAATAGGATTTTTAAAAGTTAAATTTATTATGGTATCATTTGGTCAATTAAAACAAATTGTTATAAAACTATCATTTTGTTAATATTTTAATTTCTATAAAATTATTTGATGAAAATAGCTACCAAAACTTTCTTTTAATACATGACACCTTGCTAAGAAATTGAAATGTTTTTGCAACTTATCAACAATCAGATACTTTAATATTTATTGTTTGAAAAAATTATTGAAACATTATTCATAAACCGTATGTAACTTAGACTCTCCCTCTCTTTCTCTCTCTCAATATGGCTGGTGCTTAATGAAGAAAAAGACTAGAGGCTAGCGTCTTCTAAGAAGCTAGTGGCTGCAGTAGTTCCTTTTACTATCTCTACTATCTGTCAGAAAACATGGATGTGATCACAATAAAGCAAAATTAAAAATATATAAAGTGGGGAATACTATGCAGCTAAATAGTAATTGTTTCGTTTATCAGAAATATATGCATGGGTTGTCAATAAATGTGCAAAAGGTAATTGTATTCGCATGCATACTTATATTTTTTATTGAATTTGCAATTTCAAGTAAATGATAAATGTCTATGTTAAAGAAAGTGTGTGCTTTCTAAGTATTTGAATAACTAAATATCCAGTGAATGGGTATTTAGTTATTCAATTTTGGATTTTTTATTGGTAACAAACAATGAATATCTTGTCAGTTTCTCTTACTAAAATCTTTTATTTTAGAAGACAAAGGTTTTTCTCTTTTATTTGTCTTCCTTTTCCCTTTCCTAGATGTGATTCAACCAATAGGATCCAAGAAATTGTGTAAACCTTTTCTAGATACTTGACTTTTTAGGGACTTATATAGTTGTTGGTTATGGGACCTGAGATTATGGCTGGATTTGTGTAAATATATGACTTGACAGCCAATTCTAGTGAAAAGGTTGGATGCATTTAGAGCCAACGTTGCTGAGTGTGTTGACCTTTACTTTTACGAAATCGGCAATGTGTAGTCGATGATATGGGAAGGAGTACAGGGAATATGTATTTGCTTGCTTGAAAATCTTTACTTTTCACTTAACAAGGCCGATAGCCATTAGTCGCATGCTCTCATGTAATGAATGAATGCGTGAATGTAGGATTGACGTGAAATTCTTAAAAATAAACCAAAATTACTGAAAAATGGGCTGAAATGACTTAAATAAATAAAAAATAAATGACTTGGAATGACTTTAATGAACTTAAGGATGAATTGAATGACCTTAAGAATGACTTGAATGCTTAAAAAATAACTGGAATCCTTCAAAAACAACTTGAATGATTGATTTGGAGAATGACTTGAATGGCTTTGAGACTGACTGGTTGTAAAGTGGGTGATCATTTTACATTAAATTAATGCAGAAAAGTGACCCCCCCACTTTTTATCACAATAAGTACAGCATATAGTAAGAACAGATACTACACTTTGATCTTGGCCAAAAGGCCGAGAAAAGGGTATTTATTTGCTCCCCCACCGAGCAAATTAGGCACAAGGCCGATTTTAATGTGAGGAGTGAAGGGGAAATTAGGACAGCTCCCCGGGGAGTAGGGAAGCTGGATAATGACAACTGGTATGAAGGGTTGCCCCTACATTAACTAAGGTCTTATATGTGGGGTTGGTATTTATTTGCTCCCCCACTGAGCAAATTAGGCACAAGGCCGATTTTTAAAGTGAGGAGTGAAGGGGAAATGGGGAGCAACTCCCCGGGGAGTAGGGGAGCTGGATAGTGATAATTGGTATGAAGGGTTGCCCCTACATTGACCAAGGTCTTATATGTGGGGTTTCCCCCACATATGGTCTTTGCTTGCAGTATCTGCCGGAACAGATACTACAGCCAAAGGCCAAGAAAAACTTAAAAAGCTAAGAATAGCATCTATTAACAACAGACCTTTGATCTTAACCAAAAAGGCCAAGCACAAAAGTGTTACGGGCAGACAGACCGACGAAGTGACTTATAAGAGTCGCTTGCATGTGACTAAAAACTGAAACAGAGAAATAAATTATAAAAATGTATCCAATATGCTAGTTCAATATTTTGTCTGGAAAAAAAAAAAATGCTTGGAAAAATATGTTTAAATAGTGGTACAACGTGACAAATCTCGTGACAGGAAACTTGACCAATCATATCACCCTAATTTCCTTCAAATAAATGGTTATAAACAAGATTCTTTTGAACATAATTAATAAAATATGAGAGTATATGTGCATGAGTATTCACACAAATATTATAAAGTCCTGCCATGTTAATAGGATTCAAAATATATTTCTTTAACTTGATAAATGACATTTTTATTAAGAATGTACATCTTAAATGACATTTTTCTAACGAATAGACTGGCAAAATAAAAAAAAATATTTTGAAGGTTAATCATCATTAAAGTGATGCAAAAACGTTACTCCATGTATTTCGCATCAATCATACTACAAAAATAATGCAAAACATTTAACACTTAACAAAAACAAGAGAAGCTGGTGCAGAAAACAATTTACAAAATAGTAATCTTTTAGTTAACTGCTAAGTGCTACCTTTTATGACAATGCATCCTTTATATAGTTACACTGGAAGCCCTTCACTACTGGTCATTGTTAAACCCAAGAGTGGTTCATTTGTCTACCAAGCCAGTGATTACATCAGATAATTTGCTATTTGATTGTTGGGTTTCAACCAAACAGTCAGCAAAGTATAATCCAACTGAAGAAAAGATTTTCTTGTAAACAATTCAGTTTCTTATATATTATCTTAAAAAGCACCTTTTAGAGATTATATTTATAGGATATTTCTGTAAAGTTTCATGTTTATTCACAAAAGGTAAGAGAAAAATAGATTTGTATTCAATGTGTTTTTTAATTTTCTTTTCCTAGCAGATATTAGTAACTTCTGATTGCTGAATACTATAAAACAAACAGCTTCACTAACTTCAAATCATAAAAAAAAATGTAGTGTTATTTCTTTTATTGGGGTCATAGTTTTTTGCATTTACACAAAAAATTGAAAAGTAACAAATATTTAACTTCTGACAATTCACATCTCGGTTGTTATATTCACAATATTTTTGTCTGATGTAACGTCTAACATTCTTTAGGTGCATCCTGTCGAACTTGAGAACCTGTACGAAATTTCAAATTGAACCTTTTATTTAATACATAGGGTAGATTGTTCTCATTTTGAGTAGAAGTGTTAATATTTGTTATTCTGATTGTTAACCAAAGCCGTTACCTGTTAGGCCATGTGCACAAATCCCTCTTTTAAATTAGTATTAAAAATCTTGAACCTAAAATTATATTTTTCTCTCCGAGAATAAATAAATATTTGCAAAGATTAGTCTTCCTCTCATCACTCCCCTCTCTCTCTCCCTCCATCAGTGGCAATGAAAATGAGAAGAAAAAACTTAAGTTTTAAGTTGGAACATTCTTCTCCACCTTCTGTCCTTATATTAAAAACAAAGAAAGGAAAAACTCATTTCTCATGTCATTTAATGACATCATATCGCCAGTCATTTAAACACAGCATGTATACTCACTGAAGTTGCCTAGAGTTCAAGGTAAACCGCCCACGCATTGTGACTTAGTTCAAAGAACATGTGTGGATAACAGACATGAAGAAAAACAAACCCATTTCTGCCCAACATTAGAAGAAAACGTTAGTTTTGTATTAGAGTCTAAGCCATCAATAGATACATTTCTTTCTCTTGAAAAAAATTCTTTTTGGAGAAATAATATATTGCAAATATTTTACATTTTAAATATATAAGTCTATACGGATATTATTGAAAAGCCTAAACTAAATACAATTTTAAAATAAATGTTGAATTTTCGAACAATCTTTGATTATAATGATTTGAAGCCCCAAAATTCAAAATCTACTTATTGAGATAGCCATCTTGAATTCCAGATATGAAAAACACTTTTTCAGTTTCTATTGTTTATTTGCTTGTTGTATGGCATTCACCCTAGGTGGATTGAACTGGCTTCCTCCAGAGGAAGTGTCAAGGGAATATTCACAGGCAGTGATCATTTTTATTAAGAATACAATTACCCTGGATTACTATATTTACAGCGAATTGTGCCAAAACAAAACTTCAATACAAACTATTTTAGTTTTCAAATTTAATGAAAAACTGTTGTTATATAAGCTGGGATGCGGATAGCTAAGCGTCCTGTGTTACAGATGTATAAAAATTCAAAATCTTATTCATGCATCCCAGCGACACACGTCATTTTTTCATGAAAAACAAAAAAAAACAAAAAAACTTTCACAAATGATATTTCGTAATCTTTTTTTGTATATGTACCATTGCTGTGAATAAGTATCAGGTTTTTATATTTTTTGTGGTGGTGATATTTTTTTTATGGCTGGCTTACCGATTGTTCTTTGGATTCAAGTGAATTCTAGGGTAGAATAACATGTTTTTTTTTTTTTTACATTAAATTTTTGTGAATTGTATCTGGTATATCACGGAGGTGCATCACTGCATCACATATTGGTAACTTGAATCTGTGATATATGACAAGCTGCAGAAGAGAGAAATACTTTGATATCATTCCAAAGGATTAATAATGAAGCTTTGTGTTTGGATGAGTGCACTTATACTATGAATCTCAAGAAAATTAATAAGAGATATTTAAATAATGCCGTCATATTTTATAGGCACTATGCTTTATAATGCACCAGTAGGGCTACCCGGTGTTTCTCGGATCCATAAAATGCTAAATAGTAAGTATGGGCAATAATGGCGCAAAAAATAGGGTGACATAGTTTTGAAACCCTGTTTATCATATTTTTTTTGTAAGTTTCTGACTATTTTTTATTGTATTTGAGAGATTAAAGTCTAAAGGAAAAAAATATTTGTACATGTGAAAAAAAGGTTATAATGAAAAATGTTTTCACAGCGATATTCGGAAGCTGACAAATTCAGCTAAATTTTGAAGTTAAATAAATTCATTATAAAAATTCTTTAAAAGATAAATATTAGTTTTCTGGATTTATTTCCAAGATAATTAGTAAAATCAAGTCCTGAGATATTAAACAAACAAACAAACAAACAAAAATACACCTTGTTCGTACAAAAATAGCTTAATTAGTCTCCAAAAGTGAGTGATTCTAGGTTTGCATAAACCAAAAACTAATTCGTCTAAATATGGATTCTACAAAAGTTCAAAATGTCAGAAAGTCAAAAAGCTGTCTGAAAATGATGTCAGGTAGTTGGAGAAAGGTAAGGGGTGCTGGTTTTCTTGTTTTTCTTCAGCTATGTATCCGTACATTCCTAACGTGAATGTTTGTATAATTTTTACCATTTTTTAATTTAATTATTTTTCTGTGTTCCTGCTTTTAAATTAAAAATATATTTATTTTATTTTTCAAAATTATAGAAAAATTATATCACGGCAAAATTTTCACGTTCATTCAAGTAAGGAAAATATTAGAATCTTACATATAAAAATTACTCAAAACATGTAATCTAAAACAAAAATAAATAAAAAAAATAAGGTAGAAATATTTTTTGCAATTATAATTTTTTTTTGTGTGAAAATATTAAATAAACAATGCTTAATTCAATAATATTGATAATTTAAGAAATTTTTCTTCCAGTTATATCGAATTCATTAATCCAGATTTTAGGGGCTTTTTTGTAATCTTCATGAAAAAAATTAATTTTTCTTTTATTGTTACAATTTACGATACTTTATTTTCATAAAAAAAGCAAAAATAAATTATTTATATATTTTTTTTTTACTACTGGAAACCATAACTTTAGTAAAGGTGTTTTTGTTTGAACAAAATAATACATTTCCACTATGATTCAAATAAAAATAATGTTCTTTATATTCCGTGATCATAATTTGATAAATACTGAAAATTTCATTAAAATTGGTTAATTTCCTGATTTTTTGGTGAATGTTTAAGTAAAGGGAGGGGTCAAAATGTTTATACACTTTGAGCATCGGCATTCATTTTGCACGTACCTACTAAATAGAAGTCAAATAGTATGTGTAACATCTTTATATTAAAACTTCTACTTCTGTCCCCCACCTCTTTCTCTAGCTGCCCCCTCTATTGTTCTCTCTTTCCACCCCTCTCTAACATCTTACATGTTTATTGTTCCTACTTAACACAGTTGAACAAAACAATGATATTCTTGATCCAGAACACTTTTGTTCCTCTATTTCACCTGTTTTTACAGTAAAATGAAGAGGAATGATGTTGAGAAGGAAAATAGTCTAAAGAAATTTAAATGTAATACTGTAATTTACAATGTATTGTTCTTGGACAACTCCTGATAAGGGAACTATTTCTGTCCCACTCCTTCATATCCTTACTTACAAAATATTAGTGGTAATAATGACAATCAATTTGTCCAATACAACTCGGAGAAAAAAATGGTTCGGTTACTTTTTTGCCACACTTACCAAATACTCTGATATAAGTGATGAAGCCTTTGTAGCAGCTAACACCAGCTAAATCACAGGTAGAAACTTCTCACAGCCTCGAGATTTGAAATCCATTTTCTCCCTGGTCAAATCACAAGGCAGCTCTATATAACGTGACAGAGTCAAAGGCGAAATCATGAACTTTTAACTCTCTTTGATCCTGACCCTGCCTAGGTGCAGACATCGCCTGGGGCTGCTAGCTATGGCTCTTTTCAAAACTCCCATTTGTTTCCACATGCGGTACCCAAACGAGCATTCTTTATTACGCTAAAGAACATACATCAATACAACCCACACTCGAGCACGACTACACGTCAACGCATTGAAGACTTTGCCCTTTCTTTCTCTTTTAACCGGCTTCCTTTGTTCCAGCAACTACTAGCTATAAACACGTGCACGCATAAACACTGAACTAGACTCTTCTTCAACAAGCCGGCAACGTATTAATTCTATCATGATGCACGAACACTGGACTATTCTATTCTTCAACCAGCTGGTATGATATTAAATCTATCTTTAAACATATTGAACACTTTTCTCTCTCTTTCAATGAACTCTCTTACTAATACGTTTCGCTCTTCTACCAAAGCTACTAACGAAAATGACAAATAAAGTTCGTTCATTAAATGTTAAAATGAGACTTCCTTTCGTCGTATTCATTTTAAACTAAACCTTAATCTCACTGTCCCAAGGGCAAAATCAAAGTTTGATAAGAAATAATGTTGATAATGACAATTTCACCGCTTCCAGAGAGCGCCAAGTAAAATAAAATAAAATATGGGCTAAATCTTTTTCAGTTATTTATTAAATGCATCTTTAGTAAATGTATATATGAGAGAGAGAGGATTCTTGCCCTAAAACTGAAGACCCACTACTCAAAACAACGAGGTATTACAAAAAGGCTGATTGGGAAGCCATCAGGGAGCTCATCAGAGATGCCCCATGGCAAAATATCTTTACTCTTCCAGCGGAACAGTGTGCAAATGAGACCACTGAATGGTTCAAAACTGCTATTGAAGCACATGTTCCCGCACGGAAATTCTATAGCAAGCCCCACTCCCCCCAATGGTTTACTTCTGCTTGTGCAGCTGCCATTTGTCAAAGGCAGCATGCGTTCCGCAGATTCAACCGACATAAGTCCAGCTCAAATAAACAGAAGTTTATAGAAGCTAGAAATAATTGTAAGAGAGTGATAGAGACAGCTAAGACAGATTACTCTGAAACCACCAGAAAACGCATCGAAGCACAGAAATTAGGAACCCGGGATTTTTGGAAAATCTACAACAGCGTAGTAAATAATGGACAGTCAACTATTCCCCCACTATCAAACGATCATGAGGTTGCTTGCACGGCAATTGACAAGGCTAATCTGCTTGCCAGTCGGTTTGTCTCAAACTCCACACTGAACTCGGTACACCACTCACTCCCTGATTTTCCTCTGCGAACAGACACCTCACTAGACGATTTGAAAATCACCCCTTCTCAGGTACATGCTATTATAAAAAACCTAGACACCTCAAAAGCATGTGGACCAGATCTCATCCCGGCTGTGCTATTAAAAAAATGCTCTGCCGAGATTGCTCCAGTTCTGTCCAAACTTTACAATAAATGCCTTAACGAATCTTGTTTTCCCGACTGCTGGAAAACCGCCTCTGTGGTACCAGTCTTCAAGAATTCTGGTGAAAGAACTGACCCACTAAATTATCGCCCCATTAGCCTCCTCCCGCTTTTCGCCAAAATATTTGAGTCCTTAGTTAATCAAGCCCTAGTCCAGCACCTAACAGCTGCTAAACTCCTGACTGACAAATAATATGGATTCAGGCAAGCCCGTTCAACAGCAGATATCTTAACTGTAGTTTCTGAACGTATATACCGTCCATTGGATAAAACAGGGGAGGGTAGAGCGGTGGCCCTCGATATATCTAAGGCTTTTGACAGGGTATGGCACGATGGTCTTCTAAGGAAAATTAGATCATATGGAATCACTGGAAGAATTCATAATGTAATTAAATCCTTCTAAAGTAATAGAAAAATCAAAGTTGTCCTCGGCGGTCGTACATCCAAACAATATGACATAAATGCGGGAGTACCTCAGGGGTCTATCCTTGGACCTCTATTATTCCTGATATTCATAAACGACCTCCCTGATAAAATTGTTTCGGAGATGGGTATATTTGCCGATGACACCACTCTCTATAACAGATATGAGGGGAAAACAAATGAACACATATCCAAGGAAATGGCAGAAACGCTAGAGGATGACCTCCAATCCGTAGTGGAATGGGGACAAAAATGGTTGGTCACATTCAATGCTGCTAAGACTAAGCTTGTTTCCTTCAATAACTACAAGAAACCTTCTCTGCCACCAATAGCAATGGCCAAGAACACATTACCTGAAAGTACTTCTTTTAAACTCCTCGGCCTAATGTTTACAGGGAATATGAACTGGAATAGATACATTGAGAGCATTGCCAAGGCTGCTGCAAGGAAGGTTGGCTCCCTCTACCGTGCTAGAAAACTACTTACGCCTGACAGTATCCTATACCTCTATAAGGCCACCATTCGCCCATGTATGGAGTACTGTTGTCACATCTAGGATGGTGCATCTGCTTCTTGTCTCTCGCTCCTGGACAGGGTTCAAAAGAGAGTCGCCAACCTGATAGGTCCTGAACTGTCATCTAGGCTTCAGCCTCTGTCCCATCGACAAGATGTTGCATCCCTCTGCCTGTTCTACAAATACTTCAATGGTGAATGCTCTGACGAACTGCAAACACTTGTACCTCCCCGACGTAACTACCTCCGACAAACCCGACAAGCTACTAAGTCATCCCTTTACAGTAGAGATCCCTAGGTGCAAGAAAGCCTTTTACTCCAATAGTTTCTTCCCCAGAACTGCGGGTCTTTGGAACTCCCTTCCGGGATTCTGCTTTCCCAACTGCAATGATATGCAGAAGTTCAAGTGTAATGTTAACAAACATCTTTCTACTCATCTCCCTTCATAATGACCCCGCTAATTAAGTCCCTGATAGTAGCCCCCTGCTTCAAAGTGGCACTGTGCCTTGTTTGGGGTTAAAATCGAATTAAAAAAAAAAAAAATATATACACAAACACATAAAAATGTGCCTTATGTTGAAGTTATATACGCATATTCTAATCTGCAACATTATCTCCATTGATCAATAACATTGTGGAAAATAGGATCTTATCAAATGAAAGGAAGAATTACAAAATCTATGCATAGAAAATCATTCATTTTATTGACAAATTTGTTAAGACAACATGAAATAAAGTGTTCATAAAGAATTAGAGTTCAAAGAATCTGAAAATCTATAATATAAATCTCACCTGTCTGTTTAAATGTATGTATGTTTGTATAGCTGCCTAAAACTTTCGACAGAGACGACGGATTTACACGAGATTGGTATCATTTTGAAGCTCGACCCTTAGGACGACAAACATAAAAAATTAGCTAAAAACATTAATTCTTTCACCCTCAACTGGGCACTTTTCTACAGGGAAAGGTCGCTTTTTTCACCGATATTTTTTAGTCATCCCCTCTTTTCGACTGACTAGCCTTAATTTAAACCTTTGCCATTTCCGGTTTGGCGATGGTCACAACAGCAAAGACGTCACGTTTTTTTTGTTTTTTTTACACATTCTTTTCCTCCCTCAGGGTACAGGTTCGAGCCTGCCTTCCTACTACTATTTTTTTTTTTGCTCAACACATACCTCCAAACACCCGGACAATGCCAGGCAAGTCTAATATATAAAAGGCAAAATAGCCGTAGCGTTTGTGTATGTCCACAAAAGGCTTTTTGCGTTGGGTTTGTCATGTTGGTTAGATTTCGGGAGAAGTTTCCTTATATTTCCTAGATTGTAGTATCTCAGATTTGCAAACGGACATTGTCTCTATCTATTTTTTGATAGAGTTTTAAAAAATTCCCTCGTTTCAAGTGTTTGTTTGTCTTTTTCATATAAATAAAGCAAAACTAATCAAATGCAAACACAAACACTTGGTCTGTAATTGGTCCTTGGCCAATGTAAGGGAAACCCTTTATATTGAGGCAATTACTATTTTAGATACTGCCAGAGTGCCCCCTTTTTGATGGAGCTGGTCTTCCCCCACATGAAAAACGACGATTTGCTTTCGTGTTTAACCAAATAAATAAAACGACAGAAAGCTGGAAGCTTAACTGCCCCCAGGCCAGGTTTTAAGGCTACGTTCATTTCTGCGCATGCGTGGTGACTCCTTTGATTCTTAAGTTAATTATCAACTCATTGAAGTCACTATCCTTTTTGGCCTAATGGTTAGCGAGGAAGACTAATTACCCTACATTTTGGAGTTCGATCCCACTTCTCTTTCTATCTTTTTTTTTTTTCTCATGTTCTTTTCCTCCTTTGCTGTTTGGATTCGGGCCTGTCTGCCTATTACCACTTTTTTTTTTTTGTTTTTGGCTCAACACACCTCCAAACATCCGGGCAGAAAGAGATTATTTTGCTGTATCATAGATCTCCAACATGACGAGACAAGCAAATGTTTGAACTAAGATTAAAGTTCTAATTTTTTTCATGAGATCAGCAATTCTAACAATTTAATCATCAGTACATGCCACAACGAAGTGAAGTTTTAATGTGTATATAAACAATATCAACCACCAATGATTGATTCATTCATTTATATGAAGATCTTGCATTATCGGTAATGAATGTTGACCATTTCACAAAGGAGTGGAGTTATTATTCCAAAACTATGTAATTAATTCCCAGTCATAAGTTTTTAATTATTTCTATTTTTATTATATAGTACACGTTACACTGCATAGTGGAACACCACTAAACAACTCCTCAGAGACAAATGTACATCATTAAAAATACTATTAAAACATTTATTATATTGAATGAAAAGGATTTGGAAAAGATAAAAGGAAATGGAAATGAAAACGTATAAAGTTTGTAAAACAAATTAAAAAAATTCTTACTGTAGTGTTTTATAGGCAATAAAAAGTAATTGAATTCAAAACACATATGAAGAACGTCTTACATAGAATCGCTATACTTAATAAAGTAGGAAAGTTTTTCCTCCACATTACAAAATGATAGTATAGCTTTATAAACGCTGCCCCCATACATAAATCAAAAATGGTCATACTATCTGCCAATACTTGATGCAGGCTTTCCAGTTATTATCATCCAATTTTATTCACTATCACAAACTGCTACATTATGTCCAAAGAGAGTAACTACTTCAAACAAATCATAGTAAAGGATAACTCACTATTTTCCACTCTACAATTGGCAAACATCTCCCTTCTTTGAACTCCTAGTAATGGATCAGTAGTGCTGTTTTTATTCAATGTTTTTTTTTGTTATTGAGTGTGCTTTTATGGTCATAATACATGACTTTAAAATCTGGGGAAGTTTTGCTCATGTATTATTTCTTGTTATTTGTGTGTTTTTGACAAATATTGTGACTTGGTAAGAATTGCTTTTGATTAGGTATTTCTTTTGAAGTGGACAGAATGCACAAGTTCTACAGTAGCAATTTTTTTTCGTTCATTATTAGTTTTCTTATTTCCATTAGGGTGATTGGTATTAGGTTTGGATTATTATTATTTTTACTTGTTACACAATAACAAAATACTAAATGGGAACAATGAAAAAAAATTATATGTAAAAGTGGCCAAGATAGCATCAATTGGGATTAATGTTCCTTGAAGCCCACTGTACCTTCTGTGAAGACAATCATCGACAGCTTGTGCAGAATACAGAGTTGATGCAAAAACCAGATCTGCAAACTTCAAACAAATTGGCTAAAATCTTCCAGAGTATGAGACTATACACAGCATATTATGTGACAGTGTTTGTCACAGACAGACATGAAATCTCACTTATGATAGTGTAATGATTTCATCACATGGAACGTTTTCCAAAGCTGATGAATCAATGTTTTTTCAGAAATAGAATTATTTCTTACTGTAATATTGTATGATGGTTTCCTTCCATCTGAACAATGTTAGAGTTCCTTGCCAGTTTCTTATTAAACTCAAATAAAAAATGAAGTCACCACCACTGAGACTGTATCAGCTAACATGTTGACAACTTGTTGTTTGTGTCTTCTTTTATGACCCTATCCTACGGCCACAACAACTGGCGATGAGGTTTCAATAACTCTTGAGGGAAAACTGAACTTTTAAATACCCGGGTTCCCACAACAAGTGGCAATAAGAATTTGAAAACGCACGTTGACAAGTCCAATTTAAGATTCTGCAGTGTTGCACAACTGTACTTTAACTAACAACGTGGTATTGCAACACCGACCTAGCGATGAAGATAGTGTTCCAAAAACACTAGTAATGAATCATTCAGATCGTCGGTACTGTAGAACCAGACGAATAAGCACGTTTTAAGAACCAGTAAGCAACTCTGAAAGTTGCACTGAACTCTAAAAGATGCTGAAAGATTGTTTCTAGGAACCACTAAACTCATTTCGCTGCACCAACTAAAAAATAAAGATAAAAAAGAAAAGATTATTCAATGGGTAAAAAGCTATAAATGAAAAATCCGTAAGTTGATGTTTTTTTTTTAAACTAAAAAGTGACTTCTGTTTTTCATTTTTTCTTGGGTTTTCTCTAGAAGAAAATTAAATGTGATAAAAAGAACTTGATTTTAACTTTTTGTTCTGCCAAGAGAAAAATGGAGAATTTTAATTAAGTGCAATTTCTTTTACCTCAAAATTTAGATTTTCTTGAGTGTTAAGAGAATAAATGGCTATGTAAAAAAACAGTAAATTGTTTTGTTTTTTTCCACATGTTTAAAGCCATATACAACTTTTTAATTCCCTTTTCTTAAAAAAGAAGAAACAATGGAGGACCTAAGATCTACTTTCATATAAATGTGAAAACTCGTAAAAGAATTTAAAAAATTACCTGTTAAATATACCCAGTGAACCAAGTGCAAGAGAGATTAAAAAATTCACTTAAAGGGACGGTTAGATTTTAAAAAGATCTCTCTGATATGAGATAGCAGGCGAATATTTGTATCCAGCAGAATGCCTCATCCCCAGCTTTAACAAACTGATAAGAAAATTGAAAAAAAAAGTGAGAACAGAATTAGCTAAGAAGTCAACATTCATTGTGACTTTTTAATGCTATCATATAGCAATTTGAAAACCTTGAGAAATGCAATTTTACTGATTTTAGCTTCAAGAAACTTTAAGGGAGAGGAAGACAACTAATTCGATGTTACTCGGGAATAAATTAAAACGAATGTGTTCCATTATATTGTTGAGGAAGAGAGAGAGGGGGAAAAAAAAACAAAAAAAAACTGGCCATTACCAGGAAATACTTGTTTCATTATAGTTTTTTTTAATGTAAATATATATATATATATATATATATATATATATATATATATATATACAGACTTGCCAATAAGCATAAATCGGTGCTGTTTGTAACAAAAACACTCGGCTCTCTTGATACTGTAGTGTAATGTGAATAAAATGAAAAACATAAGCGCTAATAATTTCCCTTATTTTCATAATAGTGTAAAGGCCAAATACTCAAATACTAATCAGTTTCAAGTGATTTCAGTTATGTATCTCAGCATTAAAAACAATTATAATAAATAGCCACACTGAGGAACCTTGATATGAAGAAACAGCTACCTGTAGATAACATATAAACAACCCCCTTAATTCTATCAGAATAATCTCAATGACTAAACTATAACAAACTATATATAGATAGATTTTTTTAGAATGTCTAAAATTGCTATTCAAGAGCTGTATATATTATTTTTATACAATTCAACTTCATTATAGAAAGAAATTCTGTATCTAGCGTTTCTTTAAAGAAAAACGAAAGATAACAATTCTAAATTTTATTACATTTGTGAAAAATACATTAATACTGTTGCAATATTTTTGAGCTATAATGGGGTATGATACACACACCGTCAGGAGATTCTATTTATAAACAATGCTGCTAGGAACTGATGAATCAAATTAATTCACGTTCTGCTACCAACCAATCAGAAACCAGAATTGCTCCATAAAAATTAAATCTTTTCTGTAGCAACTTCGCATATGTTTTCTTTGTGTCAACTTGGGAAGAATCTTTCTGTGGCTTTGTAGACAATATATGACGAGCCAGTCACTGTTGTGTCCAATGCACAAATGACACTGCGCCTGCGTGATAGGACGAGAAATCCGGTTGGTACTGATTTGCATGAGTTGGCACCCACGCAGTGATAAAAGACGTCGGACTTTTGTGTGTGTGCGGCATTCTTTCATTTACTTGGTGAAAGAGATTTTGTGCTGTTCGTCTCAGTTACACGAATCAAGGACAAGAAGAAAGGGACAGCGAGAACTGCACATAGAACATACTGATTCAAGCTATTTCGGCATTATGACTGAAGGAAGGTTCAACCTAAAATTAGTACTGGAATATGACGACACAACATCTATTGTAGACTGGTCAGAGAGAGTGTACCTCATCTGCAAACTCTCGGGAGTTGACAGTCGAACAGGGCATCCCCTTGTGACTAGCTGGAGGAGCTTTTGACGTTTACCAACAGCTGTCAGATGCAGAGAAGAATAATGTAACACAGGTGAAAGATGCACTGCGCAGGGCCTTTGCACTTGACCCATGTGAGGCATACAAGCAGTTTGCAAGACGCACCTTACACTCGGACGAGTCGGTAGATGAGTTCTATGCTGTGTTAACAAAGCTCTCCAGTCTGTTCGGAGGAGTCCCGAGGCAGACGCTGAAGTATGCATTCATGGCTGGACTGCCTGCCCATACCTAGGAGTTGCTACGTGCATATGCTGACATCAACCAGATCCCAACAGAAAGTATGCTCAGCCGAGCAAGGTCCGTGGTAAATAACGAACGGGTTGCAGCTGCTGTCGACAGGTCAGACACGGAAAAAAGCGCCTCTACACAAGCCCTCTGAAAACTCACTGCAGTGTTTCAATTGCTCTGGAGCTAACAATCTTGCTAAGCACTGTCAGCTCAAATGATCGAGGCAGCACCGTACACCATGCATTTCGATGCTACCAATGCCAGAAAGAGGGACACATCGCGACACAATGTCCGGAAAACGGAAACGAGGGCGAGATGTGAGCACCACTCTCGCCCCAAGTAGGATGAGAACCGACCTTCCAGTGAAGCACGTGTATGTCAACGGAGTGATTCGGGATGCATTGATTGACTCTGGGTGCACCCGATCTATAGTAAGGAGTACGGTTTGTGGTCCACGGAATGGACACAAGACAGAGGTACTGACTATTGATGGAAAGAGTATGACCAGCAAAGGAGCGACCAAGGTCAGTTTGCAGGTGGATAAAAAGATCCCCGTGGTGGTGATGTTGGCTATGGATGGAGATCTGTTGGGATTCGATCTCTTGCTTGGAATTGATGCCATCCGCCCATTGGGTGGTTGTTCATATAAATGAACTCAGTGAGGCCAATTTCCCAAAGGAAGTTTGCGGTGTCGGCCCTGCTGTTGCAGTGAAAATAGAACGACCTGACTTTGATGTCATATTCGACCTGACTAAGAAACATTGGACAGCAACCTGGAAATGGTCGAATGAGTAGCCGCCACAACAACTGATCAATCAGACACCTGAATACACCGTGCCCAAACACATCCGGAAGGACTATGATTGCGAATTGCAAACTTGGATTCGCAATGGATGGCTGATACCATATCCGGAGAAAGAGCTTCGTCTACCCAAGGGATTAATCCCACTAATGGCGATTGTTCAGCATAACAAAAGGAAAGTGCGGCCTGTTATGGATTACTGCGAGCTAAACGACCATATGGATGCATACATGGCACATGCAGATGTGTGTTCACAAAAGCTGAGGGACTGGTGGAGGAAGGGGTCCGATGTGTCAGTGTTGGACTTGAAAAAAGCCTACTTCCAGGTACATGTGCACCGTTCTTTATGGCCATTTAAAACTGTGGTTGTGAAGGGGGAGAGATACTGCCTGACTAGGATGGGATTTGGGTTTAACATTATCCATTATGCAGGCAATTGTCGAGGCTGTTTTGTCTGAAGATGCAACTGTTCAAGAAGCAACATCGGCATATATAGATGATTTATACATCAACAACAGCGTGGCGCCCGCGAAACGAGTGAAGCAGCATTTTCTTCGGTTTGGATTGGAAAGCAAGGAACCAGAGTGGTTTGAGGATAGCACACGAGTGCTTGGATTGGAGGTCTGTGGGGAGCATGGCACTCTGCGATGGAAGCGTGGTAGTATGATTCCAGATGTTCCAGAGATTGTGACTCGTTGAGCCATTTTTCCCCTGTGCGGGAATTGACCGGGCATCTGCCAGTGTGTGGGTGGCTATGAGCAGCAACAGGAATCATAAAGCGACGGGCCAACACCGTAACCCAAGGATGGGATGACACCACAGAGGATGTTCCACTTCAACAAATGCTCCAGGAAACAATAGCAAGGGTGAAGCAGAGCGATCCCTCACAGGGTCTGTGGTGTGTAAACGGACAAGATGTCAATGTATGGATGGACGCAAGTTCCCTGGCAACTGGCGTGCTCCTGGAACATGACACTATTGTTTTTAAAGATGCATTTTGGCTGCAATCCACGAGCAACGTGCAGCATATTAACTTGGCTGAACTGGATGCAGCGTTGAAGGGCATCAACCTTGAGTTACACTGGAAGTGCAAATTTATACACTTAAAAATGGACTCAGTAAGTGTGTTTCACTGGTTAGTGGACACGCTCACTGGAAAAACTAGAGTATGCACAAAGGCTACCAGCAAAATGTTACTCTGACGATGATTGGACACAATAAAATCACTGGTAGAAGAATACGGATTTTCAATAGACGTTTCTCTGGTCCCATCGAATCAGAACTTGGCAGACCCCATGACATGTGTTCCACAAAGGTGGTTCGATAGAATGAAATCTGCGATGGAGCCTGTACCTCTGACCTATGCTGCAAAGAGTAACGCAATGACTAGTAGCCAGATCATGGAACTGCATAAAAGCAGTGGGCATCCAGGCATCCGATGTACAGCATATTTCATTCGGCGGGTTTGTCCAACAATTACCAAAGCTGATGTGAGGTCAGCTATTGGAGAATGTGAGGAATGTTGGACGATTGATCCATCCACAGTTAATTGAATGCCAGGAAAATTGGTGGTACAAGCTAATTGGCAAAGGCTGGGGATGGATATAACACACTTTAACGGCAAACATTTCCTGACGCTCACCGATTGCGGTCCAGCACGTTTTACTATTTGGTGGATGTTGTCACAGTAGGACTCCAGACACATCATTCAACATCTTGAGTCGATATTTTTGGAGCATAGCCCACCGCAGGAACTACTTACTGACAACGACACTGCATTTACCAGTAAGGAATTCAAGGAGTTTTCCGCTGGTTGGGGAGTATGCCTGCGGTTTCGGTGTGCATATGTGCCAGCAGGCAATGGCATTGCAGAACGATGTCACCACAGTATTAAGCGGATTGCAGCCAGAACGAGATGCACTGTTCAGGAAGCAGTGTATTGGTACAATGTCATGCCCTAAAGATGATACACCATCATGTACTGCACCTGCTAACGAGATCTATAGATATGAAGTTAGGGTGAAGAACATCGACCCAGTGCCCACATTACCAGCCTCTGCACAAACCCAATACCGTGTGGGTGACCCTATATGGGTAAAACTGCCAGGTTATCGATGCACATCCAAGTTCGAAGAAGGAACAGTAATGGAAGTGATCAGCCCGCAAGCCATTGATGTTGATGGTGTCCTGCGCCATGTGAAGGATATACGACCCCGGACATATACCTTCCCCTCTAGTAATGCAGATGATGAGATTTCAGATAACACTGCATGTATTACACTGCCTGGCCGACAACCAACCCAAAATGGAAAACTCTCTGAAAACCGACCAGATGCCATTCTACCTGGCAGAACAGATGAGACTTCGGATGATATTGAGGGTATGACACTGACTGGCCTACAGACAACACAGAATGGAGAGACCCCAGAACCACCCTTGCAGCGAAGTACATGCCGAAGATTACCAGCGCGACCATGCACATGCTGTGATCAGGGATCAGGGAGGAGTGTAAACAATGTATGACGAGCCAGTCGCTGTCGTGTCCAATACACAAATGACACTGCGCCTGCGTGATGGGACAGGAAATCCGGTTGGTATTGATTTGCATGAGTTTGCGCCCCCGCAGTGATAAAAGACATCAGACTTTTGTGTGTGGGCGGCATTCTTTCATTTGCTTGATGAAAGAGATTTCATGCTGTTCGTCTCAGTTATGCGAATCAAGGGCAGGAAGAAAGGGACAGCGAGAACTGCAAATAGAACATACTGATTCAGGCTTCCAATTCAAGAACTGTCTACTGAGAACTAGTCAACTCCAGGACTTGTATAGAACAATTAACCATCAGAAACTGTTCTGAAACTAAATATAGCTTACAACTCTAGAGGTTATGGGCCCAGCGTGCAGCTTTATTTTGATAGTTCTGAATCAAAATTCGAATTGTGGCAAATGAAATTTCTCGGATATCTACGAATTCAAAAGCTACACAAAGTACTTCAGGCACAACCTGAAAACAGAAACGACCCCGACTTCATTGAAAAGAATGCAACTGTCTTTGCGGAATTAACACAGTGCTTAGATGACCAAAGTCTATCACTGGTAATGAGAGAAGCCCTGGACTATGGCTGCAAAGCATTGAATATATTAAGAGAGCATTATTTATCGAAAGGAAAACCCATAACTTTTAGATAATTTAATGTGGCACTCAGAAATTACGAGGAAACTGAGAAAATGATCACAGAAAAAACAAATCTACAAATATCATGAGATTTAAAAATGCAAATATAAAAACACCAAAATTAAATTATACCCATGCCTGGAAAAAAAACTGCAACTTTGTCAAAAACAATTTTTCTCCTAAGAAAAGTACAAAAATTATTTGCTATAATTGTGGTCGACCTAATCTCAAGAGTTTCCAATGTAGGTACAGGACTTTCAAAGGAGACTCCATTAAAAATGTGGAGAACTCCGTTAGCGAACATATATTTTTATTTTCATGTACGTTTGACGCTTCAACAAACAGTAATAATTTTCTTGTTGATTGTGCAATGGCACATGTGATTATGAAGGAATCTGATTTTATCAATTTTGATCCCAATTTCAAGCCTCAGAATTATTTTGTGGAACTTGCCGACGGCTGTCGAGTAATTTTAGCCCCAATAAATTAAAACTGGTGTACCCGAATGGAACTGTATTCGACATTAAAGAAAATGGAAGGCTATATTATTTAAATAGCATAGTCCCATCAAAAACCGTCTGCCATGATCTGAATGGTCCTGTGGAACCGATGGCCAGAGAACATTATAGTGATGTGTTGAATTTTGTAGATGACCATTCAGGTTTAATAATCGTTTATATTTTAAAGAACAAATCTGATACTGTTATAAGGGACATAATTACGGATAGCACCGGATACGAAACGGTGTATAAAAGAGCGTCTTGCATTGTCTTGGAGTCAGTTCAGTGGTACGCACTAGCCCGACCGTCTCGCGTCTTACACTCTCCAAGTGTAGTCAGGATTAACCAAGCTCCCAGGACGAGCGTTCCGCTCACACACGTTAAGTTACCTTTTTTCCTTTACCTTCATTTACGTGTATATCAACTTCAAGGCGAGCAGCCATTTTGTATTGTGTATTATTCGAAGTACGAATAAACCTTTTTGTTACGCATTCCACTCGGCGTATTTTGTCATGTTATTATATACCGTCAAAACGGGATATAACAGATACCCTACTAGCAGCTAAAAAATATTTAGCCAACATGGTTCCCTACGGTGAAGTAAAGTGTATTTGCTCTGACAATAGTACGGAATTCACTAATAAAGACTTTGAACTTTTACTAATTAACCATCATACTAAGCATGAAAAATCGGCCCCTAAATCACCCCACCAAAACGGGACTGCAGAAAGAGCATGGTAGGCACTTTTTTTAAATGGCAAGATGTTTACTCATTGAATCAAAACTCCAAAAACCTCTGGACGTACGCACTTATGGCGGCTGCCTATATACACAACAGGTACTTTCACAAAACACTATCTAAAATCTCATATGAAACTTTCTGCAGTAGAAAACCAAATTTAAACAGAATGCATGTATTTGATTCAACTTACTTCGCATATATAGATAAGAGTAAATTCAGTATTAAAACCAATAGAGGTATATTTCTTGAATACGATAAAAACAGTCCAGTCAATTTAGTATCTTTTTCAGAGAAAAATAAAATAAAAAGAATCCGATGTGTAAAATTCATTGACACGTTTAATTTTAAAGATGAAACCCCGTCATATTAAGAGGATGGTTTTTGGGGATAGAATTTACTCAAAGGAAAGGACTTATTACGATGAATCAATTGAGATACATTGACAAAATACTATTAAAATTTGGAATGGGAGAGTGCAAGAAATGCTCTAAACCGATCGAAAATGATATTAATAAAAATATTCACACAGAATCTGAAATAATAGATGATAAATTATACCGAGAAATCATAGGAAGTATTATATATTTAATGACTGCGACCAGACTCAATATATGCTATACAGTAATAAAGCTATCACAAAAATTATCAAGACCGACAATGAAGGATTTAAACAGAGCTAAACAAGTCCTTTGTTATTTAAAAGGAACTAAGGAACAGAATTTAGTATTTAGAAAATCAAAAAATCCCCTAAAATTAGAAGGATTTTCAGATTCAGATTGGGAAAACGATGAAAATCGAAAAAGTATATCTGGATATTGCTTCAGACTATTAGAAAATGGGTCTATTATTTCATGGAAATCTAAAAAGCAACAGATGGTATCTCTCTCTATGTGTGAAGCAGAATTTATCGCGATCACACACATGACCCAGGAAGCACTCCACATTAAAAATATCCTAAAGACTATTTTAGAGCCAGAATTAACTAAAAGCCCCGTAGTTATTAATTGTGATAATCAAACCAATATAGTCTTACCACAGAACACAATAACCCACCAAAGATCTAAGCATATAGATATAAAATATCACTTCATAAAAAAGGCGGTAAAAAGGGATTCCATTATTTTGAATTACATATCATCAGAACAAAATATCGCTGCTGTATTCACGAAATAAAGTTAAAGCGTTTTGCCTCAAAACTTTTCACGGGCTTATGTGTATGTATGTGTATATATATATATATATATATAAATTTCTCTACATTGAAAAATGTCCTGGGCAAGACGTTAAACTGCATCCATTTTGTTCGTTTGTATTAATATATATGCCGATCACCTATGCATCGCCACACAGACAAATAGTTTTGACATCATAGAAGAAAGACTCTCTGATGCCCTAGCCACTCTCTCTAGGTACTAAAAAAAGTGGTACTTAAATGCAAACCCAAACAAGACCCAGGTTTGCGCCTTTCATCTTAATAATCACCAAGCAAATCGGAGACTAAGAGTCATGTGGAATGACAACATGCTTACACATGAACCTTTCCCAGTCTACCTGGGGGTAACTCTGGACAGAACACGCTCTTTTAGAAAGCGCATTACCAAATTGAAAGGCAAGCTGTCATCACGAAACAGCCTTCTCAGTAAGCTTGCCACCAGCAATTGGGGTGCCGACCCCAAAACACTGAGGCAAACAGCTCTCGCACTGTGCCATTCCACAGTGGAGTATTGTACCCCAGTATGGGCAAGATCATGCCATGCCCATAAAATTGATGTAGAGCTGAACAAGACATACCGGACCATAACTGGCGCCCTAATACCAACTCCCTTGCCAGCTCTATACTGCCTAACTGGTATTCCACCACCACATATCAGGCGAGAAGTCATCACCAGAATAGAACGGTACAAACAGCTTAACGACCACAGGCACTCACTGTTTGGCCACCAATCAGTGAGACAAAGACTAAAATCTCCCAGTAGCTTCACCAATATAGAGGAAATCGATTCCAGGTAAGCTGCCTCCTATAGGATGGAACGATGGTGAGACTCTAACAGCAGGAATAAAAATGAAGCCCTACCAGACCCAAAAGAAACACTCCCCCCAGGGTTCAAACCTTGGTAGAAAAAAATGGGTGACTCTAAATAGAGCCAGAGCCAAAGTAGGCAAAACAAAAAACAATCTCCACAAGTGGGGCCTAGACACCTCACCTTTATGTCCATGTGGAGAGGTACAAACGATGCACCACCTTAGGGAAAACTGCCGATTGGGTCCTCATTGCTCAAACCAAGACCTTAAGGAGGCAAACAGCACCGCCATGCGATGGGTTAATTTCTATTACGATAAGATATGATGATGATGTTTGTATTAACACTTTAACCTATTAATGCATAACTAATACTTTTACTGAAATAAAAACAAAAATACTTTTTGAAAACATTTTCTTTGTGAATTTTCTTTTTGACAAATACTTTCTGCATCACTTTTTTTTAAAAACATTTTCTTTTTGACAAATACTTTTTGCATCACTTTTTTTTAAAAACATTTTCTTTTTGACAAATACTTTCTGCATCACTTTTTTTTAAAAACATTTTCTTTTTGACAAATACTTTCTGCATCACATTTTTTTAAAAACATTTTCTTTTTGACAAATACTTTTTGCATCACTTTTTTTTAAAAACATTTTCTTTTTGACAAATACTTTCTGCATCACTTTTTTTTAAAAACATTTTCTTTTTGACAAATACTTTCTGCATCACATTTTTTTTAAAACATTTTCTTTTTGACAAATACTTTTTGCATCACTTTTTTTTAAAAACATTTTCTTTTTGACAAATACTTTCTGCATCACTTTTTTTTAAAAACATTTTCTTTTTGACAAATACTTTCTGCATCACTTTTTTTTAAAAACATTTTCTTTTTGACAAATACTTTCTGCATGCTTATTTTAAGGCGTGCATAAATTACAATTGACTTTTACTTTTTATGCCCATTAGTTTTCTTTCTTATTTATCAAAAATGTCCTATTCTTTTATGCATTGTTTTAATTAACAACAAAAAAAAAAAACCTCTTTTTAACGAGTACATATTGCATGTATATTTATTTATATGTATGCGTTTTTGAACAAAACTGCATAATCAAACTTAAGAAATGACTTCCTTTTTCACATGCCCACCCCTTTTTAAGGTAAAAATAAAAATCCATTTGTTTTATTTCCCTTTTCTGTACGCATGTATATATATGTTTGACATTTGAACAAAATTAAAAATGGCTTCTTTTTACATTTAAGATCCAAATGATTTCTAATTTTGTTATGTATAATTAAATATAAAAATATATTTTTTTGAACAGAATGAACGAAAAGGACTTCCTCATTATAAAAAATAGAGGGGGGGGGGCAATATTTTTTTTAGCTATAACGGGGTATGATCCTGCACAGTCGGGAAATTGTATTTATAAACGATGCTGCTAGGAACTGACGAATCAAATTAATTCACGTTCTGCTACCAACCAATCAGAAACCAGAATTGCTCCATAAAAATTAAACCTGTTCTGTAGCAACGTCACATATGTTTTCTTCGTGTCAACATGGGAAGAATCTTTTTCTCTGTGGCTTCCAATTCAAGAAATGTCTAATGAAAACCAGTGAACTCCAGGACTTGTATAGAACATCTAGCCATCGGAAACTGTTCTGAAACTAAACATGGCTTACAACTCTAGAAATACTATTTCTAATTATAGTACTCAAAAGACTTCAACCAGAACTAGCGTTCATCCTCACAAAACTGTTTAAATGTTGTCTTAATGAGAATTGCTTCTCGTCACCTTGGAAAATCTCATCAGTATGATCTCCCTCTCAGTACAGGCCAATAAGCCTTCTGTGCATCATGAGTAAGTTGCTGGAATCTGTTAAATAGAGAAGTAATCAACGATCTCCACATAAATAACCTTCTTAGTGACATGCAATAGTGTTTCCGTTCTGCTAGATCTACAGCAGATGTGCTTACAGTTATATCTCATAGGATTAGCGAATCTCTCAACAAAGGCTTCCTTTGTTGGGCAAATATCTAACTGACATTACCCCGGAATATTTTTACTTAAATCTTTCTCAGAGTATTTTATTTATTTAAAAAAACGGAGGAGGGTCTCTAGAAAGTTCAATTTCTTAAATTATTATGGTATTGTCAATAAATTCTTAAATCAAACTATTAACTATTTTTTATTGTTTAAATCTCTATAAAATTGGAAGTAAATAGTTTTTAATCTCTTAATACATGAGTATACATAAATATTTGATAAGAATTTTAAAGCTTAAAATACATTTCAAATTTTGAAGGGTCATAATGTAATTAATTATTTAACTATTAACAAACCATTAAAATGGTTTACTTGTTTGTGGAGAAATCGAAATGTATTAAGGTGGATTTAAGTTGGTAATTAAATTATTTTTTAAAATAAAATTTTAAAAAGTTCATGCATATTTTATTTAAATATTTGCTTAACAGAAAAAATAATTCAATATATAACTATCACAGTTATATTCGCACTAGAAGTGGTTACACAACTTTGGAGATTATATATATAAATATATATATATATTTTTTTTTTTTAGGTAATTTGGAAAATATATTTTTAAACAATCGATTTAATAAATATAACAAAAAGTTTGAAAAATTCTATTTTTTGTATTTTTATTTTATTTGTTCAACTTTGAATTCATTTTGATTTTAAACTTTTCTGCTTTATTGAACTTTTCATAACATATGTTTGAATATATTCCAAACTTGTGAACATTCACGAGAATGTCATTGTTGGCATATTTCTCAAGTTATCAAGCCAACCACTCCTCTCCAAAGCTCCTAATACTAATGCAATGTATGCTTAGTGTAGCATGGCTTTCACAGACAGTAAACATCCATGTCATATTATATCCTAAATAAAGAACAAATATTTTAGGCAACAAAATGTATTATTTGCAAACTGAGAAGAGAAAATATCTTTACAGATAAAATGATAAGTAGTGCAATGAAAGACTTTAAATATTTTCTTTTTATATTTTGTTCCAAATGAATTTAATGATAGAAAGTGGTTTGAAATAAAAAACGCCATTATAAAAATAAAAATACTTAGGCAGGTATTTAACATTGAATTTATTAGTTTCTGATCAAATATTTCATAGTATGAAAGGTGAATAGCTTTCTCATAATAATGTTATATATATATATATATATATATGAGAGAGAGAGAGAGAGAGAGAGAGAGAGAGAGAGATAATTCGCTCTAAAGTACTGGACCAATCATGAATTATGGAATACGGACCTGAGGTAATCTCGTCAGCATCAAACAAAGCCAAACTATTTGCCAAGAACTTTGCAGCTAATTCTACTCTGCCCCCGTATTTCCTCCTGTAACAGAAAATACCCAACACCCTGGACAACCTCATCAGTATGCCCTGTATTTAAGAATTCAGGTGATCGCTCATCTTCCTCTTAGTACAGACTAATAAGTTTTCTGTGCGTGATGAGTAAGTTGCTGGAATCTGTGTTAAATAAAGAAGTAGTCAACCACCTCAGCAGAGATAACCTTCTTAGTAACATGCAATAGGGTCTCCGTTCTGCTAGATCTACAGCAGATGTGCTAACGGTTATATCTCATAGGATTAGTGAATCTCTCAACAAAGGCTTCCTTTGTTGGGCAATTGCTCTTGACATAACGAAGGCCTTTGATAGAGTATGGCGTAAAGGCCTACTTCACAAGATATAGTATAGCTGGGAATGTTTTCTCAATTATTAAATCATTTCTCTCTAATAGATTCATAAGAGTAGTGGTTAATGGGCAGAAATCAGATGCTCACAGTATTAATGCTGAAGTCTCTCAAGTCCATCCTGGGCCCAACTTTCTTCATGATCTACATCAATGATCTCCCAAAACACATCCTTAGATCATTTGTAGATATTTATGCTGACGACACTACTATCTATGGCAACACATCAAAGGCAATAAATGATCAAGTTCTCTCTGACTCTCTTCTGATTTTGAGCATGTGGTACAATGTGGAAAAAGGTGGCTGGTTACTTTTAATGCATCTAAATCCAAGCTTCTTTCTTTACATCATCAACTTTCTGATCCCCATCTGGCTTCAATTGAAATGAGTGGCTCTTGTCTTCGGGAGGCTCCATGTTTTAACAAGCTTTAGGGCTTGACCTTTACTCCTGATCTGAAATGGAACACATACATCAAATCTGTTGCCTAGGTTGCTGGAAAAATTGTAGGATCCTTCTCACTGCTGATGTAATTCTCTATCTATATAAAAGCCAAGTACGTCCAAGGATGGAGTACTGTTGTTACATCTGGGAAGCAGCTTATCCTGCCTGGGCAGAATTCAAAATAGACTTCATAGCTTAATGGGGAATGCCCAGTTTTCTCTTCCCTGCAACCTCTTTCCCACAGAAGAGATGTTGCAAGCCTATCTGCTTTATCATTATTTCCATGGTAAGTGCTCGTCTGAGCTCCAATTTATGGCTCCCCCTCACTAAACTTTCATGAAAAACACTCATCTAGCTGAAACCACTATCAATAATTTCCCCCACTCTTTATCTGTGCCTAAACCAAAACATAGATTCCATGAACAAAGCTTCTTTCTTAGAACAGCACACCTGTAGAACTCTGTTCCATTTACCTGCTTTCTAACTGATTACAATGTTATCGTCTTCAAGTCCAACATAAACAAGTTCTTGATGAGCCGTTTCCCTTTAGTAATCTAATTTATGAAATTTACACTTCTAACGATTACTATGATATTGTCCCTTTGACTTCTGTACACTCTTTAACATATCCTCGAGTGGCCACTGAGCCTTGATAAGTGGTGATTCCTTCGTAAAAAAATAATAAAATAACAGCATTTCATTCATTAACAAGTTGTCTGAGACAAACATTAAGATGATAAAGGCATGTAATATGCAGAGTATCCACAAGGAAATAACTCAGAAATGAAATACCCCCATTACAATAAGAAAACACACGTGTTGCAGAGGCAAGAATTAAAGTATGTCAGAAAGAACAAAATATGCAAATTTTACTTGCATAAAAACATCAATAATAATGCACAATGATATCATCTTATTCTTTGATCATATCACAAGTCAGCTGATTTCATCAAAGACATAATAGAAACAGTCATTAGGGTTTTGAAAAGCCATGCTTAGACTATGAGTGAAACAAATACATCTGCCAACTTTGGAAGCTGAGTCAAACAGATAGCGAGTATAGTTTTGAATTTTCTACAGCATGAGTAGAACTAGATTAAAAACTCATGCTAGAAGTGCTTCTCATGTTAAAAAAAATATATATTTCCAAAAGAGATAACTCTGGCATGATAGTAAGTTCACATAATATTAAATAAACAAAAAGATTTTAAAAAATAAATGAAAAAGAATTTTTATTATCAAGATGACAATAAAACGATTTCAAGCTGAGGATATTTTTTTGCCAAACAGAACAGTAAAAACTTAAAAATGAGGAAATGAGCATAAAGAGAACAAAAGGGATATTTTCGAAATATCATATAGGGTTGGTACCATGCAAGCTTTGGTAGGCTAATAATTTTGATATAAATCTAATAATTTTTAGTGAGAGGAAAAAAATCATTTTAGAAAAAAATAAAAATGTAAAACGCACTTAAACCTTTATCAAGAGTGAATACAGAAAAAAAACTTAATTTGGAGAGAGTTTAACAATGGAATGCAGATATGCTTTCTTGAATTTTGTTATTCAGTAAAGATAAGTGTTTCAACTCATTTCTTACACACATCTCTATGCATAAATAATAAAAAAATGTCTATCCTTTTTCATGTTCGCTATCCAATAGAATTTAGGCTGCAATGGACAGCGAACATAAAGGAAAGACAAGGACATACCAATTATAAAATCACTGTATTCTAAGATATTCAATAAATACATGCAGACCACAAAGTCATTAAGAGAATTTAAAAACCACTCTGCTAGTGTGTTATGTTTGTTTCTGAAAACTATTGCATCCCCTGCTTTTGCATGATGCAATGATTCATTGATGTTGCATTCAACACACCATTTAGATTTAGAAAGCGTTTGTCATTTAGGAGCCACAGTGATGCTGAATGTGTAGTGAATGAGGTTTAGAGAATATGTAAAAATCCTTATGCTGAGACATGAATGGCTTATATTGCAGCTTTATATAAAAGATATTTTGAATGCGCAATTTCATATCAAAACTTTTCTCACTGCTATTTTGTCTTAAAAATGTGTACTTTTAAAGTTAGCTTAAGTGCTAACGATGATCATTTGACTAAGTACATTACTACAAGATCCCAACAATTTCTTCAAAGATACACACCCCATTCTACTTAAAAAAGTACAGTTATTAGATGCATAACAATTTAAAGCCAATTGAGTTTAGTTTCTTCTCCTTAGATCATTTAAACCATTTCACAAAACAGTTATGAAATCCAAGCTACAGCATGAAGATATTGTAGAAATATGCAGCCTGGAGTGGTGTCTACAAATATGAATGAAATAATATAGCAAAATAATTTAGACATCAAATCCATTACTTTGAATAAATTGTCCCTATTTAATCGCCTAACCATGAGGTCAAAAGTAGATACAGTTGGCTTTTAATATATAGAAAATACTAATTTAAAAAAAAAAAGAAAAGAAAAAAAAAAGGTATTCTGGATTGGGAACAAAATAAAAACGGGATTAGTGTAAAAGGATTGATCTTTTACTGACAAGACAGAACAAATACTGCATTTTAATCCTGGTCTAAAGGATAAGAGAAAAATGTATATTTCTTAGCATTTGGATTTTTAAGAAAATTCAATTGTGTTTTGTTTTTATTCTAAATTCATGAGTTTTCTTTTAACAGGAGAAAAATATTTCAAATGAATGTAGTAAAATTTTCGTATTTGCATAAATCAATAATGACACAGATATAAGATAGGTATTTTTTTAATAACATAATTTAGACATGCAAATAAAAAATAAACCAACAATCAATTTTTTTATAAGTTTAAAGTAGTTTTTTCTTAATGTGCACAGGAGTTGTAGATGTGAAACGGTGAATAGCTATGTTACTATAAACTGAGTGCTTACAAAGTAGTAATAAAACCAACATTTCGACACATGTATGCTTAGATAATCACAAAGTATTACGATTAGGTGATCTTCAGTTTTCTGCTTTTAGCTACTTAGTATGTTTGTCTTGAAAGAACACTCAACTCTAATATTTTCTCCAATTAAACGACCATGAGTTGATTAGTGTCAGTTTTGAAAATTTTGATTAATCTCAAGATTTATGTGTGTTGCTATTAAGACTATAAAATATATTCAGGTGTGTTTAAGTATGCATTGTTGTCACTGATGAGCAAAGACTTAGTATATCTTATTCATAGATTAGTCTGGATCAACTTAAACTGGGTGAGAGTATTTTGCCAAACCAATAAAACCAGAGAGCATATTTAAATATGTTGCATTAAAGTTGTTATTTTCAAATTCATGCTGTTTCTTAGTGAACATCAGATTAAATTTTCAGTGTATTTTTAATACCTAATAATATGAAGAGAGAACATCAATATACAATTTTATTCTTTAAAAGCCACAATATTTTTCAAGTAATGAAATATAATCTCTAATTTATATGTATATAGTAGTATAAAAATATATTTATGTCAAGTAAGCTACACAGAAACGTTTATATTTCATTCGCAGATGAAATAATCAAACTAATTGTGTAAGTGTAGGGTTGTGATTGCTTTCATATTCAAGCAATGTTTACTTTACCTAACTAACCGATCATATTCATTGATTTTATTACTCTCCCATCAAGTTATTATTTTTATAACTAATCGTTATCAAACACTTTGAAAGGTTTTGCCACTCTCAACTGTTAAGTAGGGCAATATTATCTGTTCTCTTAACTATCAATAGTTTAGGCATTTTTTCATTTATGGTGTTGCATTTATTTGGTTATTGTTTTTTTAATAGTTAAAATTTATTTTGTGTCTACAGTTGGTTGCTATTCCACTTCTATGAGTTGATAATTTGTTGGCATCTTTAAAATCTTTAATTTCTTGTTCATGCATAATTTACACAAATTGTCTAAATATCTGCATGTCCATAGTAATATTTTCCATTTAATTATAGGCAAATGTCTTTCTTTGAGATCATCCCAGTAATGATTAGCGAATGATGCTTTAAATCTGTACTTTTTGTTATTAAATATGCTTTTATGATTATAATTAATTTTAAATGCTTAGACAGTTTCTCCTCTGTACATTTTTGCTATTTGCTTATATACATATTAGATGAGTAAATAGTATGGCTGGTAAACGATGCTTTTAGTCAATTAGATATGTTCATGAATTTTGCAGTGAGTTTTTTTTTTCTTTTTTTACATGGGAGTCACCACTTATCAAGGCCCAGGGGCCACTCAGGGATAAGGGTTATTGCGTATACAGTAATCAATGAGATAGTATTGTAGTAATCATTAGTATTGGAGATTTGATAGAGTGTCTTACTTAAGAGGGCGGTTTGTCAGGAATTTGTTTATGTTGGACTTGAAGACATCCAAGTTGTAGTCAGGTGGGAAACAGGCAAACGGAAGAGAGTGCACTTCTGAGAAAGAAGCTCTGCTCATGGAATCTACGTTTGGATTTAGGCACAGATAAAGAGTGGGGAAAATTATTGACAGTAGTTTCAGCTAGACGGGTGTTTCTCGTGAAAGATTGGCGAGAGAGGGGGCAAGAGATTGGAGCTGAGACGAGCACTTGCCATGTAAATAACGATAAAACAAAGACAGGCTCGCAACGTCTCTTCTGTGGGAGAGAGGATGCAGGGAAGAGAAAAGAGCATCCCCCACTAAGCTACAAAGTCTATTTTGTACTCTGTCAAGGCAGGATAGGCTGTTTTTAGCAGCTCCTGCCCAGATGTGGTAGCAGTACTCCATCCTTGGACGTACTTGGCTTTTATACAGATATAGAATTGCATCAGTAGTGAGATATCTTCTGGAGCGGTAGAAGGATCCTACCATTTTCCCAGCATCCTTGGCAACAGACCTGATGTACGTGTTCCATTTCAGATCAGGAGTAAGGTTAAGCCCAGAAGCTTGTCAAAACATGGAGCCTCCCCAAGACAAGAGCCATCCATTTCAATTGATTCCAGATGGGGATCTGAGCGTTGATGATGTAAAGATAGAAGCTTGGTTTTAGATGCATTAAAAGTAACAAGCCACCTCTTCTCCCACTGTATCACGCGCTCAAGATCAGAAGAGAGAGAATTAGAGAGAACCTTGTCATTTACGGCCCTGATGTGTTGCCATAGATGGTCATGTCATCAACATAGATGTCAACGAATGATTTAAGTATGTGTTTTGGGAGATCATTAATGTAGATCAGGAAGAGAGTTGAGCCCAGGATGGACCCCTGAGAGACTCCAGCATTAATACTGTGGGCCTCTGATTTCTGCCCATCAACCACTATTATGAGCCTATTAAGTTTCTTATTATTATTTGGATAATTACTATTATTCAGGTTATTATTTCTTATGATTCTACTATTATTATTATATATATCATTTTTGTCTACACATTTTCTTTCTACACTGTCATTTTTTTTTTTTTTTGTGGAAAATTGCCTCAGTCGTACCAGTTTATAAAAAATTCTGGTAAAAATTACTGACCTACTTAATTATCACCCATTAGTTTCCTCTCTCTCTTTACTAAAATATTTAATCAATCAAGGACTAGGCTACCGTCTATGTTAAACTACTTTTTGACCTACAGTGTGAATTTAAGCAAACCTCTTTGTACAGCAAATATCCTAACAATCATCTTTGAATACATATACCATGCATTGGACAATGCAGAGGAAGTTAGAGCTTGATATATCCAAAACATTTAAGATCTGACATAAAGTTCTCATGAAAAGTAAATCATACAGTATTATTGACCGAATACTTAATGTAATGAGATCCTTCTTAGACAAGAGAAAAATCCAGACTGCCATACATCGAAACAATGACAATGGGTGTGCTCCAGGAATTGATCCTTGAACCTTTGTTCCTGGTATTTAGAAACGATCTCTCTGATGACTTCATACTAGATATGTGAAAAAAACAAAACAAATGTGCACATATCCAAGACAATGTCTAAAGAATTAGAAAATGATCTCCAGCCTGTAACGGAGTGGATACATAAATAGATTGTAAGATTTAATGATACTAAAACGAAGGTTCTTTTCTTTCAACAGTTACAAAGAACCTTTCCAGTCACTGATTGCCATGGATAATAGTCTAGATAACAGTTTATCATTCAAACTACTCGTCCTAACATTCACAGGTAATATGAACTGGAACAAATACATAGAAGCCTGCTGTGAAGAAGATGGTCTCTCTCTCTCTCTCTACTGCGGTTGAGAAATACTCACACCTGACAGGATACATCTCTACAAAACCACCATTGGCCCATGCTGTTACATATGAACCAATGTCTCTCTATTGGACAGGGTTCAAAAAAGAGTCTCCAATCTAATTGGTTCTGCGCAAGCTCCAGCCTCTGTCTTGCTGCTGAATCTTATAGCACTATAATTGTTTTACAAGTGTGTTGATGGAATATGCTCAGACAAACTCATAGCTATTCTCTTGATGTAAATATCCTCGACTAACATGACAAGCAGCAAAATTCCATGCTTTCACTGTAGAAGTTTCCTGGTGTTGAAGAGCCTTCTATTCTTCCCTCAGACAGCTAAACTTCCTGCTTACCTGACTGTATTAAGCATGCTACAGATTTAATCATAAAGTGAACAGATATCTCACTTCTCAACTCTCTACTTAGAGTATATATGTAGACATGGTCCTGAATTCACATCAGTCTCTTACATTTCAGTGGCAATTTGCCTTGTTAGTGGTTAATGAGTCAAAAAATACTTCCCTTTGTTTTTGTATATGATTTATTCTTTGGTTTAAAGTGTAATATTTTATTTTTCTTGAGCCATATTCTATTTCACTCATGTAAATTATTTACAATCGTTTTGGGTACTTATATAAATCACAATCAATAGCTATTGATATTGCCTAGATAAAACCCGATAGCAATTAATTTATAACAGCAGCGACAAAGCAACACAAAAATAAACTTGGGTTTCTGAAACTGAAAATAAATAGTTAAAAAAAAAAGAAAAAAAAAAGAAAGAAAACACATGAAATTAAAAAAAGACTCTCGGATAGTGATGGAAAAAGGAGGGTGGTGGCATGGGCACCAAAATACCCTCCAGTCATAATCAAGCATCCAAAACATACCATAGTTTAAAATAACATTAACTAGATGCCATTCTCATTGATAAGCCATTTCACAAATTGAAATTCAATTGTTTACCATTTACAATTCTATTTGTATCATTTGAGGAAAGAAAGTCAAACATCTCAAAAAAGGATTGCCGTTTTGTACCGAGGACATTGTAAGCTGAAGAAAAACTTTTTTTTTTTTTTTTTTTTTTTGCACGGACATTTATAATAACTCATGCTTTTGATTAACTTATACAGTTGTTTCAGGTAAAACGAAAGTTTCAGTTATTAATTAAAGAAGCGCTGTCGTTCTGTTCTTTGACAGTGAACAGGAAGCATTAGTTATTAATTTATTTTTATTTCGGACTATTAGTCCTCATCTTTACTAATAGTCCGAAATAAAAATAAATTAATATATAATGCTCATCTCAAAAAATGAATTCCAATTAAGGAATAATATATAAGCATTAGTTAGTTGTTCAATAGTATTGTTTTGAGTTTAAGTGTTTTTAATACTTGTCTTACTAAGTATTCCAGAATACATAAATATATCAATACACACACAAAAAATTGATAACAATAATAACGAAATGCAAACAATAATAAATTTAGAAACTAAAAACTAACTGTTGCCATATATCTTAATCAGAATTACTGACTGATTCTGAATCACCAGGGGGGAAAAAATCAAACTTTACTTTATTATATAGATAAACAGGACACATACTTAATTTTCTAATAAATATTTTTGTGTTTTTTCTTTTTCTTAAAAAAAAAAGAAAAATGTCACCAATCTTTATGGTTGATTAAATTTTCTACTTTTTCCATTGTCGAAGAATTCAGATGTCAAAATTTTTACTTGAAATCTTTACTACTTACTAAAGGAAAACTTTTTTCAATCCTATTTTCTGAAACAGATTTAGCAAATCTTGTGTGTTAAAAATCAGTTTTTAACTTCTTGCTGCTACTGTTGTAATCAGCAAGTTTTTTGAAGACTCAAGTTTTTTTTTTGGGGGGGGGGGGTCAAACATTCTAGTTGTAGTAACGGTTACGTTGCATTCAATATCAATTCATGTTTTCGTTGCTAATATTATGTGCATCATATCCAGGCTATTTTGTGTCTGAAAAAAAATCAACAGAAGTACAGAATAGTATGTTACAGAAATACTGTTTTGAGGCTTCTTCAAAAGCTCTTGTATATTACAGTGTCTAAAAAAAAATCATTATACTCACGAAAGGTAGATTACCATCACACCAAAACAAATCTTATTTAAGATTGAACATGTTATAAAATCGTCTATCGAATTTGTTGCTTTCATCAATTGTGGAGCTGATGCACTTTTACAAAATAAGTGAATTTGTTTCTACAAAACCCCACAAAGTAAAATTTCATTAAATCTTTATTAGATAGTTAAAATAAAACTGTGCTTGTTTTCCAAATTGTGTTTTTTACAATTAACATCATTATAAATCTTTCATTTATTTTTGTCTTACAAGAAAAGAGTTGGATTTTATGAATATATGACAATGCTCACGGAAACAAGCATCCAAGTGTGGTGTATGCGTATTGTAAAAAGTCACCGACACTAAAACTCAAAACCCGAACGATAGGAAACGAAAAAGTGACATATGCAAATTAAGACGTGGTAAAATTTGAGCACATAAAAAAACGATATTTCTTTCAGTGGCGAGCACATTTTTTTTTGCTGACTCAAAGTTATTTGAACGTACGGTTAATTCGCATATCAGTGGGAAGAAAGAAATACAGATTTTCTACGTATGTCAAAACCGAGGGAAAAAAGGATTGTCGTTTTTGTGTGTGCCGAGGACATTGCAAGCTGAAGAAAAACTTTTTTGCACAAACATTTTACGGTATTTGGCAGTTGAAAGACAAACTTTATTTTCAACACTTCAAGGTATTCCGGCTGTTACCATGGTGAAGATACGACTAAGCAGCAACATGGTGAAGCCATTTGCCAGTGAGAGAGACGTAGTGGCATGGTTGAAGAAATTAAGGTTGGTAGCAAGATGTTAAAAGATAAATGATATGGCAAACCTACTGCCATTGTATCTGGAGGGAGATGCATTGGCTTTCTACTTGGAGATGAATGAGAGTGACCAACTGGATGTCGAGCAGATAGAGACTTGATTAAAGGAGGCATTTATGGATAGTGCGTTCACAGCCTACAGGAAGTTGATGGGTTGGTGAGCAGGTGGATGTTTACGTGAATAATATCAGACGGTTGGTTGGACTGTCTGGTTTAGAGGGAGATTAGAAAGAGTTGCCAAACTGGGTTTTGTCACGGGGTTCCCTGATGCTATTTCCATCGAACTTAAGCAGGCACCAAAAATTGAGACCTTAACCATGGGAGACCTAACAGTCCATCCAATGATAAATCTGCTATTCGTACCGGGAGTAGCCCTGGCACAAAAGTAAACTGCTACAGATGCAGCTGCAAGGGTAACATAGTGAGAGATTGCCAAAGATGTAAAACCCATTGCTACTGATGCGGTAAGTTTGGACACTGGGCCCAGGAAATGAACAAGGAGATGAGGTATCAGTGCCAGCCTACTCCCCTACCAATATGTAAATGCAGTGCTCCCAGAGATTGTCGTCTACGTTGATGAAATGCAGTTTGGCATTGACACAGGATACTTACATACAATAATAGATGCGAATCGATGTTGATCCTGGAAGATAACAAAAGTGGAGATCTTGACTATTGGAGGCTCGTCTCATGCGGAAGAGGAGTAGTCAATATTTCAATAAACAGGATCGATGCTCTGAGGTTGCGTGGTAAACCATTGGGATTTAATCTGTTGTTAGGGATTGATGCAATAAAAGCATAAGGAGGCATCACTGTTGGACCAACGGGTACAGTCCAGATCAGCACTGGGAAAGTCTCTGTGTGCAGCTATCTATCAATGAACTGGACTTTACTGCTATGTTTGACCATCAGAAACGAGGATGAATCACGGCATGGAAATGGGCAGATAACCACCCACCTGAAGAACTGCGTAATAGATGCCAGAAAATAGAGTGGTTGCTGAACTTTGTAGATTATGATCAAGAACTCCAAGCATGGATAGACAACGGTTGGTTCGTGCAATACCTGAAAGAAAGACCTTCCAAAGGATTAATTCTGTTGATGGCTGTGATACAGAAAAATAAGGCAAATGTGTGGCCAGTGATGGACTACTGCAAACTTAACAATCATGTAGATGCATTCACGGCAAATGGAGATGTTTGTACTGCTAAAATGCGCGAATGGTGTCAAAAAAGGGCAAACTTGTCACTGCAAAACCTTTGAAGATTGTATCTCCAAGTAAGAGTCCACAAGACACTGGCCATACCAGACGATAAAAATCGATGGAAATAGTTATTGTCTGACATGTTTGGGGATTGGCTTGAACATGGATCCCCTCATTATGAAGGCTATCGTTAGCAGGGTGCTATCGCAGGAGGAAGCTGTGAACCACGCGGCGTCAGCTTACATTGATGATATCTTTGTTGACAAAGACGTTGTGTCCGCATCTCAAGTCAGGGAACATTTAGCTTGATTCGGGCTAGAATGCAGAAACTCAGAATGGCGTGCTGGGACTGACAGTCTTAAGAGAGCACAGTGCCCAGTGTTGGAAATGAAGGAACGCAATCACAGAAATTCCCAATATGATAACACGATGGACTATATTTTCCTTGTGTGGAAAGCTTGTAGGGCACCTCCCACTATGTGCTTGGCTGCATTTGGCATATCGAGTAACAAACAGAAGAGCCTATTCAATCACAAACAGCTGGAATGACAAGGTGACAGACTCCCTACTCTGGCATATGATGTGCAAGATGTATCATTCACAGAAACTGGACATCCAGGAGTGCAACACACCACATATTTCGCCCAAAGAGCTTACCCTGTGATGACAAAAAAAAAGCTTACCCTGTGATGACAAAAAAAAAAAAAAGCAGCAGTCAGATTGGCAATATGAATGTGCATGAAATGCAAATCTATAGATAGTTCATGGGTAGAAAGGAAAACTGGAGGTGAGGTTTGGAATGGACATTACAAACTATGGTACTTACCATTTTCTAACCATCATGGATTGTGGCCCGTCGCGGTTTCCAGTGTGGAGGCAGTTAGCATAGCAGGATTTGGCAACTATAATTCACCAACTGGAAACAGTCCTTTTGGAACGTGGCCCACCTCACAAACTACTGACAGATAACAACACAACCTTCTGCAGCAAAAAATTCAGGATGTTCGCAGATGAATGGAGCATTAACTTGAGATTTTTCTGTGCATATGCCCTGGTTGGGAATGGCATAGCAGAGCAATGCCATTGCACACCGAAAGGGATTGTGGCTAGAATGCACTACTCCATACCAGAGGGGATTTAGTGGTACAACGTGACTCCAGAAGATGACAAGTTATCTTTGAACTCACCAGCCAATGCTATATACTGGTACGAGGTCCAGGTGAAAGGAATTGATGCTATGCCACCAGTATCAGGCCCTTAGCATAGTTCCTACCAAATTGGGGACTGTGTGGGTGAAGACACCAGAAAGTCACTGTACCACGAGATTTGGCCAGGGTCGGGTAACCAAGATACCATAAAGTTCAGTCTGTCTTGATGAATGGGATACCCTGACATGATGTGAAGGACCTGCCCCCCTGATACAGTGTACTCTCATCAAAAGAAGATTCCGACAGCATAACATCTTCAGAGTGCAGGTCAGAAATGACGAAACAGAGCTGGAAGATGGTCATCAGGCAAGAGTAGAAAAAGCGCACACTTCAGAAGAGCCCACGGTTCTGAAAAGGCCCCATAATTGAAAAGGATCACCTGACAAAGACGATCACCTCCAGGATTCTGCCTGTGAGATCATAAGATCAGGGTGACAACGGTCATAGAAACAAGCGTCTAAGGGTAGCGTGTGCATATTGTAAAAAGTCATGACACTCAAACTCGAAACCCTATCGATAGGAAATAAAAAGGCGATATATGCAAATTAAGATAGTCGGATTTCAGCATATAAAAATCCGGTATTTCATTGGCGAGAACATTCTTTTTATTGACCGAGTCATTTCAATGTATGATTAATTCACATGTCAGTGAGAAGAAAGAAATACGGATTTTCTATGAATGTTGAAACGAGAAAAAAAAAAAAAAGGATTGTCGTTTTTGCATGTGCCGAGAACATTGCAAGCTAAAGAAAAGCTTTTTTTTTTTTTTTTGCACTAACATGTATTTGCCAGTTCAAAAGCAAACTAACTTCAAAACTTCAAAATAGAGTCCCAGTCAGCACATTGCCTTAAAATACCAGCGCTCTTGAGCAATGCCATATAACAACAACTGGCACGTGCATGTACATGTTAAAATTAATTAATTTTATCCTAAAATAAGATTAATCCCTAGGATCAAACTTAACTGTTAGCTAATTTATTTTGCATTTTTTTGTTATTTTCATTTTGTAAGATATAGATTTAACAGAGATGGAAAAAAAAATAAACTGAAAATAATTTCTTTACAAAGAAGGATTGGGAAAGGATTTCAAGCAGTTGGCACCCTAAACGAGTGTTTTGCCATTTTTGTACTGTATCCTCCAGAGGATCTTTGACAATATTACTTGCTGCATGACAGAAGAGCAGAAACAGGCTAAACACATCAATGGCAAATTTGTATTTGTAACAGTGAAGAACAAAAATACTAAGCTAAGCAAAGCTCCATTACTTAGTTAGGCAGTGGCTTAGAGGAAAATAAGATAGTGTTGATTAAAAAATGGATTTCATTACCCGAAATCTGATCAATGTAAAATAACTTATCTTAGCATTTCTTCTAATTGTCATTCATCCTTGTCATTGGACTTAAGCAATGTGAATGAGATTACATCCTTTCAGAGTATGTCTGATCTTCTGTGACAGTAGGTGACTTATTTGATCAACAGACACGAAGTGCCTGAAATCATATAAATTGGTCAGTCATCTCATAAGATGTATAGCAATAATACTGAATTTTCAAAAATCTACAACTGCCTGTACAAAAACGTCTGAAAACTTATTTAAGACAACTGTCCAATTTCTATGAAGACTTTGGTAGTTCTTGGTCAAAAAAAGCACTTAAATTTTGTAATTTTGATTGGCGGGCAGCACTATTATAAAGAAAAGATGAAGTTAATAAGTAATTACTTTCTCTTATCTTGAAAAAGAAAATCAATTCTAATACATGTAAATTATTTAATACTGAAGAGCCATTTATTACCAAATTATCGTAATTATTTAGATATATTAAGAATCACGATTTCCTTTGCTTAGTAATATTTTCAAAAATATGACCTCAAAAAAAAGTAATTAGTTATCAAAATTTGTTTGGACTTTTTAAATACCTCAAAATAGGAATAAGAATGTAAAAACAAAAAACAACAACCAAAGACGTTTTAAGAAAAACTTAAAATAAAATCTTTTCTGAACCCCGAATTACTAAATGAGTGATTGAAATTTAACTTCAGTACATATTTTATACTGCATTTCACAAATATTCATCAAATATCTCTGATTTTTACTGTTGACCGATTGCTGAAGACTGGCAGTTGTAAAAGCGACAGTAATCATATTTGACATTATATTTTTGTAATCGACGAAATAATCAAGTAAACGTACACGTTTTTAAAATGCCAATTTTTAAAGAAAATAGCAATTTTGATATTTTTTAAAGTTTGCATTTATACCAAAGACAATTAAGTGAGGTTCTGTTACAGGAAAAATAAGAAAACTACTATGAATATCACATTTCTATTAAAGCATAAAATTAGAACATGTACTGTAAAATATCTTAAACAAATTAGTATGTGTGAGTGAGCAAGCAAAAGAGAGAGAGAGAGAGAGACTTTATTTTATAAGAAAATTGTCATATATGATTATTTTATGCGTGTGCGTGTGTATTATATGAAAATAAATATGAAAATCAAGCTACATAGAATTTTCTACATTTCATCCTTGTAAGGACGTGTTGGTGGAGTTGATGTTATCACTTTTCCATGCATTAGCCTGATGAGTCCTTACGAGTATGAAATATGGAACATTCTGTGTACTTTAATCCCGATAAACTTTTTTATAACTTACTACCTAGCTCTACTCATGTATTGAGCAATGTTGAAGTAAATACTGAAATTTGATACATAAATTATGTTTCCTAATAAATTTTATGTAAATAAATAAAATAATAATTATATATATATAAAATCATATTGAATGCACAGGTTCAGTTCTCAAAGGAAGATCAGGTACATTTTTATAACTCTAATTGCTTAAAAAAAAACTCCCATCCCTTTCATTTTAATGACATAAATTGAAAAAGATGAGGAAATCTCTGACCGAGTTCCAATTCGAACATTACCAATAAAATTAAAGAAAAGTAAGCTTACATTTTCTGGTAAATGTTATGTCTAAACCTTCAAATAATTGAATTAAAAAAGTAATATTACAAACATGAAAAATGTATCTTAACTGTCGGAAGGATGTAACAAGTTAACTTTGAACTAAAGATTTCTGGTTAAAAACCATCTCTCCTATTTTTAACAGCAGAGTCACTACATAAAAAAAAAAAAAAATATTTAAAATAAAAATTGAATAAATTAAATTATTAATCTATCAAATATTATAATAAAGAAAAATCATTCTTAACATTAATAGACACTTTGCATTAGTAAAAATCATATCACTGATTCGCATAAATTTGAAAATATTTAAAATAATTTTGGTCAACTAAAAGACATTTTCAATAGACTAAAAGAATTAAAAAAAAAAAAAAAAAAGAGAAAATATCAAATAATTTATTAAGTTGTATTCCATAAGAAGAATCTAGAATCTGAAAGGATTATATTGAAATCCAAAAAGGTAAGCTAAATTTGAACAAATAATTACCTGGCAATCTTGCCCAGAATGTAGTGAAGCTAATTAAGTTTTACATTTTTTATTTGTTTTCACAATTTTTTAAAACTTATATATAAAAAAACACAATTTTAGATTGCATAGTTTCTGTATTTATTCAAATATCAGATTAATAGTAAACCTAAAAAAATAGAAATGTGTAATAAAAAACACATACACAGAAACATACAAAGTATTTACATAATGTTACTAATATAAAGAGATGGAAGAATAAATGTTTATGTAAAGTAAATAACTACTATTATAGTATCCAAATTTTTTTTCTTGTAAATATATACATTTATTCAATAAATAACAATAAAATATAGTAAACTACTAAAATGCCCTTTTTCAAAACCAATATACAAGTATCATGAAGTTTCATCAAGCCAAGAACAGACTCAAGACGTTTCCACAGATAATGGCAATGGAGAGGTGCTTGTAAAAGCCAAGTCCCGGTGTGGTGTGTTATTAAGAGATCAAGGCTCTTGAAGAAATTACCTATTGTGTCCTATTACTCCATGGCGATCAGTTAAAACACGAATTTTCAAGAAGACCGGCATATTTTGATTATTTGCAGTCCTCTGCCAACATTGCTGCACGTACAAGGCATATTACCAATTCTGTTACTGATGAAAGTGCAAGAGTGTCAACACACATTGCATCTCATATAAACGACTTGTTGTTTGTAAAGGGAAATATAGGGTCATTTGCCATCCTCTCTGTTGAGGCTAGCTGGTTTGTGGACTAATAAGAATCCAGCAACATCTACGGTTTGTTGGATAATATCATTGAAACAGCTGTACTGTGGGAATTTAATGACACTCGTACATGAAAGCATGTCAGGTCCATACACATAGACCACCTGACCACAATGGCATCTTTCAGTGCTGCACACCCTCAAACCTGTGTGCAGAGTGATGAGGAATCTGAGGCAATCCTCATCAACTTGGTTCCTGACAGTCAATGATGGCAAAGCCATTGTGTGACTGTGTGATTAATTTGCATCTTCAAAGCATGTCAGGCAGTGCCGGTTGCCGGGTGTTCTTACAGATTTGACTCTTGCCTTCATTCTGATTATGTTGCAGCTCTTCTGTCTCCCCATCTTTTATGGAATAATGAGGCAAACTCTCAATTTAGTTAGCAGACAGGTCATGGATCAGGTGGTTTAGAGGAGATTTGGATGTTTCAAGTAGACTAGACTCGATTCTGATTGATGCAGCGTTGATTATTAATCTAAGTTCAAATCTGTTAAAAGAAATGGGAAGTTTTGTCTGGCACCAGTCTACATCATCAAAATCGATGATGCAGATGGCCGTTGCTGTGTGGTAAATTACACAATCCAACATACCCTGATTGACAGGAAACTGGTAACATTGCACACTACAGAGAGAACAAAAATTTTGGAATGCAGAAGCAGTTATACAAGATGAAGAATATTGGATGCTTATTACTCAGTATGAGTTAGAATGACATGATCAGTTCACAAGTTTTTTGTCATTGTTGGTTTGAATTGCCGGATTAAAGATTGAGGAGCTAAGAATTATAAGTGTGTCATGATTGATAATGATAAGCCCATTTTATTTTAAAGACAGCCACCATGAGAATTCTGCCTAACAATCGATATTAATAATTTCAGACTTAGTAGGGTTCACCTTGAGATTGATTGTAGCAAGGCCTGTGACAATTCAGGAAAAGTTCGGAACAACTTCTAATCAGCTGCCACCAAATGTTGCATGACTGAGATACCAAATGTTCAAAGATGTACTCACTGAACAGGTGATATTGTCAGCTTCCACAAGAAAAACAAGAGATACCATTAGTTAACCCTTCTGTATACCACACTGGGATGTGAGGGTGTAGTTTGTTATAATCAGGGTGTTGGAACTGTCATAAGCCGCGTGGGACAAGAGATGAAGCATAGCTCATCAAAGACAGGTTTCAAGAAGATAGTTCTTGCAGATGGAGTTGAAAACATTTTTCATGTCCAACTTAATCAGCAAACAGTTTTACTGCCATTGTTTTTGGACTGGGAACATCCTAACAGCATGCATTGCAGTTTCACCCTTATGAAGGATTGACACTGAATTGTGTTGGGAACAGCATGGCAACCAGTGTGTGAATCATAGTGTGGCCACTTTGGGAGCGAGAGCGAAAAATATAGTTAGCAAAAGGGATCTAATTTTTTGTGTTTTTATTTTTTTATATTTAATTGGCTTTGCAAATTAACTTTCTACTGATTAAAACAATCTAACAGTCATGCCAAATGTATTATGGTTTTAAGGACGGTTCCATGTGTGGATGGGAGTTATTTCATAGTGACAGCTTAATGTACTTAGTTTTAGACAATAAATGAACAAAGCATAATATAAATACAAAGGGAAAATTTGATTCATGTAATAATTTATTTCAATATAATGTGCTCACAAAGCAGATCATATTTGAATCAAATAATGTAAAGAATTTACACTGGATCATTGGGCGAGTTGGGGAACGTTGTGGTGTTTTACTTTAATGAAAATATAGGTGAGGATCATCTCTTAGGATTTAAAAGAGGAAGGAAGTTTGGGGAAAAAAACGATTTTTCTATAAAATTTAGTGCATGATTAAAAATATTAAAGCTAATACTAAAAAAAATCATAAGTAAAGCATTAAAACAGTAAATTTCAAATAGAATGAAAATAATTTGTTTAATAAATATCTTTACAAATCTATTAAACACTAGACCATATGTATTTACTTAGACATGTTATTTACATTGATGTGTGTGTGAATAGCTTGATATATTTATGTAAAATGTCAGATATATGGTCTTTGCCGATATACATGAACAGTTTTGAATGTGTTACCCTTTAGAATATATACATGTAGGAGGATAAAGTTTTATAAATAAATATCTATAAGGATACGTTTTCTATGGTTCACAAATGTATTAAAAAATATAACAAAGTAAATAGTAATGTGAGAGTGTGAGATATTTTGAAACTGAACACCACAACCTTAGACAAGGTAAATATAGTAGAGCAAGGTATTATCTGAAATATCTAAATTATTGCAAATTATTTTAAGCTTCATTTATACATTCATAAATTGAGATGGTTTTGTTTAGCACACTATGGCTATTACACATTTATTACATCAGAGTTAGGCTTTTCAAACAAATAGCATATATTGTTCTTATAGAAAAAAATCATATTTAGTTATTTTTCATCTTCTAATTCATGCACTTACAAATTCTTTCAATATTACCATACAACAGATCTGTCTGTCTTTAGGACCAATATTATACATCCATACTATCATTCTGATATCATTTGTCTCCATGCAACACATGCCCTCAACTCTCACTTGTCAGGTTTCACTTCCATACATCATCACACTACATGCATATTGCCTAATAGACTCTTTCCTTGATCAACTTGTAAGTAATGACAGAAGTTTCCTGAATTTACTCTATCCACTTCTAAATCTTGCAATCACATCAGCACCTCACTGTGCTCTAATGGTACCATGAAGGTAACAAAACTCCAACAACGTCAATAGCCTTACCGTAGATGAAAAGTTGATCAAGCATAACTAAACATTTAAAAATGTTCTACTTTAAAGTGATTATTGCAAACAATCGAAATGGTAATGTCCATGAATATGTGATGGAATGTTCTGTTTACTCAATTAATAGTTGTGATGTGCATCATATGGAGCCGTATTCACAAAGGATGAAACAAATGGTGAACTTTTTTCTCTGTAAATATTTTATAGACCATACAATTGCAACATATTTTTTATTCCAACAAAAGTCAGAGAAATGATTATAAAAGAAAATTTTTGCTTTTATGAATGATTTAAGTAGATATACCTTTAACACTTAAAAGAAAACACTTAATACATAAGTATTGTTTTGTATAATACTGATCCAGAAATAACTTTATAAAATCTATTCTACATTCTCGTTTAGTCAATTCATATTACACAACATTTATGTACATAAATGTCAGTCTTTTAAGTGATCATTAATGCGATGAAAGATCCTAATTAAGATTCTTTTTCTTCTTTTTATAGTGCAAAATGAATGGTCGATCCCCAAAATGTATAAAGATTTTGATGCTCCCCTTCACTTTAAAATTCACCAAAATTCAAAAAATCAAACAATTTTAATGAAATCGTCAGTATTTATTAATTAACGATCACAGAATATAATCAAACCATTAGTTTTAAAAATCTTACTGAAAATGTATTATTTTGTCTAAACAAAAAATATCTTTGCTAAAGTTATAATTTTAAGTACTAAACAAAAAAATGCATGAATTTATTTTTGTATTTTCTATGAAAATAAAGCATCTTAGGTGTTAACAATTAAAAAAAAATATTTCAGAAACATTACAAAAAAAGTCGATGTTAATGAAATCAAAAAGAAAAATTAATTTCTCGAACGAACAATATTTTCATTGTTTATTCAATATTTTCACACCCAAAAATATAATTGCAAAAAATATTTGATGTGATTTTAATAACAATTCTCACAAAAATTTCAAGTAATATAATATTTTCTTTGTAGGCATGACAGTGTAAACATCAATGTAAGGGATATTCCATGCCAAACCATCCCGTAAAAACATCGAAATCCCCCCCCCCCCCGATTTTTTTTTATCCTTTTGACCCATCTAAGATATACATAAGTTATGATGAACTGCCAAATTTCAGACCCAGCAATCAATGGGAACCCTGTTTTTGAGCACAGCCAAAATAAGGCCAAGAGGCCGAAAAAGGACTGCCGCGACGCATTGTGTCAAGACTACCTATCGTTACAAAATTGTAAATTTTTTGAAAAGTATTTAGTTTCTGGCCTAGAAAATTGCATCTGGGTGGGTTTTTTGATCGAGGAATCCACAAATCAACGCTAGAAAGCCAGGAGAGTTCATCTTGTGGGACTTTTTTGCCCATTTATATGCCGAGACAGCTTCTGCGGGAACCCCTAAAAGAACATAACTTTGGGTATCAAGAAAAGACAACTCTAGGGGTAAGAGGTGATATCTGTTTTAATATTTAGAAATCCAAAAGATAGCACCTTAGAATATATATATAGGTTCATACTCAGTATTTTATTCCTTCACATTGAAATTTAACGCCAAAAGTTGACAATTCCCCCAAAATCGTAGTTGAAAATGCTCATAGTAAATAAATAAGAAATATAAATATAAGAAAGTTTTATGGCTGCCTGAGTGTAATTTAGAGGTATATATGTGTTTATCTTATGATTTTATATTTCAGTGGTTAAATTCACTAACTCTTAGACAAAATTTCAATGTTTTTTTTTCATTTTTATGGCTGAATTTGTATGCTTGATTGAAGTTGAATGAGCAATTTATGCGAAACCTTGTCCAAAACATACCAAAGAAATCTACACCATATCTGGAAAAATGTTGTCTTTATTGTTCTTAAGCATTTAATTGGAATATAGAATAAATTTCTGAGGCGGGGGGAAAGTAAGTCATTTCAATAATTTCTTAAAGTTTTATGATATTTTGAAGTCACGAAAATCAGTGAAAATTTATGAATTTTTTCCGGACTATGTATTATATAAGTAAAAGTGTACCTTCCTCATAAAACTGAAAAAGTGTCCAAAAATCATTTTAAGTTCTTCTCTTTGCCTATTTTCAAGCTTGTTAAGGACAAAAATTTACTTATTTACTCACAAAATAAATAATAAACCAGTTTTTTCCAGGAAATTTGGTAAAATTTTCAACAATTCTGTTCAAAACCAGGCAATAATCGCAGATTGTTTTACCAAAATTACATTGATTTTTTTATTTTTTATTTTTTTTATTTTTTTTTACACAATTTATCCAATATCTAGAGTTTCATGTATGCACTATCAATAAAAGTGCCTGTATGAAAACAGTCTGGAAACTTATTAAAGGCACCTCATATATATATATATATATATATATATATGATGATGATGATGATGGCAGCAAATTCACTTTCGAACATTGCCAAATTTATAAAGATACATGAAATGGTAAAAAGTGTATCTAATTTATATCGATCAATGCCTGTGCATGAGGATTGTTATAGTGTGGAAAGACTTTGCACTGAGACAATCCCACTCTCTAAACAACTGCCACATTGATCCAAAAAGAAGAGCAAGTCAACATCATTGGATGCAGTAGTCATCGCAGGTTTTATATCAGTTTTCCTTCTCCTAGGGAGGTTGCCTTCACTACGGCTTACAGAGCCCTCTCCACTCACCATGCCATTTGATCCATGACTGGAACTTAGGTTGCTGGGTACCAGAGCATATTCCACACGCCGGTGGGTCATATATGCCGCAGCTTACAGGGCCTAAACTCCTCTGGAGGTTTCTGTCAGGGATATCACACCCTTAGCCTTTGGTTAAATAACCTTGGCCCACAAGGCAGTGGAGGTCCAGTTATACGGCGCAGGACACTCTCCGTTCATCAGAGCCCCATTTGTGTGGCAGTGGTCACGACGTGTACGTGGGGTTGATTTGTCTGGGAGAAGCACAGAAAGACGCTAAGACATCTGTGTGCTTTTAACACACGTCCACACCAGACCTTGACCACTCAATATATACACACACACACACACACACATACGCATTCATGTGAAAAATGAAAAACCAAAAAGTGTTCGAATATTCATCAACGTTTCATTTTGATTTCAAGATTTTCTCAAGATGATTGGTTTGAAGAAAAGCATAGAAGTCATGATGTGAAAATATGTGGTGTGTCTATGATATAAAAAGAATGTTTTTGTTTAGCTGCATATGAAAATGGATAAAATTGCCAAAGTGGCGGTTTCACAAAAGCAAATCTTTGCAGCTACCTTCGAATATAGTTCGCAGTTTCCACCAACTAAATTCCCATGATGGATGATTTGGCATGGAATGTCTCATATACGTTTTTTAAAACAATCTTGAAAATTAAAATAAAATTGAAAAAATTAAAAATTGAGATTCAGTATCGTTAAAGAACAATAATTAAAAAAAAGTGGTATAATTTTTAATAACCATTAATTTAGACAAATACAAAGGGGGTATAATTGTAAAAAAACAAAAAAAACAAAACAAGAACAGGCAGGATTTGCATCCCATCTGCTATTCTATTTAATCATTAATAAATAATTCTTGTAGTTTATTTTTTTTTAATTAGTGATTCTAATTGATTTTTTTCACACTTAAAATACACTTTTACTTTTATTTAAAAATAATTTATCATTACAATACATTTAAGAAAACATCATGTCCTACACTAAAGTGGCAATGCGCCTTGTTTGGGGTGAAAATGTAATAAAAAAAAAAATCATGTAAAAAAGTAACTATTACCACAAAATAGAATTGCCTAAATTAAGGAATTTTTTTTTTATTTTTTTACATGGAGTTCACCACTTATCAAGGCCCAATGGCCACTCAGGGATAAGGGTTATTGTGTGTACAGTAATCAAAGGGATAGTGTAGCAATAGTATTGGAGAATTGGTAAGGTGTCATTACTTGGGGAGGGCGGTTCATCAGGAATTTGTTTGTGTTGGACTTGAAGACATCCAGGTTGAAGTCGGGAGGGAAACAGGCAAGCGGAACAGAGTTCCACAGGCGTGCAGTTCTAAGAAAGAAGCTTTGTTCATGGTATCTACATTTTTATTTAGGCACAGATAGGGAGTGGGGAAAATTATTGACGGTGGTTTCAGCTAGTCGGGTGTTTTTTGAGAAAGATTGGCAAGGGGGGACTAGAGAATGGAGCTCAGACGAGCACCTGCCATGGAAATAACGATAGAACAATGACAGGCTCGCTACGTCTCCTCTGTGGGAAAGAGGTTGCAGGGTAGAGAAAAGGGTATCCCCCACCAAGCCACGGAGTCTATTTTGTACTCTGTCAAGGCAGGATAGGCTGTTTTTTGCAGCCCCCGCCCAGATGTGGCAGCAGTACTCCATCTTTGGACGTACTTGGCTCTTATATAGATAGAGAATTGCATCATTAGTGAGATATCTTCTGGAGCAGTAGAAGGATCCCACCATTTTCCCAGCGACCTTGGCCACAGACTTGATGTATGTGTTCCATTTAAGATCAGGTGTAAAGGTCAAACCTAGGAGCTTATCAAATCCTGGGGCCTCCCTTAGACGAGAGCCATCCATTTCAATTGATGCCAGATGGGGATCAGAGCGTTTATGATGTAGAGATAGGAGCTTGGTCTTAGATACATTAAAGGTAACCAGCCACCTTTTTCCCCACTGTACCACGCACTCAAGATCAGAGGAGAGAGAATCAGAGAGAACATCAGCATTTACGGCCTTTGATGTGTTGCCATAGATGGTCGTGTCATCAGCATAGATGTCAACGAAAGATTTAAGTATGTGTTTTGGGAGATCATTGATGTAGATCAGGAAGAGAGTTGGGTCCAATATTTTTATAATATTCAAAGATACAGAAATCAAGGTATAATAAGGTTTCGATTCCTCTATAAATTTAAAAATAAAATTGACTTTTTGACATTTTGGGTTTCCATAGAACTTATGCGTGATGCTTTGTCAGTTGTTTTAATTGTGCAAGGCAGAATTTGTTACTTAATTCTTACTTTTGGGAGCTAATTTAAGCATTGTTTTTTTTTTATAAAATCCAAGTGATTTTTTTTTCTTAATTCAATATCTTAAGACTTTACAAATTATCTTTGAAATAGTTCCAAAAAACTAATATTTATCTTTCAAGGGATTTTTACAATAAATATATTTAACTATATCGATACTCTATGGCTGACTGGGATAGCTTCTGCACATTTACATCTGAGCTACCTCTGCATTCCATGTTTAAAAAGGATGTGTCCTCTAGAGTATCAGATCTGACCGAATGGATAATTGTAGGCACAGACCGATTCATACCATCCAAAAAATTCCAACAAAAACCTAATAGCCAGCCATGTTTCTCCCCAGAATGTGCTGCTGCCATCGCGCACAGAAACCACATTTTCCATAGCTACCAATGTAATAGATGTACTGAGACTAAAACTGCTTTCAGGACTGCCAGTAACCACTATAAAAGAGTAATAAAAAATGCAAGAGAGCTATATGCTCAGTCTGTTAAATCCAAAGTCGCAGAGCAGCGGCTTGGTTCCCACCAGTTTTGGCAAATAGCAAACAGGACCCTAAACAGAAACGTGTGTTCTATCCCAACTATCATCAATGGACCTGAGGTCATCTCGTCAGCATCAGACAAAGGCAAACTATCTGCCAAAAACTTTGCAGCAAATTCTACCCTATGCGACAAAGGCCATCAACTCCCATATTTCCTTCTATAACAGGTTACATACTATGCAACATACAAATATCTGTGCATGAGGTTGTCAAGCTAATCAAGAACCCTGATTCCAATAAAGCAACTGACTCTGACGGTATTCCAATTATAGTGTTGAAAAAGCTTCAACAAGAACTTGCCCCCATACTTACGAAACTGTTTAAGTGTTGCCTTAAGGAGAAGTCCTTCCCAACACCCTGGAAAACCTCATCAGTATGCCCTGTATTTAAAAATTCAGGTGATAAGTCATCTCCTTCTTAGTACAGACCAATAAGTCTCCTGTGTGTCATGAGTAAGTTGCTGGAATCCATATGTTTTCTCAATTATAAAATCGTTTCTTCCTGATAGGCTCATAAGAGTAGTGGTTGATGGGCAGAAATCAGAGGCCCACAGTATTAATGCTGGAGTCCTTCAGGGGTCAATCCTAGGCCCTACTCTCTTCCTGATCTACATCAATGATCTCCCAAAACAAAATCATTTGTTGACATCTATGCTGATGACATGACCATCTATGGCAACACATTCCCAAGTTCTCTCTGATTCTCTCTCCTCTGATCTTGAGCGCGTGGTACAGTGGGGGAAGAGGTGGCTGGTTACTTTTAATGCATCTAAAACCAAGTTCCTATCTTTACATCATCAATGCTCTGATTCCCATCTGCCATCAATTAAAATGGATGGCTCTCGTCTTGGGGAGCCTTCATGTTTTGACAAGCTTCTGGGCTTGACCTTTACTCCGGATCTGAAATGGAACACGTACATCAGGTCTGTTCCCAAGGTCGCTGGAAAAATGGTAGGATCCTTCTACCGCTCCAGAAGATATCTCACTGCTGATGCGATTCTCTATCTATATAAAAGCCAAGTACGCCCAAAGATGGAGTACTGCTGACACATTTGGGCATGAACTGCTAAAAACAGCCTATCCTGCCTTAACAGAGTACAAAATAGACTTCGTGGCTTAGTGGGGGATGCCCTGCAACCTCTATCCCAAAGAAGAGACATCGCGAGCCTGTCTTTGTTTTATTATTTCCATGGCAAGTGCTCGTCTGAGCTCTAATCTCTAGTCCCCCCTTGCCAATCTTTCACAAAAAATACCCGTCTAGCTGAAACCACTGTCACTAATTTTCCTCATTCTTTATCTGTGCCTAAATCAAAATGTAGATTCCATGAACAAAGTTTCTTTCTAGGAAGTACACGCCTGTGGAACTCTCTTTTTTTTTTTTTTTTTTACATTTTCACCCCAAGCAAGGCACATTGCCACTTTGGTGTAGGGGGCTACTATCAGGGGCAACACCACTGGGGTACTATGTAGGGATTTGGGCAGCAAGATGTTGGTTCACGTTGCACTTGAACTTCTGCATGTCAGTACTGTTGGGGAAGCAGGGACCTGGAATGGAATTCCAAAGTCTAGTGGTTCTGGGGAAGAAACTACTGGAGTAGAAATATCTTTTACATCTAGGGATCTCTACAGTTTGGGGGTGGGATTTTGCAGCCTGTCGGGTCTGTCGAGGATGTTCACGTCGTGGGGGCACAAGTGCTTGCAGTTCGTTAGAGCATTCACCATTAAAATACTTGTAGAACAAGCAGAGGGATGCAACGTTTCGTCGATGGGACAGAGGCTGAAGCTTAGATGACAGTTCAGGGCCTATCAGATTTGCGACTCTCTTTTGAACCTTGTCAAGGAGCGAGAGACTAGTAGCCGATGCACCAGCCCAAATATGACAGCAATACTCCATACATGGGCGAATGGTTGCCTTATAGAGGTACAGGATACTTTCGGGTGTTAGTAGTTTTCTAGCACAGTAGAGAGAGCCCACCTTCCTTGCAGCGGCCCTGGCAATGCCCTTGATGTAATTGTTTCAACTCATGTTTCCTGTGAACGTTAGGCCAAGGAGCTTGAAAGACGTACTCTCAGATAAAGAGTCGTTGGCCATTGCTATAGGTGGTAGAGAAGGTTTCTTGTAATTATTGAATGAAACTAGTTTAGTCTTGGTGGCATTGAACGTGACCATCCATTTTTGTCCCCATTCCACTACAGACTGGAGGTCATCCTCTAGTGTTTCTGTCATTCCTTTAGATATGTGTTCATTTGTTTTCCTGTCGTGCCTGTTATAGAGTGTGGTGTCATCAGCATATATACCCATCTCAGAGGATATTTTGTTGGGGAGGTCATTTATGAATATCAGGAACAGTAGAGGTCCAAGGATAGACCCCTGGGGCACTCCCGCATTTATATCATATTGTTTAGATGTACAACCGTCGAGGACAACCTGGATTTTTCTCTTATCTAAGAAGGATTTAATTATGTTAAGTATTCTACCAGTGATACCGTATGATCTAATCTTCCTGAGGAGACCCTCATGCCATACCCTGTCAAAAGCCTTAGATATATCTAGAGCTACCACTCTGCCCTCCCCCGCTTTGTCCAGTGAATGGCATATACGTTCAGAGATTACAGTGAGGATGTTTGCTGTGGAACGGGCTTTTCTAAATCCATATTGTTGGTCAGTCAGAAGTTTAGCATCTGTAAGGTGATGGACTAGAGCATGGTTAATTAAGGTCTCAAATATTTTGGCAAAAAGTGGGAGGAGGCTAATAGGGCGATAATTTGATGGGTCAGTTCTTTCGCCAGAATTCTTGAATACTGGTACCAAAGAAGCAGTTTTCCAACAGCCCGGAAAGCAAGATTCATTAAGGCATTTGTTGTAGAGTTTGGAGAGAACTGGAGCTACTTCGGCTGAGCACTTTTTTAATAGCACAGCTGGGATAAGATCAGGTCTACATGCTTTTGAAGTGTCAAGGTTTTTTATGATAGCATGCACCTGAGCAGGGGTGATTTTCAGATCGTCTAGCGTGGCGTCTGTCCGCATAGGAAATTCAGGTACGGGGTGGCTGGAAGGGTCCAGTGTGGAGTTTGAGGCAAACTCACTGGCAAGCATGCTAGTCTTTTCAGTTGCTGAGCAAACAACCTCATGATTGTTGGTTAGTGGGGGAATTGTTGATTGCCCATTATTTACTACACTGTTGTAGACTTTCCAGAAGTCATGAGTTCCTAGTTTTTGTGCTTCGATGCGTTTTTTAGTGGTTTCCATAAATTCTCTCTTTGCTGTCACTATTTCTTTCTTAACGTTACTTCTAGCTTCTATGTACTTCTGTCTGTTTGTTTGTTTGAACTGGACTCTCTTCCGTTTGCCTGTTTCCCACCTGACTACAACTTGGATGTCTTCAAGTCCAACATAAACAAATTCCTGATAAACCACCCCCTTAAGTAAGACTCTTTATCAAATCTCCATTACTAGCGATTACTATGATACTATCCCATTGATTACTGTACGTACAATAACCCTTATCCCCGAGTGGCTTCCGGGCCTTGATAAGTGGTGATTCCCGTGTCAAAAAAAAAAAAAACCTTTTAAATTTAGCTGAACCTTTGAGTCGCCATGTTCTTTTCACATTAAAAATATATTTTTCCTTTTAAAGATTAACTTTGTGCTTTAATCTTTCAAACAGAATGAAAAAGTAATCTGAAACTTCTAAAAATATTATAAGCCTGCTTTCACAATCATAGGCCCTATCAGTTTTCACTACTGAATTGCACGTACCTATCTTTTTAATACTTTAATTTTTCTAGACATATTTTCCTACTCAACATTTCATTGAAATATTAAAGTGTCATTTTTGCAGAAAATTCCAACTTATTTACCATTATAGACATCTCCATTTATTGTGTATTATTTAGTATTTTTCTTATTCAGATTCAAAGCAACTCTGGTACAAAGTTCAAAACAATGAGGCGCTTAGTGAAGAACAATCTCTTGAACCATGGTATACAAAACTAGACTGACGGCCACTACTTCATACCAGACATTTATTATGGTATAACAAGCACTTGGTAAGTAGCAAAGTTTGGCTAATGATAAATAAAACTATTAGCCATCATTTTTAAATTGTGGTCATTCAAATTTGTCATTGTGGAGCAAGGCTCAAGTATCTATTCTTAAATGAAAAGGAATACATTTTTTAGATGCCTAAATAAAAATATAAAAGACAATACGAAGAGTAATTTTAATCTAAACATAATTTGTATTAGAGAACAGTTAAATTCTTGTAAAAAATTTAATATTTAGAACATATACTTTTCAGTATTTTACTTTTAACATTTTTTTCACATTAAAACAGAATTTTGAAATGAAAAATTATATCGTGGTTTAAAATTGAACAAGTCCTTCCCCCCATCATGTTTTACTCATCTATTTTTCAAAAGGACTATATCTATTACTAATAGAGATTTGGTATCTGCCTAAAGCCAAAAGTATATTATTGCATCTACTAATGAGGATTTCGTATCTGTCTGCCTAAAGCCCAAACTATGCTACTATTATCTTTCAATACTCAATCTGTGGGGAGGGGGATAGTATAGTATGGTATCTGTTCTGTTGTCATGATACAGTCCTACCAGAGGAGAGTTTGTAATATGTGTTCATTTATAATATATTATCAAAAATAACCTAAGAAATTTGTTTTACAATTTTTTTATTATAACTAGACTACCCGGGTCAGTATATGTTATAGCTAGCTATGGAATAGTGAGTAAACAGAATTGATGTGTAGAAGTGCAAGTGAGTATACAGAATTAATGTATAAACATGCAGAAATTGAATACACATATGCGTGAAAACAAACATGGCGACCAGTGAAAACAATACGTAATTTCGTACGCATGCAAAAAGATTTAATGTACACGAAAACAAACATTGCGACCAGCTAAAACAATACGGAATACATTAAATAATAAAGGTCTTAACATCACTGCCCTTAGATTAAATGAAAAATCCTTTATATAAGAAGGGTGTAACCCGTTGAAAAAAAAAATACAAGGAGAGAGTGTGCATTGTACAGGTCCACTCTAGTTTTTGTGTGTGTGTACATTAACAGCCTTAAAAATATCAGGAAATAATAATTAACTGATTAAGTAATATTTAACGATGAGATCTTTTCAAAGCAAATCTTAAAAAAAAAAAAAAAAAAATGAAACGTTCCCCCATACACACATTCTAAAGTGTTTCTACGTATTTTAAAAATGTTTGGAACTTATGATTCCACTCCCATCCCATTTCCCCTTTCTGCCCCACTACCAAACTTGAAAAAAAATACTAACGATTACATATCACCAAGAAGTGGGGGTTTCATTTTATGTTAAATTTATATAGGAAAGTGATCCCCCACACTGAAATAATAAATCTTAATTATTAAAAAAAAAATCCTTCTTTTATATTATCTTAAAAAGGCCGCTGTTGAAACGTATTAGTGAAAAAAAAAAAAAAGAGTAGATTTTAATTTCTTTTTAGGAGGTAAACTACGCTGGGTTAGGGTCGTAAAAAAAAAAAAAATTTTTTTAAATATGTAAATTGATCAAGTATATATTTTTTTTTACATTAGAACAACATATTTACTTTGTTTTTTTATTTAAAAACAATTGCAACTTGCAATGAAAACTACAAATAAAATAATCGTAAATAATTAATTTTGGGCACGAAAAACAGTTTTCAAGTCAAGTTCTAGTTTTAATCACGGACAACTTGGGTAAAGAAAATATTTTTAAAAAATATGTAGGTGCACCAAAATAATCGATCCCCCCCCCCCCCGTTATCATTTTTTATTTTCGTCTTTTTCCAACTATTTCTGGGGATCATTGGACACTAAGTTACCAGATTATAAAAAAAATGAAAAAACAAGTCAATATTTAAAGATTTGGAAGAGGGTTCAGTTTCAGATACAAAGTTCTAGTAAACTGATCTCCCATTTTCATAACCGTTTTACAGCCCTGATTTTACGTTGGCTCCTTCAGTCCCCCCCCCCGCCATTATTATTATGTTTTCTTCTTTTTTTTTCTACTTTGCACTTTGAGAAAAGTTCGGTCTGCTCTCATCCTCTGTCATTTTTTTTATTTAGTCTACCTGTTCGCCCTTAAAGGGTAAGATGAAAAATGTTCAAAATAAATAGTGATTTTGAGATTATATTGTCTTTTATTGAGGAAACATTTTTTTAAGTGATAAGTGAAAAAAATAAAACTCAAGAAGCGTCCAGAGCACTACTGCAAGCACTAATAAAAATTAAGGAGACCCTATTAAAAGGACTACTAAAATCAAGTTTCTACCTCCCCCCTCCTTGAAAAAAATATTTTTTAAAAAGGTCTAAAAAAAAATAATAAATAAATAAATAAAAATAAATCATCAGAATCCATAAGAGCACTACTAAAAGCAGTAAATATGGTTATAAATATGATTATAGTTATATATTCTATATTTAAATCGTTTTCGTTTTTCTTTTTTTTAACTCAATGGTATTAAATTACATTATATTTGTTGATCTTATGTATGCTTTGACTAGCAGCAGTGGCTTTTAATATCGGATTTAAAATAGGGCGGCCATGAAATAGGTAAGCAGACAAATTTTTTGAAACTGGAAGTCACAAACCAGATGGACGATTTAAATGCCCAAGCAAGCAAGCAAGCAAGCTGATCTGAGTTTTATAATTATACTAGACTACCCGGGTCAGTATGTTATATTAGCTATAGAATTAATGTATGAGCGTGACACTTGTGACATAAAGAAAATAGTTTTTTTTGTGACATAACAGAAACATTTTTATGAAAGTATATTAAAATGAAAAAAGAATATAGATAGATTTCTATGAGTCGTTTTGTTTATAATTGTTTATTTAAAAAAAAAAAAAAAAAACTTACAGACATTGAATTATAAGTGGTTTGTCATACTTATAGGTAAATGTGCACTGAACAGATACCATAATGCTTAAAAGTTAACTTCAAATTTTGATATATCTTTTAATTTAAACGTGAAAAAAAAACAAAAAAAAACAATTGGGACGCTAAAAACATACACAGTAAAACAATAGGTTTTATTGTTGCTTTGATTATTTATTTGTAACACAAATAAAAAAAAAACATTTTCGGGGTTATTTATTTATGCTGGTAGTGTAGAAGAAAATGTATGAATGTTCTTTTTTTAAGAAAGGTGTGTTAAAAAATGGAGAATTAATTAAAAAAAAATGAAAGTGGTGGGTAAATCACCATTGTAAAATGCTCTTATGGTTGTCAACGGGTTAAAGTAGATTTATTTATAAGAAAATTGCGTTAAAATACCTTAAACGGATACGAAAATAAACGATGCAAAAAAAAAACGCAGAAAGTATTAACAATTGTTTATTTAGATAATTTAAATGCGAAGAAAAACAATTGGGATGCTGAAAACATACACAGTAAAACCATACGTCTTATTGTTGCATTGATTATTTGTTTATGTATGCATGCGCAACCGGAAGTCGTAAACCGGATGTTGGGCTACAACACCCGTTACAAGGTCATTTGAGTTTTATAATTATATAGATAGATTATGCAAAATATTAATTTGATATTTTGGATATACAAAATTTTTTTTTTCAAAATATAACATGATGTCTTAACTTAAAATTGCCACCGAAATTTATAAATCACAAATTTAGAAATTCTATTATTAACAGTATTTTACACACAAAATATTCAAGTTCTTTTACGCTTACAAAACATTATGTTGGTTAAAAACATTGTTTATTTTCTGTTGAACATCTACAAAAATTTCAAATATTTTCTTTTTACCATTTTAAATTAAACTTGCTGGAGTTTCCCGAATTAAAATAGTTGACAAGTTACAGTTAAATGATGGTGTAAATGTTAGCAAAAACAAACTTTGGATCAGAAGAGTAAATCAACTGCACTTAGCAGTAATAGATAAAGTGGTGGATAAATGAAAAATCAATTGCAACGTATTATCTGCTAAACAAAATGTGTATCTCTCTCATGTTTTCAAGCACAGATGGTCTCGTGAAATATCGATAGCAACATGGGTGACACTTATCTTGTAAAAATATCGTAAGTTTTTTTTTATGGCAGTGAACAGCTGTGAAAAAAATCTTGAAGACAATAATAGCTGCTAAAATTGATTATAGAGCTACATACAGAGAGAATTACCTTTCCATTGATGCTTTAGAATTTGGTAAATTATACTGAAAGACAAACTACCTAAATTCATAACTCATTGAAAAATGAAACTGTAGAAAAATCATTGGAAAAGTTAGATAAGTAATTATGAACTAGCAAATGTTTACATTTATTAACTGAGGAAGCTGTAGTATAAAAGCTTATCTATGGTGTGTTTCAAAATAAAATGTTGCTAAAAGATTCTTAAAGAGCAGTGAATGAGATTTGTTAGAATATGAAATCAGTGATAATCACTATATTAATAACATTCATGTTTATGGTGACCATTCTAACAGAATCATTTCAACTGGAGGCATTTTTTTTATGAAAATGATATCTACATCAACTATAAAAAACATTCTCTATTTTCTAATAGAATAACAAGCAATAATTTTACATTCAAATTTGAGCCATTATATATATTATGTGATCATTATGTGATAGAGGAAACAAATGATATATCACTAATTAACATTTACTCATTCAAATGTATTTTCTTAACTCTTACTTTGGCTGGATGCCCATGTAGAACTTTTTGAATCCAAATTACTGCCATCCAACCAATAAAAAAAACAACCAATTAATCATTTCAAATATTTCACAATATATAATTATTGGCTATCAAAGAATACAATAGCATCATTCAAAAATCCTCTTCAACAATTTATCTTAACGTTTCTGGACATTCTATAAATAGGTGTAACTATCTTTTTTTATTGTGTTAATGGAATTCTGGCCACTGTATTTTCTAACTAATCGAGAATATTATTAATATAGTCCAAGTTTAGGTTTAGGTGTGTGTGTGTGTGTGTGTCTATCTATATAAATAAAAATGTAATTTTTTTGTATATGTTGACAAAAAATAATTTGTACATTCTCTTGAAAAGAAAAAAACAACTTTTCTGTACTATCACCTAACAATTTACAGTTTTTGTAAAAATCAGTCATCTTATAAAAAAAAATTCTGTTTGCCAAAAAATAAAAAATTTACTGCCAATTTTTTTCTAAAAACAAACAAAAAACGTCGGTTTTTTTGAAAAAACTTTCACCTAACAATTCATGGTAAAAAAATTAATCTTTTCTTGGAAAAGAAAACAACTTTTGTTGATAAAAAAGAAAAATTGCAAAAATAATAATAAAAGTAAATAAACAATACAAAATGCAACTTTTCTTGAGGACCTAAATATATATATATATATATATATATATATATATATATATATATATATATATTCAGTAAATTTACAGTAGGTTTTTGCTGTTTGTTTTGAGCCTAAACCATAATTGACAAAAAAAAACAAAAAAAAAAAAACAAGGATCCAAGTCAAATTATGTAAGAGTACAAAAAAATATATACGGAGTGTTCATTGTACACATCAACCAATAAATAATGTTATCTGACATATTGATGCTTAAATATTTCTTGCATCATTTTTTTTCCAATTCTAGATGAATAAATATCCTCCTTACGGCCGTTAAACTATCCATATAAATATTTAACCATATAATTATGAGCCCCTTTTATCGTTATTTTCTTTATTATCCCAAAAGATTGTATGATTAGTCTAATGGATAACGTTGTGAACTTATTAAGTTAACCATGTAAAGTTCTAGTCCAATCAGATCCATTTCAATCATTTATGTACTAACTCAATTGAGAAACTTTAATTTTACACACACATTATTAGTAGAATCGCAAGGTATTCAATTAACCGTATACAACAAATTATAAATAGTTTCAGCATTAAATAAGCAAAAATAAATAAATAAATAAATAAGCAAAAATTTGCTATTAAACAAAGAAACTAATCATTCATTTTAAGATATATTTTACTAAATCAAATCTTTCTGAAACGTTCATGAAATCATTTCCCTTGATGCAAAAATTTACGCTATCAATCCTCCATTTTTTTTGTTGATCTTTAACACTTTCATAAGCAATTTTAATTACATTTTATATATTAAATATATTCGGTAATGAATATCCCAAGTAAAGCGATGAGATCTTTAACTCTTTTTTAACATATCAACTGAAGCCGAGATAAGTATAAATGTCATATAGTACAAATCAAATATTGTTTAACATTACTCTGTCTTTGATGTTTACTGGAATTAATGTTTATTACTGTTAAAACCTCACAACATATTTTGTTTTCATCTGTTCACTATGAATTAAATCTTTCATTTTATACTCAATGTTAGAAATACGTGTGTGTGCATATGCATTTCTTTAGAAATCTATTTTGTACTTTAATAAAACTTCAACCAATTTATTTTTATTCAATATACATAAAACACTTGAAACTTCCTTTAAAGGCCATATATGTATTGATTTTTTTTTTAAAGCTTTGCTTATTTCACAAATCTGTGGGCATTAATTAGCATTTAATCTGAAAATAAATACTAATATAGATGATTTTTTAAGAATAGTTCCATTACATAGTCAGGAATAACTTTAAAAAATTAATAAGATTCCATCTTATTTTCTTTTCAATATTGTGTCCTAAATGCTGCTATTTCATAAAAATGGTCATTATTCCTAAATGCCAAAAGTGATTTTTCATAAACATTCTCAGAATGTTCAGATAAGCATAAGCAAGATGGCTTACTGTATGAAAGTAAGAAAGCACCCTTTTTTATAGAGTGAATATAAAACCAATAATGTTTTTTGCAGTAAAATGTATAATATCATTCACGAATATATGTGAATTAATTTCTGAAGAATAGATAAACCATGAACTTGTAGCTAAATGTTCAGATAAATTAAATTTATTAATTAATAGCTGGCTTTACCTAATCGCTACTGCTTCACAATTTAATTCATTACTAATCAATAATAAAAAGGCAAAACTAATCGATAAGACAAAACATTACCACTCCTCCTACTTTTCAGACTTTAAAGTGCACCGAACACACATAAATTCACTGTTATTATATGGTTAATACTAATAATGATACTACAACACTACTACTACAACAATAATAAAGGAATATATTTTTGTCTATATTAAAAGTAAAAGAAATTAAAAAACAAAATTTATTTTAGGGTGGAACGATAAAAGTGCTGCCCTAAAGAAAACACTGCAGCATTATTTTAAAATTTTTATTGAAAAAATCAATTCAAGTAACTTGATTATGTAATAAAGCTGACATCTATTCAATATAGCCGCCTTCAGCCCCAATCATCCTCTTGATATGGGTCTAGAACTGGGAGCATGCCTTTTCCACAAGTGCTGGCAGGAGCTCGGTAAATACTCAGCGGATGGCGGCAATCAGGCTGGCTTTGGTGTTGTGGGAGGTGATTTTCTCGACGTATGACCAAAGAAAGTAGTCCAACAGTTCAGGTCGGGGGTGGAGGGTAGTGAGAGAAGGATATAAGGCCGTAGCACTCTATCTGAAGCCAAGCCTGGGTCTCTTTGGACGTGGGCTGACACTGAGTTTTCTGCCACACCAGGGTTTGCTAGTGGCCAACTAATTGCACTAGGAGATCATCACACTCTTCAGCACATCCAGGTACACTTTGGTGTTGGCTTTCAAGTGGATTTCGAAGATGTGAGGTGGCATAATGTAGCCCTTACTTGAAACCACACCAAAGACCATAACTGTGGCCGGAAACTTTGTTTTCATCACCCTAAACATGTCCCTGTTATTCGAGGCACTCCAACAATGCACTTTGAGAGTGCTGGCAATGGCCTTGTTGTCATAACTTGGATCGGTAGAGAGCAGAAGTTGCATAGCAGCGCATCTTCAATCTTGCTCGTTGAACACTGTGTCACTTTTATCATTCCACCCTGTATTATGACTTAAGATTAAGCCTCAACTTTATTGATAAAAATGTGCATACATCATTATTCTTTCTTTTTCACTATTATCAGTCATAAAGATAAAGCCCATCTTTCTTTATACATAAAAATTAGATTTGTATATGTGATTATTAAAGCCAGCTGGAAATATATGCGTTCACTTTTATTATACATATAATGAAACTCATCAATCAGCATATAACCATCGCAATCAAACAAATCTAGTGTGGACTGCGTTAGTAGGACAAATGTACAAGTACAAAAAAATACAGCAAATGATTACTAGTTCTTTGGTGTGTAAAAAAATATGATAGACACTTACCTAAAAGTACTTTATAGTTTTGCCGTTCTTCCTTTTTTCACATGATTGATCAGCTATTCAATAGCATCTGTTAAATTTTTGATCCCTTATTTGAATTTTTTTTATTTTGACAACATCAGTTTCCTTCTAGCAACTTACTATATGGTAAAAAAAACAAAACAAAAAAAAAAATACACACAGAGAAAGAGGTAGAATAACTCATCATATATACTAACTCAATTGAGAAACTTCCGACTTCCGGAACTCTTAAAAATGACTTCCTTTTATTAATTTTCCATAACTTTCATTAAATATCATTGATAAATGAAAGCCACCAATACTGGATTTATATTAGGAACATTTTGGTCAACTTTTAAAAGAATCTAATGGATGGATCAAAAGTTATAGGGTAAAATGTCATTTTTTGGCCATTTTGGGACATTTTTTACCTCTTTTGAGCCCCTGGGGGTGCAACGGGAATTTTTGTAAAGGGAATGAAATAAAACTTTTTCAGTGTATTTATCATTGATTATTGGTTTTATAAATTACTGCGACAATTTCACTTATCACTCTAACCCCCCAAAAAAGTAAAAATAAAATAAAACCAAAGAACAAATAAAAAGAAAACACCCCTCAAACAAATGAAGTTTTTTGTTTGTTTTAATTTGATAAAAAACAAAAAACAAAGAAATGAAACTGTTTTAATCAGATAATAAAAATACTGAGGAAAAAACACGCAATGTTCCACGTAATGAAAATAAGGAAACATGTTATTTAGCGGGGGTACCCATCATTGCTCTGGTGTGTAGAGGCGTTTTATTAAGGATATTGACCAAAAATAAAAATAGAGGTATAAACAGAAAAATGTAGAAGCGAATGAAAAAAAGTACATCAATAAACCCGTTTCAATATTACCCTCCCCTCAAAAAAACTTTGTTACAATGGCGCGAACCTGAAACACGTATGTTTCAACACAGTCCCTTTACCCACTGGTCTACAGTGACAAAATCAAAATAATGTGTTGGTTTAAAGTAATTGAGCTAAATATAGGATGCTAAAACCAGATATGAAAAAAAAAAAAAAAAAAAAAAAACTGCGACGTAATTGTTTTAAATATAACTATGTAAATAATGGTAATCCAAGTAATAGGAAATGACATGTGTAACTTTAAATTGAATAAATGGTTTCTAATGTGTGGCGATTGAACGGCGGTAGGGATTTAGGGCTGTGGTGTTTGTTTTCTGTATGTTTATGTATAATCCAGAATAATAGAATGTCATGGTTGCAGCCAATGAGAATAGGTGGAATGTTATGGGGGAGAAATCATTATTTTTGAATAGCGAAATGTAATGGTAGTTGTAAGATTATGAGTGTGCAATCCAGTTAATAACGGTGTCAGGTCAATAAAGTTATAATGGATATAGAAGTACACAGTCCTTTCTGGAAGAATTGGAGTGGGGGCTTTTCAGTTAGAGAGGGAAATATGAGCTACTCTGTCTTTAGATCTTGGCAATTGTGAGGATGTCGTTCATAGGAAAAAAGATAAGATTTTATAATAACAAATAAATCTGTCTGTAATGGCCTTCAAAAGTTACATAAGATGGACAAAATAAATGTGTATGTGGCATCTGTTATTGTAAACCTATTGTAATTTGGCCCAGATGGGAATTTCTGCAATCAAATTTTTATATAGATTGGATTGGTCTTATCCTAAGAGAAAACTAAACAGATCAGCACAAATACTGAAAAGCATTACACAATATTACAAGACTAAAATAATCAGAAATCTTGTATTTTTTCTCACATCAGGTTAGAAGAAAAATAATTTACTTGCTGCCACTTCAGATATTATGTCAATATGAAACTGTGAGAAAGCTTTATGCCTTTATATATTATAACACTTAGGATTAAAAAAACAGCCCAACTCAATGAATCCATTAGCTTTAAAAAGTCTCAACGAAAAAAATATGATACTTGGGTACTAAGTTAATGCATAAACTTCCAAATTAGTTTAGGTTAAAAAGAATCAATGTTACAAGGCATTAAAAATTAAAGACGTTTTCAATGAAATCATCAAATATGGAAACTAAATTACTAATATTAAGAGATATTCATAATCAATCCAAATAAAAGTACATATTAACAAAATACAATGTTATCTTATGATGTTGAAAGTTGAGTATCATATAAGACAAGTTTGGAAAAATTAAAACAAAATAGTTTTGATTATCAAAAATTGATTTTTAATACAAGTAATGGAATGTTTAAACAAACTCAGATTGTTACACATGAATGCTTTGGTTCTTGGTCTACTTACTGACAAAAAAAAGGAAAAATGTGTATTCATTGTAGTTATTTTGCGTCTAAGTGTTCCTATTGCACCTCTTTGAGTTAGCAAATACTAGTTTTTACCAGTTACCATAGAAATTAGGTTTAGCAGAGGCACTGCATAACACTAAAAGCATACATTGATTCAAAGATAGTCATTTTTAGTAATAATACAAACACTCTGTTTATTTTTATTTACACATATAAGTTCTATTTATTTTGAATTTTAATTAAAATTTAATTCATATTTCAGTTATTGCACAAAATATTCAGTTATTTTTCTAATTAAATGCTGATCTTAATATCTATAAAAATTATTTTATTTACAAATACTTTAAAAATAGAAAAAAAAATCTTTGCCACTATGTAAGTACATTGCTACGAGAATGCTGTTTGTTTAAGATACCAGCATATAAGCTAACGTTAATATTCATACATAGGTAAATTATATCTGAGAAAAATAAACATCTTCTATAATATAAAAGCGAAAATGTGTGTGTGTTTGTGTATGTGCGCAATTTTTTTTTATGTCTGGCTTGGGGGAGGGTACTCAGAGGGGTGACTCAATCCTATAGCTTTTTATATACTATCTAGATTATAATATGTCCGATTTACGAAACGAGGTCATCTGAATCTTTTATTATGTTACAAAATTTGTGCTGTGATTTCATTTTCTCTACTATTATGGTGTGATGTTTGACCTAGAAAACCACACGTTCATCTTCGTTTAACCTCCTTTTTTAAATGCTTAATTTCACTCTTTCTCATTTCTCTGCCCACGTAGCGTCGTGGTAAGTTGTCAGGCTAACCGCCTCAAGGCTTCAGGTTTGAGCATGTCTCCCTACCAATTGTTTTTTCTTTTACACTCGGGCAACGCCGGGCACCCCTGCTAGTTAATAATATAAATCTCACCTGTCTGTTTAAATGTATGTATATATGTTTATATGTCTCACAAAAACTTTCGACAGAGGTGACAGATCCTGAGAAGATTGGTATCATTTTGAAGCTTGATGTCTCGGACGACAAATATAGAAAAATTAGCCAAAAACATTAATTCCTTCACCCTAAACTCGGACGTTTTGTACAAGGAGGGATCGATTTTTTTTGCCAACATTTAAGCAAGTCATCATCACCATTGGATTGACTTCAGTTAATTTTAACGATTTTACTTCCGTTTGTGTCAGAGACATCGGCCTGGACGTCTGATTTTTTTCACTTTCTTTTCCACCTTCACGTCACGGGTTCAAGCCTGCCTGCTTACTACCACTTTTTTTTTTTGAACACCTCTCTTCACCTTAGCTGCCTACTTTTGTTTTGATTTCCTCCCCATGTTACTACCATTTTTTAAAAAATTAAATTAACAATTATCACTGTGGATGTGTGGTCCCTTTTAGTTTTTTATATACAATTCTTACCACTTGACATATATTGGAAAACTTGGATAGCAGCGTCAATGGCGTCAATCAGCTTTGCTCATAATTAGTGTCTGAATTACAACATGCTATTGATTACCCCTATGACTGATATTGGCCAAGGGCCTCATGTTTTGGTCTGGACATGGTTCTCTGACAGGACTACCCTAGATGAGAAATGTTTATATGGCTGAATAAAAGGCTTTTATCAAAATGTCAGCTGATTTTATTTCTTTAATTCTTTAGGGAAAGTGAATTTATTATCAAATAAATATTTCTTTTCAAGGCTCAAAGTAACTCAGACTTTTCTTGAGAAAAAACAGAATATTTTTTACCAATCCTTTTTTATGACCACTACAAGCATTTAACACGCCTCGAACCCTTCCTTTTTCTCTTTTTCGTTTAGTGTCTGAATTTTGATGTTTGTTTTTACGACCTATCAACTCTTAATCTGTCAACATTATCACACAATGTTGCCTGATCATTTCTGAAATCATATTTTATTATATTTTGTGGGAGAGAGTACAAGTGAAAAATATAGATGAAAATCTCATGATGATTTTATCAAAACCTTGGATAAAATAGTTAAGGGAAAACGTTTAGAAATTTGTCAAATTAAAAAAAAATATTTACATTTAAAAGTATCCCTCCCAAAGAGATTCTACTTTTGTGAACACATTGAAAAAGGAACTAAAAATTTTAGAATTTAGAGTGGGAATTAGTTGTGCATATAAATTTAGCATAAAATGATCACCCCCCCCCCAACCCCCACCATTTCAGGTCCATTTTACGGCAGTTAACCAAATTTTTTTACCACTAATTGTAAGTTTGATCAGGAAAGTTATAAAACTACTTGTAAGCACTTTATTTTGAAAGTTACTACAGACTTAGAATCAGTATTAGGAAGGAGGTGTGTTTTGTATGACTTTTCACAATCACATCTTTTATAATAACGTTTGATCAGAAACATTTACATGACCAAGATTTAAAACAAACTAAATTGACATGTCTTTAAAATACTGTCTAGAGTGAAATGGTGATATTTTTATGTTCACTTTATATGCAAAACTAACTTGCAACCGTTTTAGCTAACCCATAAATATAAGAAAGTTATGGAATTAAAATAATTTTAGCCATGATTAATCTATGCATGAGCAAACTAACAGAAATGTCGGCAAGTTGAAATGAACATTTTTGCATTTCAACTTTCCAACTTCTGCATGCGTTATTCATCCATACAAAGATTTTCCTTGGTGTATGATTACTATTTTCTGTTGATTTCAGTGTTATGTGACTAGTAATTTAAGAGTTTAGCAGTTAAATATTTACACACAGACATGTATCTATCTACTGTTTTATTTATATATATATTTATCTAAAAAAAAAATTAATCTGTATTTAAAAACCATTTCCCAAACTGGTTTTAATTAATATTTTACATGTAATATGTTCTTAATCGCACCAGGTGGTCAGGTAGCATATCTGTGTTGCAATATTTCAAGAAATCCTTCCCTTCATCAGGCGTGTGTTCAACTATCAGACATGTATGAAGACAATAGACCCATCATGCATGTCAGAAAGTCGAATATAATTTTAACTATTTTTGTAAATAATAAAAAATTATGTATCTTATAAAGTTTTATCCAAGTGAGAATAATGTCATTAAGAAAGAGTCACTTGTATATATTCACTAAATATTAGGTGCATTTACAATTAAAATTAGATTTAAAAATTATATATATTGATAAGTATTGACTTACCTTAAAGTGTTCTGCACAGAGCGAAAATAATCAGGTATATCCACAACATCCAAATATTTGTTTTAAAAAGTCCAATAATTTATCATCCTAGTTATCAAACGTCTATTCATTTGAAACATAAGCATAAAGTGTAGCTATCTTTAGAATTTACATTTTTTTAAAAATTTTAAATAAACGATGCTTGCACTTTTAAAAACTATCATTTTAAACAGTAAATCTAAGAATACTGTAGATTTCTTATTTAAGAAAATATTATAAAAATGAATTAGAGCTAATCAAAGCTTAAAAGTTTTTTGATGCCAAAGCAAAGCAAATAAAAGCAAACTGCCAGAAGATTTTATAATTTGCTTTGTTGACTTATTCAACTTGAGAATAATCATAATCATTTGTTTTATAGATCTACAACTAACCAGCATCATGGTGAAGGGAATAATAGATCTGCTATATTAAATTTGGCAAATCAGCAAAATTTTACCAAACAACACATAAGTAACTACTAATTATTACCAATAAACGACAACTTATTGCATTCAAGATAGTTTTTAGTACTAATTATAACTCCAGTTGTTTCATAATCAAAAGTTAATTAAACTATATTTTTTCTTTGTTTCAGCCATGATCTAAGAATTTGAATTTTATTTTCTTACAGTATTTTACAGACAAGATTCTACCTCTATTTTGCAATAAATTATAGTTGAGATGATTTATTTGCTTTTCCAAAATAAAACATGTCTTTTTAACCATAATTGAGTAATTTTGTTTGTTTATTAAACTTGAATTGAATAGTTGTATATTTTTTAATAAGATTGTTGCATAATCCATTGTTGCCATCACATCATTTGAAATCTGCAATAGAACAAAAATAAATTGTATTAGATTTATGATGTAGAAATAAAGTATTTAGAGCAAATTCTTAAAGTTTAAAAACAGTTTTTATACCAATCAAATATAAACACTATATGCATTTATTCTAGTAATGATAATGATAATATGAAAAAGTTCTCTTACCATATTTGTTATGATTATACTTTTCAATGAAAATTTGTATTGCAGCTGATATTCATTAGTAAAGAACCGATTTAATCTATTAGCAAATTTTCAGCAATCTATCTGTGCTCAATTGTGCAAGGGTTTGTAATATTCTCTGCTATCTTTAGAATGGCTGATAATTTGCATGATAAATATCATGTGAGGCTTATGAAATCTGTTTTCAAGATCCACAAAATGCAGTTTCAGCCTGTTAGCAAACACTATTTTGAATGACACACTAATTTCAAAGTGAGTGAGGGTCAAAACATTTTTTTTTAATTCATAAACTCATACTTGCTACGGTATAAACTGTTAAATCGATAGGGTTTTGAAGGTTTGTTCTAGGAAATTTCCAATACCACCCTCTTTAGAATGTTATGAATTGTCAGCAAAGCATAAGAAAAGTGAAAAATTTGTGAATTTATTCCAAGAACTGTCACAAAAAATGTGTCATGTCTGATATTTAATTGCAACATTTTTTTACCTAGTCTATATACTTCATAATAACACTTGCAATATCCCTAAAGATCTAAAGACTTGACATTGAAATACTATGCATAAATTAAATTCGGCCATTGTACAGTAAGATGCAGGAAGAATCATCTCAAGAGTTATATTTGTAATAAAATATCTCATTTTAAAAACATAAATCATTTTTTCTAAAGTTCAAACTGTTCTTGGTAAAATGATCGCCAAAACTTAGAACAAATATTTATTAAAAAACCAAAAAGTTAAGTCTGCATTTTGTGTTAATCATTAGAGTTAAGAAAAAAAAAAACAATAATTAATTAATCAGTTCCAATATATGCCTTAATTTATCTTTCCAGAGAGATTAGAAATTATGATTGTAATATCAGTTGAAGATCTGATTTTAACAGCTCAAAAACGCTGGGGTTTTCATTAGTTAGTTTAGAGTCCACAGAGTGAATGAGGTATTGTGGTAAATGTTGCCAGTCAAGAGTAAAGTCGCCAAAGACTCCAATTTTTACTTTAGTGCAAAGACCCTGCAACACTCCCCTCCCCAGATCTTATAGGGCCTTGTGCTTAAATTTGTTTTGTCTTTTGGAGATTTTACTTTTTTAAATTTGTTAATTTTGTATTGAAATTTTTTTAATTGTAATTTTTTCTTTAAATGGAATAAATAAAATATGAAGATCAAAGTGTAGTATCTGTTCCAGCAGATACTGCAAGCAAAGACCATATGTGGGGACAACCCCACATATAAGACCTTGGTCTCAAATGTAGGGGCAACCCTTCATACCAGTTGTCACTATCCAGCTCCCCTACTCCCCGGGGAGTTGGTCCCCATTTCCCCTTCACTCTCCACATTAAAAAACGGCCTTGTGCCTAATTTGCTCAGTGGGGAAGCAAATAAATACTGGCACTGTTCCCGGCCCTCTGTGGCTCGGGTGACAAGATCAAAGTGTAGTATCTGTTCCGGCAGATGCTGCGCTTAGGATGTTTGTACCGGTCAATGGAGGGGAGACCCTCTATACTGGGACAATTATTATTTTTGGTAACCAGAGTGCCCCCTTTTTGCCTACTTTTAGGGGAGCTGGTTTTTACCTCACATTAAAAACGGCCTTGTGCCTAATTTGCTCAGTGGGGGAGCAAATAAATACCATCTGTTCCGGCAGATACTGCAAGCAAAGACCATATGTGGGGGAAACCTCACGTATAAGACTTTGGTCAATGTAGGGGCAACCCTTCATACCAATTGTCATTATCCAGCTCTCCTACACCCCGGAGAGTTGGTCTCCGTTTCCCCTCCACTCCTCATATTAAAAATCGGCCTTGTGCCTAATTTGCTTTTTTTTTTTTTATTTTATTTTTTTTTTTTAATCATATTTTCACCCCAAACAAGGCAAATTGCCACTTTGGTGTAGGGGGCTACAGGGGCAACAACTACTGGAGTACTATGTAGGGATTTGGGCAGCAAGATGTCAGTTCACGTTACACTTGAACTTCTGCACGTCAGTACTGTTGGGGAAGCAGGGACCTGGAATGGAATTCCAGAGTCTAGCGGTTCTGGGGAAGAAACTATTGGAGTAGAAAGATCTTTTACATCTAGGGATCTCTACAGTGTGGGGGTGGGATTTAGCAGCTTGTCGGGTTTGTCGAGGGTGCTCACGTCATGGGGGCACAAGTGATTGCAGTTTGTCAGAGCATTCACCACTAAAATACTTGTAGAAAAGGCAGAGGGATGCAACATTTCATCGATGGGACAGAGGCTGAAGCTTAGATGCCAGTTCAGGGCCTATCAGGTTTGCAACTCTCTTTTGAACCTTGTCAAGGAGCGAGAGACTAGTAGTAGATGCACCAGCCCAGATGTGACAGTAATACTCCATACATGGGCGAATGGTGACCTTATAGAGGTACAGGATACTTTCGGGTGTTAGTAGTTTTCTAGTACGGTAGAGAGAGCCCACCTTTCTTGCAGCGGCCCTGGCAATGCCTTCAATGTAATTGTTTCAACTCATGTTTCCTGTGAACGTTAGGCCAAGGAGTTTTAAAGATGTACTCTCTGATAAAGAGTCGTTGGCCATTGCTATAGGTGGTAGAGAGGGTTTCTTGCAATTATTGAATGAAACTAGTTTAGTCTTGGCAGCATTGAACGCGACCAACCACTTTTGTCCCCATTCCACCACAGATTGGAGGTCTTCCTCTAGTGTTTCTGCCATTTCTTTAGAAATGTGTTCATTCGTCTTCCTGTCGTGCCTGCCATAGAGTGTAGTCTCATCAGCATATATGCCCATCTCAGAGGCAATTTTGTCAGGGAGGTCATTTATGAATATCAGGAACAATACAGGTCCAAGGATAGAACCCTGGGGCACCTCCGCATTTATATCATATTGTTTAGATGTTCGACCGTCGAGGACAACCTGGATTTTTCTCTTATCTAAGAAGGATTTAATTATGTTAAGTATTCTACCAGTGATAGCGTATGATCTAATCTTCCTGAGGAGATCCTCATGCCATACCCTGTCAATTTCTACCCTGTTATTTCTAGCTTCTATATACTTCAGTCTGTTTGAACTGGACTTATGTCGGTTAAACCTATGGTATGCATGCCGCTTTTGAGCAATGGCAGTTGCGCAAGTCGACGTAAACCATTGGGGAGAGTGGGGCTTACTATAAAATTTCCGCATGGGAACATGCGCTTCGATTGCAGTTTTGAACCAGTCAGTGGTCTCGTTTGCACACTGTTCAGCAGGGAGAGAAAAAATATTTCTCCATGGGGCATCTCTGATTAGTTCCCTGATGGCTTCCCAGTCAGCCTTTTTATAATATCTCGTTGTTTTGAGCACTGGCTCTTCAGTTTTGGCTCTAGAGTTTAGGGCGATTTCGACCATTATCACTGCATGATCAGCGTTCCCGAGTGGGCTGTGGGCCTTCGTTATGCAGTCATCGGGAACTGTGGTCAAAAACAGATCTAGAAGTGATGCGTGTTGTTCTTCCTGGTCAGGGAAACGGGTTGGAAACGTAACAATTTGTGATAGGGAGTGAGATATAGTGAAGCTATGAGTTGTGCTGCCCGCTGCATCTGTGTAAGTAGAGAATCCAAGCCAATTTTTGTGGTGGACATTAAAGTCACCAAATACATGTATTTGTGCGCTAGTGTCGAGGGACAGTGCCATGTCTATGGTGGGGGAGCAAATAAATACCGCACTGCTCCCGGCATTCGCACCGGGAAACGTCCAGAAGCAATCAGCTTTGATCAATGTTGGGCCAAACTCCTTATATCAGACAATTGCTATTCAATCTGGACAATAGGGAGCTGGTTTCCCCCTCCCCAACATCTTGGGGAAAAAGCCAGTCTAAGTTGGGTTTATGCTGCCCCGCAGCAAAAGTTAACGCCGCTGCTTCTATTTGACCTCATTAATGAGGGCAAATAGAGGCAGCGGCGTTAACTTTTATTGCAGCCACGTGTCAGTTCTGTTTTTAATACTTAAATAAATTCAAACATGTTTTCGTTAGTATTTCATGGTGGCCCAATGGTTAACATTGCACTTTTTTTTTTCAAACTTTAATTTCCAACTTTGCTTCAAGGGTTCGGGTTCGATCCTCATACTTACCAAAACATTTTTTTATTTTACCCTCCCCCCGGAGTTTTGATTTACCCAAAATCACACATACCTCCAAACAACCGGGCAATGCCGGGTACCCCCCCCCCCACTAGTATGCATATGCAATGGAGCTTCCCATCAGTTATGACGTATGTGCTCTGCAACAACTTCAGTTGCTCGAAAATCCACACAGATGATTTGTTTATAGTAGTGAAGGCTTTGTGTAGAACAAACCACACTTTTTGGTACAACTGCTAATATTTGTTGGTGCAATGACTGCCACAAGAGAACAGAATGCCGCATATATATATATATATATATATATATATAGTGAATGAATGAGCTTCTTAAATAAGGATTGGTATATAATATATATATATATATATATATATATATAGTTCATGCCTAGATGAAGTGAGAGGAGTTTCTACTTTCATACTCAGATCTATTACCATTTCCACTCATCTATATATATATATATATAAAAGCGAAAATATGTGTATGTATGTTCGCTTTTTGTGTATGTCCAAGACAGGTTTTTTTCAGAAGCGGTCAGTCGGCTCACAACTTCTTAAAACTTTTTATATCATATAAATCATAATATCTCCATGGTAACAACGGAGGTCGCCTGTCTATTTAATTTGCTCAACTTCGGGAAGATAAATATTCAACATTTTTCGCTTGCCGCATGTGGATTAGGCTTTTTTGTATAATAAAGGCGACACTAATTCTGGTGATATTTTTCCAGTGGCCATCGCCGGAAATGTCCGAAAGCAATCAGCTTTGATCAATGTGGAAATATTTTCCTTATATCAAACAATTGCTATTCAATTTGGACAAGGGGAGCTGGTCCCCCCTCCCACCAACATCTCGGGAAAATAAAAATAAAAAAGGCGTTCCCGCAGTAAATGAAATACTATCCTGCAGTCAAAGTTGACCTCATTAAGTCATTAAAACGAGCACCTGCCAAATCTAAGTAATTAAATAAATTCAAACGTGTTTCCGTTAGTATCCCAAAGGTTAACGTCGCACGCTTTTTTGACACTTTGATTTCCAACTTTGCTTCAAGGGTCCGGGTTCGATCCTCATACTCACCTACTAAAACTTTTTTTTTATTTTACCTCCCCCTGAGTTTTGATTTACCCACACACACACCTACGAACACCCTGGCAACGCCGGGTAACCCCCGCTAGTACTTTAATAAATCAGAGTCCATTTTCTGTAGGCTGTTTTTGGACCCAGTCAACAACGGGTACTTTTGTTAGTCTATATATATAAAAGTGAAAATGTGTGTTTGTATGTCTCACAAAAACTTTCGACAGAGCTGACGGATTTTCACGAGATTGGTATCATTTTGAAGCCCGACATCTTGGACGACAAATATCGAAAAATTGGCCAAAAACATTAATTCCTTCATCCTAAACTGGACCCTTTTCTACAAGGAGGGGTGCTGAAAAAATCGTTCCTTCATTTTCTCTCCTCCTGCTACTACGACAATGACGTCATGTTTGACCTAGAAAACATTGACGTTAGTTTAAATCACCTGCAAGTGTTTTTAAAGGTTTAATTTTATCCGATCTCAATTGTATGTCTCTTTGGCGTAAGGGTAAAGTGTCAGGCTTTTTTTTTTTTTTTCGCCTTAGCCTCGATGCTTCGGGTTTGAGCCTAGCTTCCTACCTAAACTTTTTTTCCCCTTTTACACCTTTTTTTTCCTTTTTGGTTTGTTTTGGTTTTTCCAATATTTTTCAAGATCGTGTTTTTTTATATTAAAACAGAGTCCCCCCCTCCTACATACACACCTCCAAACACCCGGGCAACGCCGGGTACCCCCTCCCCCCCCGCTAGTCTGTAATATAAATCTCACCTGCCTGTTTAAATGTATGTATGTATGTTTGCCTAAAACTTTCGACAGAGGCGACGGATTTCCACAAGATCGGTATTGTTTTGAAGCTCGACTCTTTGGAAAAATATTGAAAGATTGGCTAAAAACATTAATTCCTTCACCCTTAACTGGACACTTTTCTACAAGGACGTGTCCCTTTTTTGCCAATATTTTTGAAAGTCATCCCCTCTTTTCGATTGACTAGCTTTAATTTAAACCTTCACCACTTTCAGTTTGGCGATGGATACAACGACAAAGACGTCACATTTTTTTTTCACATTCTTTTCCTTCTTCGTGGTATGGGTTCGAGCCTGCCTTCATACTACCACTTTTTTTTTTTTTTATTTGCTCAACATACACCTCCAAACACCCAGGAAACCAGGCTAGTATACAAGAAGGCGCATTCTTCTGTAACAGTATTATTATCTATTTCTAGCAAGGATTTTATAGACAATGGAAGTTCCAAAATTTTCAATATTATAGTTATGATCAAACCCAGTGCAGACAGGTATTTTATCTCATACATGAATAAAAATCAGTATTTTATTACATTTCTTAAATTAATATACATCTGCATATTAATTTAAGAAATGTAATAAAATACTGATCTATTAATGAAAAACATGTTTAAATATTTCATGCATTCACAATAAATACAATTTTAAAAAACAAAGGCAAACATAATATTACTTCTCTCCTTAACAATCACTTTTAAAAATTACAGTGAATATTTATTACAGTCACATATGCAGAAAGGAACTAAGGCTATGTAGATGTTAGCTATCACATAACTCAAAGTGGTATTCCCAAATGAAGTCTGTACGGATAGTCTGTAGGCAAGAGACTCGATTTGAAACAGGTGTCGAATATCAGAAATAGGCAGAGTATAGTTTTGCTATTGTCCTTCCAATTTGCCTACAACTTGGTTGGTGAATAGTTTGAGAACCAAGTCCTGGATAGCTCTCTCTCTCTCTCTCTCTCTCTCTCTCTCTCTCTCTCTCTCTCTCTCTCTCTCTCTCCCTGGGCAGTAAGCTTTCATTCAGGTGTTGTGTTTCTTGACATGGCTGATTCCTAGCAAACAGAAACATACCACACAGATAACCTTTCAGATGATCAGGTGGTGAAAAGAAAGCAAAAAAGTAGGAGTAGAAACGTGAACAATAAGTCACTCAACTCTAGTTGGATCAACATTACTCTCCTGAAATATCAATCCTCAGATGGTCACACATACACACAAACAACTCACAAACTTTTATTATCAGTCTTGAGTGAATATTTTATATGCTCTGATGAGCCCAAATTTCATGGGAGAAAATGCTCTCATAAAAATGAACAAAGCCGGCAAACAATTTAGTTTTTCTTGAACCGACCAAATTAAATATATGAAAAAGAAATAACTGGGCAAAAAGTAGCTTATTATAAAAGCAAAAAAAAAAATAAATATTAACTCAACTAGTTGTATAAAAAAATAAGTTAATCATGCACTTAATTGCTAAAAAAAAAAAACTCATCCCATACAAATTTGAAAACGAAGTAGACAAGATCCAATTCTATAGCTCTCAAAAGTTTCTATTTATTCATTAACATTTTTCTTTAGGTAAATGTAATGGTTAAATACTTTACTTAGAAAATTTATATTAATTTTTCAATAAGGTCATCATTTAATTACATTCAATTTTCCAAACAAGAATCAGTCATTAAAAAAAAATCATTAAAAAATTAAACATCCAAAAGTGCCAGGTGTAATATGAAGTTTGTGCACGCATGAAGTATTTACACCTGTTTTACTCGCCATTAATTTAGGAAATGTAAATATTATAAAATAGTCATAGTTGAAATTAAAACTGCTTACCAGATTTTAAATGTGTCATATGAACTAGCTTAAATACCCGCCTACACTGAGTCAAATCATAACTATAATATTGGCATATAATATTTGGTATCAAAGATCTGGCAATCTACTGTCGTATGCTTCATTGATTTCACTGCAACTTTTGACTCGGTAGATCGCAAAAGCCTTTGGGACATCATGTTGTCACCATAGATTCCTGACCAAACTTCTCAACCTCATCAAGGCATATGATGTGCACACTGAACAAGAGTGAGATATTACAAGGAAAAATTTGATTCCTTCATCATCCAAACAGACGTCCATCAAGGATGTGTGCTCTCTCTCATCCTGTTCAACTACATAATGGACTGGATCCTTCGCTGTTGTCAGAGTTGACCACAAATATTTGTGTATCTTTTATATTATGAAAAGTATCATATTTATTTCCAGATTTCTGCCTCATTCCTGACAAACCGCCCCCTTAAGTAAGACACTCTATCAAAATCCCCAATACTAATGATTACTACAATACTCTCATTGATTACTGTACACGCAATAATCCTTATCCCTGAGTGGCCTTCGGGCCTTGATAAGTGGTGACCCCCATGTAAAAAAAAACAAAACTGTTTATAACAGAGTAGCAACAATATTCACCAGTATAAATTATCCACTCTCATGCCACCACGCTATATCAAAGGAGTTCCTTACATAAGGGAAAATATCTTAGAGTACGGGTACATCCCATGATTCTGGTACTTCTATTTTTTAATTTTGACTTCTTTGATAATTAGTTGTTTAGCATAACCACATTCAGTTTAAATGAACATTTTTGGTGTGCACCATATCAAGTGAACTTCGCAGATTAATATTTTCTATTTATATATCTTTTAAAACTCAGATACTACGTATCGTACATAGTTATTTCAATAACAAAAACAGATTTTTTTTTTAGTCTGGCATATACGACATGTGGTTAATCATGCTCTCACAACAAAATTGTTTCATTCCTTCAGCAGTGAAATGCTTTGTATGTGTATATCATGTTTCATCTATAATATAAAATTAAAGGCGTATCTTCTGAAATGTTACAAAAACAGTCCTTAGTTTTGATGTTTTTTTTTCAACATACATTAATCAAGATATTTTTATGAAAAAAATGTTCCCAATGAAATTCATATGAATTCCATTTTATATAGTTGCGTTTGGTTATTAAGGATTCGGTTAGTACAATAATGAAAAAAAAAAAAAAAAAAATTTTTTAACGGTTCAAACTGTAGAAGTAGAAAAAAATGATCTCTCATAATAAACATTCTGATTATAAAAAATAGTCTGCATTGTATCAGCTTTTATTACATTGTGAATATAAAGAAAAGTAATTGCTTTTTCTTTAGCAATACCGATTTATTTCGGTTAAAATTTTTGACAAGCACGTGTGTGTGTACATATCGACAGCATTGCAAGGTGTCTCTTTTAAAAGAGAAATCGATATTTCGTTGAATATTTCTTCATTTCATTATAAACACTTTCTTACCAAATATCGCAATTCATTTGCAAGTTTATATCTCTCTCTCTATATATATCTATATATATAGGTGTATATATATATATATATATACGTATGTATATATCTATCGATATATCTATCTATGTATATATACACATATATCTATATGTATATATACATATCTATATATATATCTCTATATATATATATATATATATATATATATATATATATATATCTCTCTATATATATATAACTACTTCATTTACTCACATAAATTTAATATACGAAAGTATAGATTTATGCGTAAACTTTAAGTATTTACTTCAAAAGTGCTCAATACGTAGGTAGAGCTAAGCCTGACGAATCCTACAGTGGATGAAACACAGAATATTCAGTGTAGCTTAGTCGCCATATATATTTTATAAATTACTATATATATATATATATATATATATATATATATATATATATATATATATATATACATACTAGCTGTACCATGCCACGCGTTGCTGTGGCTCAAATTGGCGCAATGGAAAAAGTTCCAAAATGAGAAAAAGCATGTGTCTTATAGGTTAAAATTTCCATTTTGCATGGGTAAACAGTTTTTGTTGTTCCATTTTCTTAGCTGATATAGAGATTTTCCGGTTTGGTGACTCTTGAATATGTAACATAAATTGTCCATGTGAAAAAACAGTCAGGCCCACAATTGTAAAGATTGTTCCCTGTGCTTTGTTGATGGTTATTGCAAATGACAATAAAATTGGAAAGTGCAATTTTCTAAAGTGTAATGATGTATCCGGTGGAATCATAGGAATGCATTGAATGAAGATATATTCATCTGTGAAAGGTCCTGTTAAGATTGCTGTTTCTATGATATTGTTTGTTATTTTTTTTTTACTGCAAGCTATGTGCCATTGCAAAGCTTGGATTGGTTTATATTTCACAACATGATAATTAGTACACCAAATTTCAGTTACAATACATGCGGTGGCATCCCTGGCAAATATAACTGTTCGATAATTAACCACTTTATCTGCTTTCACAACAGTGTCGATGGATTTGTATTTGACTACCTCACTTGGAATTTTACATTTAATTATAGCGTTAAGTTCATGGGCATCTTTGTATTGACCTACAAGAATAGCTCATTCACTCAGTCAAATGGAATTCTTATATTTTGAATATCTGCAAAAACCTTTTAAACTAACTATTCTTTTGATGAAATAAAATTACAGAAATTACAGAAGTTAAAAGTCAAAGAATTTTGCCCTTAACTCTGATCAGCTGGCACTTTTTCGTACCCAATTTCCCACAAGTGATGCAAAAGTTTTTGTGCGGATCGAACAGTCTGCAACTGTACATGCATATTTTGAGTTAAGTTTAATGTCTTCACATGGAACAAAAAAGTAGAGTATTTGAGGCAAGCATTTATTTCATCTGCTGGTGTTGATTGAAGAATAACAGGTAACATTTGTCTGAAATCTCCTGCAAGCAATATTACTGCATTCCCAAATGGTCTGACATTGCCACGCAAATCTTGCAAGGATCGACCAAGAGCCTCAAGTGATTTTTTGCGTACCATTGTGCATTCATCCTAAACAATAAGTTTGCATTTCTGCAATATTTTTCCCCATATTGGATGTTTTGGAGATGTCGAAGATGAGATTTTTGAAAAGTTGAATGTTTTAAAGTAGAATAAATAATTCTTCTACTTGGCAGCAAGGTCGCAGGTATTCCTCATGCAGCAAGGGCTAAGGCTATGTCATTTTGTTACCAAATGGCTGCCAAAATTAATTTAATTAGAAAGGTTTTACCAGTTACTTCTGGTGCTGTTCAAGGTAGCAGTAATTTCCAATTAACTTCTATTTTCACAGTCAGTAAATTAGGTGACTAAAATAGGATTTATCCATGTTTTGACGATGCCTTATTCACTGTAATTAATTTAGGAGACTAAAATAGGATGAGGGATTAGAGATGGACAGATAGAGAGGAAGATATATAGATAGAAAAGAGACAGTGAGAGGAAAATAGAGAAAGAGAAGGAGATAGAGAGATAAAGGGATTGATAGATAAACAGAGAGAGAGGTGGAGTGTTAGAAACAGAGAGGACTGAAACAGAGGAAAGGAGAGAGATAGAGGGAGTTAGAGAGAGAAAGGGGCTCAAAGAGAGATGGAGAGGGTAATATAGAGAGAAAGAGATTGAGAGAGGGAAAGGAAGAGATGGATAGAGAGAGATATTGAGAGAGGGGGAGAGAAACAGAAGGTGAACTACACTTCACCGTTTTTTTCCTCGTTCAGTAGAGAAGAAATCTTTCGAGACTGAGGCAATTTTAATGTTTTGTTATTATCCAGAGTACCCCTTTTTTTTTGGGGGGGGGGAGAGGCTAGATTTTCCTCGCATTAGAAACCGACCGGGTTATCTGTACTTTCACTTAACAAATTAATAAAAGAAAAACATATTGTAAAATTTGAATTTAACAGGAAAATACTATTTTAAAAAATAGCACGGTAACATAAGTGCATAAGTGCAACTTTAGGTACTCCTTGGGCGTTGAGTTTCATTGCGACCAGCATAATTATTTAGTGGTCGCTCCCTTAGCCCCCCCTCCCAGTCAACGCTAATGCATGCGCATGTAACATTTTTTTTATTTACTGACGTTGGCTTAGTAACTAAACGATTTATTGATAATTTCGTAACCCTTAAACGCATGCCGGAAGATTTAAATTGGTTCATTATTGTTGTAATGAAAAAAAAATGTTTCATTCAACACAAAACCAAAAACCCATATTAATGATAAATGATTTATTATTCTATTCATTGAAATTTAATTTTTAAATTAAAAATTAAAAAAAAAGAGTTAATAAAAAAATAGTTGCTTATGTGCGCATAACAACTTGTTTTTTTTTAGATTAGGTCCACCTTATAATCACCCCCCTCCCCAACCTCCTCATATTAAGAACAGCTTCCGGAATAAACACCACTTTTGGAGGGGGGGGGCTATTTGCAAAATTTAACTGATATTTGTTGTCAGCATACCCACCCGAAAATACTATTAAAAAAAAAAAAAGGGAGGGGTTCAGCGCCCGTGGCAGAGAAGTAGATTTATTTATCAATAAAAGTTGCGGAGAAGTAAATTTATTTATCAATAAAAGTCATTTAAAAAAGAAAATTGTGGAGGTGGACCGAAATGTTTTGTTTTCGCACAATTCAACAATTTGTTCATCTGCGCATGTAAATTAAAAAATATTTGTAAAAGTGAGAAGTTATTAGTAAAGGATTTAGTTTTTTTTTTTAGTTTTTTTTTTTTTTACATTAGATCCACCGCCACAAATGTTAAGAACGGCTTTCAGAATAAACACCCCCCAACCTCTCCATGTTAACAACGGATTTTGGAATAAACACCATTGGGGGGGGGGATATTTAAAAAAAGTCGATAAAAGTCGTCATTTAAAAAAATTTTAAATCAAATGTTTGTAAAAAGTGAGAAATTATTAAGTAACATTTTTCGGTGCTAATGCAGAGAGTGATCTGCGCTATTTTTTAAATCGTGTTTTTTTTTTTTAATCAATTGCAAGGTTAAAGTACAGAATAGGTACAAAACACCCTCCTCCCCATGTTAAGAATGGCTTTTTAAATAATAACGTTATTATTTCAGCATGGATCACTCTCTGCATGAGTACCCATTTTTCCTTTAATATTCATAAAAAGTAAAACTTTTTTCAAAATAAATAAATAAATGTTTGTAAATGTGACAGATAATCGTTTAGTTACGGCAACGTCAGTAAATAAAATATGTTACGCGCGGGGTGAGGTGGGAGACTAAGGGAGCGGCTATTATTTTTTCTACTGGTCGCCATGGAACTCAACGCCCAAGGAGTACCAAAATTTAATTTTTTGGTCAAATAAATAAATTTCAAGCAATTTTTGCAATAAATAATAGATAGCAACTTCGTTAATTTTACGACTCGCCCCAGCATATTATAAACACCCTAACTTCCCCATGTTAAGAATGGCTTTCGAGGTTTATGGAAGGGCGTCTTTTTTGTTTTTTTTAACATGGGGGGTTAGGGTGTTTATAATACGTTGAGGCATGTCGTAAAAATGAAACATTTTAGAAAAAGTTAAAACAAACTT
>NC_136483.1:14901877-14964377 GCF_053919585.1 Euprymna scolopes | reverse complement strand
AATTTGAGGGATTTGGAGAACTGCATTGAAGAATGGTCAAAAATCAGTGTTGATGCTTGTAAAAACCTTGTTGATAAATATCCCAAACGGTTACAGGCAGTTATTAAGAATAAAGGGCATGCTATTGACTATTAGTAAGAGAGGTATGAATAATTTTGAACTAGTGCCATTATTGTTTTTCTTTGTATAATGTTTCAAACTTGCATAATTTATTTATTTGTTGAGTTTAAATTAAATGCTTATGCTTGATTTATTGTTTGAAATCCCTTTAATATTGTCTACCTTCTGGTTTGAGCAACATTCTTATAGAAATCTCAAAGATCCGAGGGGTATGAATAATATCGGGCACAAGTGTATGTATATATATACATATATATATACACATATATGTATATATATACATATATATACACATATAGGTATATATATATACATATATATACACATATAGGTATATATATATACATATATATACACATATAGGTATATATATATACATATATATACACATATAGGTATATATATATACATATATATACACATATAGGTATATATATACATATATATACACATATAGGTATATATATACATATATATACACATATAGGTATATATATACATATATATATACACATATAGGTATATATATACACATATATATACACATATAGGTATATATATACACATATAGGTATATATATACATATATATATACACATATAGGTATATATATACATATATATATACACATATAGGTATATATATACATATATATATACACATATAGGTATATATATACATATATATATACACATATAGGTATATATATACATATATATATACACATATAGGTATATATATACATATATATATACACATATAGGTATATATATACATATATATATACACATATAGGTATATATATACATATATATATACACATATAGGTATATATATACATATATATATACACATATAGGTATATATATACATATATATATACACATATAGGTATATATATACATATATATATACACATATAGGTATATATATACATATATATATACACATATAGGTATATATATACATATATATATACACATATAGGTATATATATACATATATATATACACATATAGGTATATATATACATATATATATACACATATAGGTATATATATACATATATATACACATATAGGTATATATATACATATATATACACATATAGGTATATATATACATATATATATACACATATAGGTATATGTATACATATATATATACACATATGTCTATATATACATGTATATATATACATATATATGTATATATATACATATATGTATATATATACATATATATATACATATAAATACATCCATACACATATATATACATATAAATACATCCATACACATATATATACATATAAATACATCCATACACATATATATACATATAAATACATCCATACACATATATGTATATATATGTATATATATAAATGTATATAGATATATAAATATATATATATATATATATAAATATATATATATATATATGAATAAATATATATATATAAATATATATATATAAATAAATATATATATATATATAAATAAATATATATACATATATATATAAATATATATACATATATATATAAATATATATATGTATATATATAAATATAAATATATAAATATATATATAAATATATGTATATATAAATATAAATATATGTATATATAAATATAAATATAAATATATATATAAATATATATATATTAATATAAATATATATATATAAATGTATATATAAATATATTACTTGTTTATTGTTATATAAACATGCTCACATCCCGCTGCTACAAATAGCCACTTGTTTCAATCAAACAACGGATATCATCAGGCAGCGAGTTGAGTAGTCAAAAGTCAATGAATATAATATATATTCCAAAGTTCAATGAATATATATATATATATATATATATATATAAATAACATATCTAAGAATTGTGAAAAAAAATAAAATGTTAGTTATTTGTATTGGGGTGTTTTCATGATGTCTCAAAGTTATTATTTTTGCTAGAGTAGAGGGGATTATGTGGGTGGAATCTTGAAAAACGATTGTTGAAATGAGTATCATATCCAAGAATTATGAAAAGTTATTAAATGTAAGTTATTTGATTGGTGCGTTTATAATGAAATAAACAGCCCAGATATTGTCTGAAAGTTAGTATTTTAGTAAGAGGGGGTCGATTATGCGGATTAAATCACAAACAATGTCGAAATTAGTAACATATCCAAGAATTATGAAAAATGATTAAATGTGAGTTATTTGCTTGGTGTGTTTGTAATGAAATAGACAGGCTAGAAGATGTATCAAAGTTGTTATTTTGTAAGAGGAACGGCATCGTGTCGGTTTAAGAGGGAGGGGCGATTATTTGGGTTACTTTATTAAAAATAATTCTCTAAATTAGTAACATATCCAAGAATTATGAAAAATGGTAAAATGTTAGTAACTTGATAGGTGTGTTTGTAATGAAAAAAAAAGCAGCCATACAATGTCTTAAAGTTATTATTTTAGTAATAGGAGGTGGCGATAATGTGGATTAACTCTTGAAAAATTATTGTCGAAATTAGTAACATATCCAAGAATTATGAAAAATGAAGTTTTAGTTATTTGATTGGTGTGTTTATAATGAATAAACAGCCCAGTCAATGTATCAAATTTATGATTTTGATAAGAATTGGGCGATTATATGTGCGCACGCATTAAATTTTATTGTCGAAAGTCATAGCATATCCAAGAATTATGAAAAATGATGAAATGTGAGGTACTTTATTGATGTGTTTGTAATGAAATAAACAACTCAGAAATGTCTCAAAGGTATTATGTTAGTAAGAGGAGAGGGATTATGTGATTGAACTCAGAATAAATTACGTTTGAAATTAGCAACATATCCAAAAATTATGAAAAATGATGAAATGTGAGTTATTTGATTGGCATATTCATAATAAAGTAGATATACCAGACAATTTATGAAAGTTATTATTTTAGCAAGAGGTTGCGATTATTTGGGGTACTTCATTAAAAATAATCGTCGAAATTAGCAACATATCTAAGAATTATGAAAAATGATATGATATACAAAAATGATATACTTTGTTGGTGGGTTTGTAATGAAATAACCAGCCATACAATGTCTAAAAGTTATTATTTTAGTGATAGAAGAGGGCGATAATGTGGATTTACTCATAAAAAATGATAGCAGAAATTAGTAACATACCATAGCCTATGTATCACTGTTTTTATTTTAGTAAGAGTGGAGGCGATAATGTAAGTTAAATCATGTGACATGGTTGTTGAAATTAGTAACCTATCAAAAAATTATGAAAAATGATTAAATGTGAGTTATTTTATGATGTGTTTGTAATGAAAAACAAGCCAAGACAATGTCTTTACGTTATTATTTTGGACAGGTGAGCGATAATGTAGGTTAAATTGTCGAAATGTGTAACAATTCAAGAATTATGGGATTTAACGAGATACATCGACATGTATACTTACAGATTACTAGGAGTCACCCTGGATTCAATGAGATACATGCAAATGTATGCAAGCAGAATATATGGTCACCTGGGATGTAATGAGATAGATGCAAATATATACTAGCAGAATATTGGCGTTGCCTTGGATTGAATTAGATTGATTGAAATATATACGAACAGAATACCTTGCATCGCCCAGGATTTCATGAGATTGATTGAGATATATACTAGCAAAACACCCGGCGTTGCCCAGGATTGAATGAAATAGGTGAGAATATATGTTAGCTAAATACCTGGCATCGCTTGGGATTTGATGTGATAAATGTGTTGCATATTACCTGTCCTTGCATATACATGCTGTAAATTACCTACCCTAGGTAAGATACAATTATTTCATATGTGTAATACCCGTCTTATGTAGGTAAAATATTCTTTTGCTCGAAATAGCAAATGATACATAAACATACAAAATTTCTCTCTCATAAGAATAATAAATATATTACAAAACCAAATTCAATTTTTTCATTGTTTATACGGTTCCGAGCAACTCCGGGTAGCCCCGCTAGTCTATATATATAAAAGCGAAAATATATGTATGTATGTACGCTTTTCCTCGATGTCCACAGAAGGCTTCTTTCAGAGAAGCGCTTGCTTGCTTCACAACTTCTTAAAACTTTTTATATCATCTATAAATTGTAATATCTCACACTTAACTACGGAGCTCGCCTGTCTATTTAATTTTATTGACTTTCAAACGTTAATTATTCCACATTTCCCGCATCGGCATGCGTTACATTCGGTTTTCGGTATAAAAAAGCGAACTCGACTCTAATCACAGGCCCAGAGCCAGTAAATGCAACAGGCCCAGAGCCAGTTGAACGTTTGGTCAATGTCGACTTCGTCATATCAGACGGGGGAGCTGGTTTTTAAAAACAAACAAACTGATTTATTGACCTCATTAAAAACTGTCCCGCACAAAATGCTAACTGCTGAATACCTATCGCCGTCACGTCAATCAAAAACGCGCACCTGTTAATTTTTCACACTTTACTATTTTCCAACTGTGCGTCGTAAAGGCTTCGTTTTTTTTTTCACGGGCACCTGTTTTTTTTCACACACATCTACAAACACCCGGGCAATGCCGGGTACCTCTCACTAGTAATTTATATAAGACAATTCCAGCTAAATAAAATTGCTCAATACACAAGATAAAGCAAATAAATTATATATTAGGTGTTTAAATTTTATGATTTGAAAAGGTTAATTTTCAAATATAGAATTTTTTTTCTTCCTCTCTTAAAATTTTTAAATTTTCTTCTCCCACCACCATTTTGTCTAGACAAGTTCTGTTACATGAAGTATTTTCCTTATCACTTATGTTGAAGTGCCTTTGAGATAACATGAGGTCAACTGTTTGCAACATCTCCACCAATTATGTTCAACATCTTGGTGGCGAATCAGCTTCTTAATATATCTTTGTATTAGGAAGATTGACATATGTTACAAAATTTCACTGTATTACATGCAGGCGCAAAATAAATCCTTTTACATTTTTATATATATGATCTTTTTTTTTATATAACGTTTTATAAGAACTATCAAGAAAACATGATATTTAATAATACAATGCAATATCCACTTATTCATTTGGTTAATTTTAAACTTTAAAATTTAATTAATTGGATAAAAAGAATATATAATGCGATTCAACATATGGGTAAAATGAACACACACATATCCAAAGTAATAGTCAAGTTCTGAGAAAAGGACCTCGAGCTTGTAGTTGAATGGGAACATAAATGAATTATTACATTTAGTGCTACGAAAACAGAGGTCCTTTCTTTAAACAATTATAAGAAACCTTTTCAACTACAGATCACCATGATTAATAATACCGTACATGAGGTTCTAACATTCACAGGTAACATTGGAACTAATATTGTTGAAAGGAAGGTGGTGTTCCTATATTGTGCTCGAAAACCTCTCTTATCTGCCAATGCAATAATAACCGATGCATGAAGTATTGTTGTAATATCTGAGCTGATGCATCAACCACTAGCTCAAAAAAAGATACTACAATAAAGCTGACTGGGATGCTATTAGAGATCACATCAAAGATGTCCCATGGGTAAATATCTTTTTTCTTCCTGCATAACAGTGCACAAATGAAACCACTGAATGGTTCAAAACAGCAATTGAAGCACATATTCACTCACAGAAGTTCTATAGTAAGCCCCACTCTCTCCAATGGTTTACTTCTACTTGTGCAGCTGCCATTGCTCCAGTACAAACAGACAAAAGTTGACAGAAGCTAGAAGTAATTGTAAGGAAGAAGTAGTAACAGCTAAGAGAGAATATACTGAAACCACCACAAAACGTATTAAAGCACAGAAATTAGGAACTCGTGATTTCTGGAAAATCTACCAGAGTGTAGTAAATAATGGGCAATCAACAATTACTCCATTATCTAACTATCATGTGGTTGTTTGCATCGCAACCGAGAAAGCTAGCATGCTTGCCCATCAGTTTGCCTCAAACTCTATATTGGACCCAGCAAAACACTCCCTCCCTGACTTTACTTTGCAGACTTAAACCATACTAGACGATCTTAAAATTACCCCTTCTTAGGTACATGATATCATAAAAATACCTAGACACCCCAAAAGCATGTGAACCATATCTCATCTCAGCTGTACTATTTAAAAAATGCTCCACTGAGGTTGCTCCAGTTCTCTCCAAACTTTACAACAAATGCCTTAATGAATCTTGCTTTCCTTACTGCTGAAAAACTGGGTTTGTGGTACCAGTTACAAGAATTCTGGCAAAAGAATTGACCCATTAAATTATCGCCCCCATTAGCCTCTCCCTCTTTTTGCCAAAATATTTGAGTTCATAATTAATGAAGCTGTAGTGCACCACCTTACAGATGCTAAACTTCTGTCCAACCATCGATATGGATTTAGACAAACCCATTCTACTGTAGATATTCTAACTGTAATCCTTGAACGTATATACCATGCACTGGATAAAGGAGGGGAGGACAGTAGCCCTAGATATATCTAAGGCTTTTAACAGGGTATGGCACGATGGTCTTCTCAGGAAAATCAGATCCTATGGTTTTACTGGATGAATAGTTTTCCTAAATAACAGAAGAATCCAGGTTGTCCTCGATGATGTTATGTCTAAATAATATGATATAAATGTGGACGTACCTCAGGGGTCTATCCTTGGACCTTTATTATTCCTAATATTCATAAATGACCCCCCTAATAAAATAGTTTCTGAGATGGGTATATTTGCTGATGACACCATGCTCTATAACAGGCACAAGGGGAAAACAAACACATATCCAAGGCAAAGGCGGAAACACAAGAGGAAGATCTCTAATCTGTAGTGAAATAGGGTCAAAAGTGGATGGTAACATTCAATGCTGCCAAGCCTATGCTTGTTTCCTTCAATAATTACAAGAAACCTTCTCTACCACCAATAGCAATGGCTAAAGAACCATTACCTGAAAGTACTTCGTTCAAACTCCTTGGTTTAACATCCACAGGGAACATGAACTGGAACAGATACATTGAGGGCATTGTCCTTGCTGCTGTGAGGAAGATGGGCTCTCTACCATACTAGAAAGTTACTTACGCCTGAAAGTATCCTGTATCTCTATAAAGCCACCATTCTCCCATGTATTTGGGCTGGTCTCTCACTCCTAGATAAGGTTCAAAAGAGAGTCACCAACTTGATAGGTCCTGAACTGTCATCTAAGCTTCAACCTCTATCCCATCGATGAAATGTTGCATTCCTCTGTCCTTTTTTACAAGTATTTTAATAATGGATGTTCCGACGAACTACAACATTTGTACTTCCTTGATGTAAATACCCCCAACAAACCCGACAAGCAGCAAAGTCCCACCCCTACACAGTAGAGATCCCTAGATGTAAGAAAGCCTTCTACTCAATTTCTTCCCCAGAACTGCCAGACTTTGGAAATCCCTTCTGTACTGACATCCAAAAGTTCAAGTGTAATTTCAACAGACATCTTGCTGCTCAACTCCCTTCATAGTATCCCTGCAACTTATGTCCCTAATAGTAGCCCCCTACACCAAAATGGCACTGTACCTTGTTTGGGGTGAAAACGTAATTAAAAAAAATTATGGCTTAGTATTTTAAATACAAGAAGATAAAAAGGAATATTTCTAATGATCTATAGTTGCATTGCATAAAAAATAGTGTTGAATCATTTAATTGGCGCCTTGCTATACTTACAAAATAGAGGCTTGATATGTGTCCAAAAAGTGACACAAAAATAAAGAATCTAAGTTCAAAACCCTTCAGTGACTTTTTGCTCAGTTGTAAAATACGCATAAATATTGAATTTTTCTTTTTCATAGTGAAAGGTGTTTTACTGAATGGAGGAATATGAGTCACTATTTTTGTTTAGTGTTCAGCAATAATATTTAAATATTCCATGAATAGAATTGTAGTCAGTCACTCAAAATTACATAAAAATAAGTTCCTAACCTAGAAGGAGTAGTTCGTATTTACTGAGGGAAATTCTATTTGGTGAAAGATAATATTACAGAATAAGAAAATGAAACAATGATGGACCAAGAATAAGAAAATGTATCCAATCAAAAAGTTCTGATGATTGATAGGACCTGATGATAGAATATTTTGGACTCTGTCAAGGCAGGATAAGTGCTTCTTGCAGCCCCTACCCAGATGTGGCAACAGTTCTCCATCCTTGGATGTACTTGGTTCTTATTCAGGTAAATGCGTTAACTGAGAAGTGCATGATGAAAATATACTATAATTGAAGACAGTTTTTAATACTAACCGTGAAATGAAAATAGCATAAAATAAAACACTAGCTTCAAAGTGACATGAATAGAAAAGCAGAATATGTGAATTACCGATGCAACCATACATAAAAATTGAGTATACACAGATGATACTATTGTTTTAGTATCATCTGTGTATACTCAATTTTTATGTATGGTTGCATCGGTAATTCACATATTCTGCTTTTCTACAAAGAACCAAAAATAATGATAATGACCTAACAAAGAGGAACAGTGTATGAAATCCCATCTGAACTTGCCATTAGTAGCATTCACAATATCTATTCGTGCAATATCAAGACCGTAAGGCCACGGCAATATACAACACACGACATTCCTCACTGATAGTAAACTCTCATTCTTATTTGTGAAAAACAAACCCAGTTTCTCAACAGAATTTCTCCATTGTATTAAATAAAGAGGTCAGAGTTTATCTTAAATATTTTTGATGCAAATTAATTTTGAATCCACTTTAAACATGTTAAAATAACAGGTCATCACTTTAAAATCAGCCTTGTCTCACACTTCATTCTTGTGGAAAGGCAACTGAATATTCACTACATTCCATAAAACTATATAAAAAAAAAATCAATAAAGCAACTAAATTAGTTATTGTTTCTAATTTGGATCAAAAGATATCACTATTTGATTTGTCAGATGAATAATGTTTTCAACTTTTCTAAGAAGCCGGCCATACAGTAGAGTTTGTATTCAACCTGTTAGCAATAAGCTGTAAAGGTTAATGGTTGCTCTTTAATAGTGTAGGGTATGTTACAGTCAGCAAAACTCATTAAGAAAGCTGGAGTCTTTCATGACAGTTATAAAATTAATGACAATAAATCGTGATCATAGTTTTTAAAATTTTAGTCTTTTTTATTATTTTTTTCTGCAAATAAAAAAAGAGAAAGAAAGCATATATCTTATTTCTATTAATGGATAACTAGCAATGAAAAGGTATATCCCCCTGAATAAACAAGTCAAAATGTTTCTAGTAAATTGTAAAACCTTTTTTTCTGATCACCAAAAGAACGTTGTCTAATATTGTCTAATGTAATACTTTACATTTTATCAGAAATAATTATGGATACTTTTGGTTAATTGTTGCCTTCAAATTGTCTATTTAGAAGCATCAATTGTTCAAACTAACTGTTGGGTTTACAAAAGGAGCTTTTTAAATACATGCTGAGATGACAGTGGTTCAATACAGTCAAGTAATCAAAACACTCCTGCTTCCATCGAATGACAAATCCAAGACAAACTGTTTTTTTAGCTAAATAATACATTTTATTGATCCCTTTACATACAACATTAAGAGTAAACAGTAAGAACATTTATTAAAACAAGTTTAATTATAAATTATTTAGCAAATACACACAAAGAAAAAGCAGGTAAAAGTTTATAAGTAAAATTTAAAAAACTTTTTTGTGCAACTACTTATAATAAAATTGATAAAATTTAATGGAATCCTTATGTATTTTAAAGATTTTTATTTGGCCATATATGCATATTATAATTTTTTCTGAGATTAAAGATGAAAGAAAGAGAGATAGAATTACAGAAGTGATAACGATAGATACCATATAGAATCAGACCAAACGAGGGTGCAAACAACAGAGTGGCAATGTGAGAGTAATTAGTAAAAGATGGGTCACTCAATAGGTGTGTCGGAATTTTGGGCGAATTTTTGACACCCCTAACAAAAAACTGCGAATAAAATATAAAAAACTCGTAATTTCTCTTTTTAAAGTAGGTTGTATATTTTCTTTATGGAATATACTTCCAAAATAAACTATTAAAGTTGTTTAAACAATAATAGAAATATTATTTTTTATTTTTTCAAAAACAGTGTTTACAAAGTGCCTGCGCCCTTCATATAGCCAGTTTGTTTATGTAATGAAATCAATTGAATTTTACGAGTTAAATTTTTTTCAATTTTTTCACTTTAAAAATCTATAAAATTTTTTCTATTGGTTCAATTTCTACGATATTTTCAAGTTCAATGTGAAATTTTATGCTCTTTCCAATAAACCGAATATAATATTCTAGACAAGAGTTTTTTTTATTAAATTAAACCCCCCCCATTTTGAATTGTCTATTAAAATGAAAATAATTAATTTTCTCACCTCAAATTTATATATCACAAATTGAAGATAAAAGATCAATAAATAAAATAAGCTAATTTAAAAAAAAATACAGTTATTTGCAAATTTACCTGTAAAGTCCAAAGTTTAAAACCTTTTTTTAAAAAAACCACGTTGAATTTTTTTTTTAAGTGAAACCTTATAATATTCTTATACAGCACAGAAAGTTTCGTTTAATTATGACAATTATTTCTATTTCATTCAATGTTTTTTTTTAGATATTAAAAAAAAATTCACTCTATAAAGAAGAAATAAAATGTATTAAAAAAAAAAAATTCCAACTCTTGTTCTTTTTATAGGCAAAAACTTATAAGTAAAATGTGACTAGTTTTCATCTATGGTGACACATATTTCTTCACGCACAAGGCTAGACGGCTAACATGAACATGTGGTTTTTATGTCATTCTGTCCATCCATATTTCAATACAAGAACAAACATCATTTCTGGCGTTTTGCTAACAACGTAACAATGCTTACGTAATGGCGGATTTTTCAAATAGTTGTTTAAAAAAATTCTTTTATTTAAAAAATACATGGAATTTAAAATATAAATATGGATAAATTCTTAACAATGAAGAATGGAAGTCCCATTGAATAATATTTTTTTATAGGTAAGTGATTTTTTGGAATTTATATATACATATATTTATCAGAGCAAGTTTAAATTCATTGATTTTCTTTAAATCTTTTTTAAAGAAAACCGATTTAAAAACACAAATATTGCATAATTTGCTATTAAACATGTTTTTTTTTTTTAAATTTGGTCTTTGCTCCTGTAATTAAAAAAAAATTAGGGTTTGAATCACATTTTTCAAGTAGTTATAAGCTTGGAAAGATAGGTCGAATTATTCAATTTTTTTCACGCATTTTTAATGTCAGTTTATGACACACCTAGTCACTCAATGAGTTAATTTGCAATTGTAGATAGTTAGAATAATATATATATATATAACAGAAGGTTTTTTTTTTTTTTTTTTTTTTTTTTTTCTGAACATAACCAATTCCTAAAAATAATGAAACATTTTAACATGGTTTTGTGTGATCAAAATATATAGGAAAATGCTTTAAGAAAACAAACGTTGATTAATTCAGCTTGAGTATAATACTCGTAGCTATTATAAATATTAAATTTAAGATAAAGAAAGCAATAACCTCAAATGACTATTAGTCATGTTTATCAACAAATTATTTAATATTTTTCCCAGTCACATTTAGTTTACTTTTATTTCTTCTAAGATCAACAATTTCCAAGAATATATCGAAATTAGACGAATTATGTGACTGTGAATATTCAGAGTTAGAATACATATTGATAGATAAAAAATATGAAAAATGTTGACAAAAAGGTTTTGTGCATTTTCTTTTCTTTATATTTTGAATGTATATTAAATACAAAAAGGAAAATTGTAATAATGAAAAATAATGGTCTTGCTTTTGGGTAATTTTCAGCAAAATCTGAGGGTTGGAAAAGATTCTATTGTTAGAACAACTACCAAAATGAGAACGATAAACCAAGCAATAAAAATTAATACCAATCCTCACCTAAAAAAAAAAAGAAAGAAAAATTTAACAATTTATCTAACCGGAATGCATTAAATTTATAGAATTTTTGTTCAAATGAAAAAGAAATAAATTTGAAAACTTTGGAAAACCGAGTAATGCTAATAGTTTTTGTTATTAAATGAAAAAATAAAATGAATAATTTGCCAGATTGCTGTGTTAATTCCTATTTCAGTCACATAAAGTTCTTTAGAGTGAAATGATTTTGACATTTCTTCCAAACAAATTATCTCTACTTAAACCATGTTTGTAATATAAAAAGTGAAATTGTCTGTGTGTGTGTGTGTATCTAATTTCCTTACCAAACTACTCTGTCAATTTTCAGTCTACAAACTCCAGATATGACATATGAGATTTGGGAAAAGCTCTTTAATCAGTTTTTGGCCAGAAATTTGGCTGTCAATGGGTAAAAGTTCAAGAATTTGACCTTTGAAAACTCTACCAAACTCCTCCGCCAATTTTGGGTCTAAACACTTGAAATTTTAGATGTAGGTTACGTGAACATGGATCAAAGTCTTTAATTTGATTTGAGTTCAAAACAATAAATGTTAAGGGGGTAAAAATTGGGGTCACAGTTAAAAAAAAATTTGACCTCTGCGTTACTCAGTCAATTTCTGGTCTGAACATTTGAAATTTTACATATTCAGACATAGGGCAAGCTTTTTAATCAGTTTTTGGCCAAAAGTTTGGTTGGTTGCCAAGGGGTTAAAGTTCAAAAGATTTTACCTTTGCGGTCTCTAGCAAACTATTCAACCAATTTTGGGTCTAAATATTTGAAATTTTATATTCAGACATGCAGCAAGCTTTTTAATCAGTTTTTGGGTGACAATTTGGCTGCCAAGAAGTCACAGCTGAAAGAGTTGACCTGTGCAGACTCTACCAAACTCTTCCACCAATTTTGGGTTAAAACACTTGAAATTTTAGATGAAGATTACCTGGAGATGAGTCAAACTTTTTAATATACATACATATATATATTTAAATAAGGGAGTAGTCACCAACAATGTGTATTTTTTAACATTATTTTATTATTCCGTGTCTTGGTTTTTCATTGAGAATTATGTTTGGATCATTGTAATAATGTTTTTAAGTCATTGAAATCGTTTACGCGCGTTTTAGACGGTCTGTGATGTGTCCTCATCAGAAATTATTTTCAAATGTGTAAAAAAAGCGTCCTCGTCAGAAATTATTTTCAAATGTGTAAAAATAGTTAATTTGAAGTTTTTCCAAGGGGTGGAGGCTTGTAAGTGTTTATTATTCATTGGTATGCTGAATTTTTATTGCTTTTTTTATTTGGCTTGTCCAAGGAGACGTTAACCTCGCTGTAGTCGCTATCTCTTTCTGCTAATGTTTTTTTCTTTTCCTTTAGGGTGGGGTAGGGTTTTTGTGTGTGTGTGTGTGTGTGTGTGTGTGTGTGTGTGTGTGTGTGTTTTTGCTTTTATTGGTTTGGGAATGTGTATATTGTTTTATAGTATTTTGGGGTTATTTGCTTCCTTAGTTATAAAGGAAGCAGTCAAGGTAGTGCACTAGTTATAATGAATAAGAACTTCTACAAAACAAAAATTTCAGAATCACTAGGGAACGAAAATTATTACAAAACAATTAGCTCTAACATAGACGACACAACCATATCTAAAATAACAAAACTCTGCACAACATACAATAGTACATTAACTAAAAAAGAAAAAGACTTCCTTACAAACTTCACAACAAAAACAAACATCTTCTATGGGCTACCCAAAATACACAAATCTAACCAGGTAAGACATGCCATCAACATACAAAAGTCGGAATACATAAGCACCCCAAACCCCAACGATCTCACATTCAGACCCCTAGTAGCAGGACCATCATGCTCAACAAGCAGACTTAGCAACCTAATAGATATACTATTACAGCCCTTCACCAATCTACTCAGAAGTTTTGTAAGAGATAACACACACTTCCTTAGCTCCCTACCACAAACAGTAGACGATGGGACTATACTAGCCACATTCGATGTTAGCAGCCTATATAGCAATATCCCACACAATCTAGGAAAAGAAGCTATCGCATATTGGATTGACAAACATACACAGACTTTACACCCCAGATTCAATAAACAATTCGTGATTGATAGCATCGACATAATCCTCAATAACAACTCCTTCCAATTCAATAAAGACAACTACATCCAAATACTAGGCACAGCAATGGGTACCAAAATGGCACCGACATATGCCACCCTTACACTCGCCTTCCTAGAAGAGACCTTTATGAAAGGATAGAGCAAAAGTACGGGCACAATATACAAACACTCTTCATAAAATCTTGGAAAAGATACCTAGACGACTGCTTTATCCTCTGGAGAACCTCATGGGGGGATATCAAAGAACTCCACACTTTGCTACAAAATCTACACCCAAAAATAAACTTCACACTAGAACAAAGCCCCACAGAACTACCTTTCCTAGACATCCTAGTAACAATAAAAAACAACAACATAATCACAGACATCTACCACAAACCCACAGACACTCAACAATACCTCCACTTCAAAAGCCACCATCCTAAAAACTGTCTAAAATCAATACCCTACTCCCTAGCACGTAGAGTCTGCACCATAGTAACAGACAGACACCTCCGTTCAACTAGACTGAATGAACTACAAATAACACTGCGGAAAAGAGGTACCCACTACCACTAATACAGAAAGGTATTGAACTGGCTGAAAAAATTCCAATAGACCAACTAAGAACCCCAAAAGAACACAACAAAGAACAAATTCTAGCATACATCTCTACACACAACACAAACAACCCAGAACTATTCACACAGATAACAAAAACCTTATCCTCCTCAATCAGAACGACAAACTAAACAACATACTTAAAACAACAAAAATAATAAAAAGCAAACGCCAACCCAAAAACTTAAAACACATCCTAACTTCCTCAAAACTCGTCCCACATACTACAAAAGGAGTTACAAAATGCAACAAACCACGATGTGGAGTATGTGATATAATAATAGAAGGTAACACATACACATTCAAAAACCCAGCACAAACATTCAAAATAAAAAAGGATCTAAATTGCACCTCCAGAAATGTAGTATATGCACTAAGATGCAGAACATGCAACAAATCCTACATAGGCGCCACCAAAAATTTCAGCAATAGAGTGGCCTTACATAAGAGCAACATCAAAATTGCAGATAACAGACACCTATGTTTCAAAGCACGTACACACATGCAGTGGAAACAGCTTCAAAATAATGCCAATCTTCCAAACAGACAATTATTTTTATTTACTTACACAGTAAAAAAACTTCATCACCAGATTCACTCCTGAACTGAACAGAGCCTAATACCATCACACAAAAAACATGAAATGCAAAGTACACTCGCATGCACACCCATACACATACACCCACCCACACATAAATCAGAACCGACACATTAAAACACACACACGTAAGCGCATACTACCACACACAGACATAAAACCCCTATCTCTAATACAACCCACTGAACAATACCAACCCTACTTAACCTCGAAACCAACAACACTAGGAGACACCTAGAACCATAGTATAATATCTGTTCTAACACCTCGCTCCCTCCTCAGTCAGTGGAGGAGAACCCCCTCATGACTGAAACAACTATCATCCCTTCTATCATCCCCCTCCCATACCTATACCCCCTCCAATTGCCCCCCCCCCTCTGGGGAACAAAATCTTCCCCACACTAGGAACCGATCCTGGGTCTGGCCATACCCACATGGGGAGACAAATAAATAGAAACATTAAAAAAATCCCCTATTTTAAATACACCCCTCTTTCTAAACAAACATAATATAAGACTAAAATGAAAAATCACAATACTAAAATCCAAGAATCCAAAAAATAAATATCAAAATAGAATGAAAGCACCCCTACCCTTATTTCAGAAGAGCCAGTCCTCCCCTACCCACACATACACATTAGTAACGACCTCGGACCACAGCCGCATTCCTAAGGAAGCAAATAACCCCAAAATACTCTACCTGCCCTGCAACCCCTCTCCCACAGAAGAGACGTTGCGAGCCTATCCTTGTTTTATCGTTATTTTCATGGCAGGTGCTCGTCTGAACTCCAATCTCTGGTCCCCCCTCGCCAATCTTTCACGAAAAACACCCGTCTAGCTGAATCCACTGTGAAAAATTTCCTCCACTCTATATCTGTGCCTAAATCAAAACGCGGATTTCATGAGCAAAGCTTCTTTCTTAGAACTGCACGCCTGTGGAACTCTGTTCCGTCTGCCTGCTTCCCACCGGACTACAACTTGGATGTCTTCAAGTCTAATGTTAACAAATTCCTAATGAACCGCCCCCTTAAGTAAACACTTCATCAAATCTCCTCACTAACGTAATGTACTTGCAATAACCCTTATCCCTGAGTGGCTTCCGGGCCTTGATAAGTGGTGATCACTGTGTAAAAAAAAAAAAAAAAAAAAATACTATAAAACAATATACACATTCCCAAACCAATAAAAGTAAACACACACACACACAAACACACACACACACAAACACACACACACACCCTACCCCACCCTAAAGGAAAAGAAAAAAACATTAGCAGAAAGAGATAGCGACTACAGCGAGGTCAACGTCTCCCTGGACAAGCCAAATAAAAAAGCAATAAAAATTCAGCATACCAATGAATAATAAACACTTACAAGCCTCCACCCCTTGGAAAAACTTCAAATTAACTATTTTTACACATTTAAAAATAATTTCTACGTGGACGCTTTTTTTACACATTTGAAAATAATTTCTGACGAGGACGCATCACAGACCGTCTGAAACGCGCGTAAACGATTTCAATGACTTAAAAACATTATTACAATGATCCAAACATAATTCTCAATGAAAAACCAAGACACGGAATAATAAAATAATGTTAAAAAATACACATTGTTGGTGACTACTCCCTTATTTTAATATACATTTTTCTTTCGTTGGAATTTATTAACCCATTTTATTTATATATATATATATGCACATAAAGTTATGAACAGTACATAGGGCTCGAGCAAAGCCAGGCTGAACTGCTAGTAATAATAAAAATGATAACTTAAAAAGAGCAAGTTATAGCGGGTTTGGCACTTACATATGACATGGGCAAAGATACACAGTTGCCAGACTATGACTATTTTTCAAAGCCAAATGTTTAAAAAAAAAAGGCTAAATTCAAAAAAGAAGCCACTTTTTTTGCGGTAAATGGGCAATTGGTGTTTCTATATTATTTGAGCAAACGAAATATTGAATTTCACATAAAACAAATGGTACCTACGTAATTGTCATGGCAAGAATACAAACATATCCAAAATTTATGAAAAACGAGATAGAAAATTAATTATTAATAAAATAAAGAAATTTGTGAAATTTGTGTTTACCAGCTAAATGCGACAAAAAATAACATGTGCTTTTGCATTTAACGACCAGCACTGATATAATAACGTTAATATTTAGAAACCTATTATTTAACACGGGGAGGAGAATGTGAGCTATCACCTAACAATTTAATAAAAATGATATTGTAAAACTTGAATTTAAGTTGCACATACTATTTAAGAAATAGCGCAGGACATTAAATGCAAAAGCATCATTTATTTTATCAAAATAAAATTGTAAAAACATTGCATCAAAATATAAGGTACTTATGCATTATATGGGGCAGAGCCATTTTGCTTTGTTGGGTTTTATTGAACGAACGATAGGGTGATGCAATTTTTCAACCGTGAGGCACTTATGCATTCCACAGGCGGGACATTTTTTTTTCTTTTTTTTTTACACAGTGATCATCACTTATCAAGGGATGGAAGCCACTCAGGGATAAGGGTCATTTTTTTTGTTTTGGGTTTCATTGAATGACTAATAGGAGGCGCAACTTTTCAACCTAATTCAACAGTGACAATAATTAAAACTATATACTCAATAACTCTGTCAATTTTCAGTCTACAGACTCGAAATTTGATATACAGGGTATTGAGATTTGGGAAAATCTTTGTAATCCGTTTTCGGCCAGAAATTTGGCTGTTAAGGGGTCACAGTTCAACGATTTGACCTTTGAGAACTCTACCAAACTCCTCCGATAATTTGGGGTTTAAACACTTGAAATTTTAGATATAGGTTTCTTGGACATGGATCTAACTTAACTTGATTTGAGCTCAAAACAATAAATATTAAGGGGTTATAATAGGGGTCAAAGTTTTAAAAAAATTTGACCTCTGCAGTCTCTACCAAATTACTCAGACAATTTCTGGTCTAAACATTTGAAATTTTACATAAAGAGTATTCAGAGATATGGCAAGCTTTTTAATCGGTTTAGGTCGAAATTTTGAGCTACCAATATATAAAGAGCTACCAATATATAAAGAGCTACCAATATATAAATGTATGTATGTATGTTTGCATGTCTGCCTAAAACTTTCGACAGAGGCGACGGATTTTCACAATATCAATATCGTTTTGAAGCTTTACCCTTCAGACGACAAATACCGAAAAATTGGCTAAAAACATTAATTTCTTCACCCTCAACTGGGAACTTTTCTACAGGGAGGGGTCGCTTTTTTTGCCGATATTTTCGAAAGTCATCCCCTCTTTTCGATTGTCTAGCCTTAATTTAAACCTACATCACTTCTGGTTTTACGGTGGTCCTAACAGCAAAGACGTCAGATTTTTTACCTGTTCTTTTCCTCCTTCACAATACAGATTCGCGCCAGCCTTCCTACTACCACTTTTTTTTTTTTTTTGCTCAACACACACCTCCAAACATCTGGGCAACGCCGGGCAACCATGCTAGTATATCTATAAAAGTGAAAATGTCTGTGTGTACATTTCCCTACCAAATAACTGTCAATTTTCGGTCTAGAGACTCAAAATTTGACAAAAGGGGTATTGAGATTTGGGAAAATCTTTTTAATCAGTTTTCAGCCAGAAATTTGGCTGTCAAGGGGCCAAAGTTCAACGATTTGACTTTTGAAAACTCTACCAAACTCCTGTCCATTTTGGGTCTAAACACTTAATTTTAAATGTAGGTTACTTAGACATGGATCAAACTTTTTAATTTGATTTGAGCCCCAAAAAATAAATGTTAAGTCAAAATTGGGGTAAAAGTTTTAAAAAATTTGATCTCTACTGTCTCTACCAAATTACTCAGCCAATTTTTGGTCTAAATATTTGAAATTTTACATAAAGTGAATTCAGAGATAGGGCAAGCTTTTTAATCGGTTTGAATCGAAAATCTGAGCTGCCAAGGGGTCAAACTTCAAAAGATTTGAACTTTGCGATGTTTAGCAAACTACTCAGCCAATTTTGGGTCTAAACATTTGAAATTTATACATAATGGGTATTCAGACATGCAGCAAGCTTTTTAATCAGTTTTTGGGTGACAATTTGGCTGCCAAGAAGTCGCAGCTGAAAGAGTTGACCTGTGCAGACTCTACCAAACTCCATCAATTTCGGGTTTAAAGAGTTGAAATTTTAGATGTAGGTAACTTGGAAATGGTTAAAACTTTGTACTTTGATTTGAGACCAAAATAATAAATGTTAAGGGGTCAAAATTGGGGTCAAAGTTAAACAAAAATTTACCTTTGCGGTCGCTATGAAATTACTCAGACAAATTTTGGTCTAAACATTTTAAATCTTACATAAAGTGTATTCACACATAGGGCAAGTTAGGAACAGTACATAGGGCCCGAGCTAAGCCAGGCTGAACTGCTAGTTATTTAGAAATGCATTTAACATGGAAGAGAAGTGTTTTGTAACTATTCCCAGAAGAAATTGGAGTTATCCCCCCTAACAATGGCGCCATCCATATAATATAAATATATAAGTGCCAAAAAAACAATTTTCATTCAAATTCAATGTAGAAATTAATATCTTTCTAGACTGAAGCAATTTTTTATTTTTGTTCCTTTCTAGAGTGTCCCTTTTTGGGAGCTAGATTTTCCTCACATTAATAACCGACCTGGTGTCTAACTCTGCCCTCGTGGGAAGGCAAGTAAATAGGAACAATATTAAAAAAAAAAAAAAAGCAATAAAAGCTTAATAATTAAAGAGAAATAACCTAAAAAAAATTATCTGAGAAAGTGAAACAAACTAGAATTTTTCATTTTGATTTCAAAAAATTCACTCTTTTTTTCTTTTTTTAACCCCTTTTTACCCTCTGGAAACGAAGCCAGAATTTTCCCAGAGTCAAATATTACGTTTTCAGATAGCAATCATGTGGTTTTGCTTTTGGGTAATTTTCAGCAAAATCTAATGATTGGAAAAGATTCTGTGTCCTAAAAAGTGTTATTTTTTGCAATTTTAGGCTAAAACCCCCTATTTTTGATCGCTTTTGACCCCCAAGGATGCAACCAGAATTTTCTCATAGTCAAAAATATTACGGTTTCAGATGTATATCTATGTGATCTTGCATTTAGGCAATTTTCAGCAAAATCTAATGGTCGGAAAAGATTCTATATCCCCAAAATGTGCTATTTTTGTCTCTTTTGGGCTAAAAAAAAAAAAAAAAATCACCATTTCTACCCCAGGATAAAATATTAGGTTTCCAGATGCATATCTATGTGGTTTTGCTTTTTGGTAATTTTCTGCAAAATCTAAAAAACATAATTCTATGTTTAAAATATAAAATAGACATAATTCTATGTCTCGAAAAGTGCTATTTTTGGCCATTATGACCCCTTTTGACTACCTGGGGACGTAAGCAAAATTTTTATCAAAATTCCGAGAATGTTACGTTTCCTCTCTTGCCTAGTTGTAACTTCATGCAAAATTTCAGAAAAAAGTAATGAGTAGTCATTAAGTTTTAGAATGAACTGATGAACGGACAAGGGTGAATTCTAAGGTTCAAATCCAACTTGGTGGGCCAAAAATTGAACATACGTACTAGCTGTATCAAGTTGAAGTCATTACTTTCGTTTTTGTTTTGCAGCTTTTTGCTTAGAAGTTTAATTTAATTATTACAATAACATTAAATTAATTATTGTACTAAACTTTTATAAAAATTTAACTTTGTTAAGTTAATGTTGTTTAAAACTCTATAAAATTATTAGATGTAAATAATTTTTAAAACTTTTCGACAATACATGAGGATTTATAAAGAATTTTTAAGCCAGCAATTACTTCCTATTCAATAGTTTCCTTTCAAATTTCAAAGGATCATGAAGTAATTGATCCCCACTCCCAATCAAATAGGTGTTAAGCATTCTAGAACAAGCAACACGCAAAATAAATTTTGCAGTACCACTGATTTTCTAAACTTTTGCATCAATGTTATTTATTATTAGAAGTTGTATGTATACTCTCCAAGCTCACTAGAACTGGTTCAAATAAACTAGAGTCATAGAAAGCATGAATTCAACTCATATCACAGTCAATATAATTTTACTGACTTTAATGAAACTTGCAATTCTGAAAAATATCACACACTTTTCAGTTAAATCAGCACTCATTCCAAGATTAAATCCTTCTTAAGTAAGTGAAAAATCCAAGTTGTCCTCGACGGTCGTACATCTAAACAATATGATATAAATGCGGGAGTACCTCAGGGGTCTATCCTGGGACCTTTATTATTCCTGATATTCATAAATGACCTCCTTGATAAAATTGTTTTGGAGATGTAGAATAATCAAAAGAACTGTAGTAGTCAATAACAACAACAACAACAATAATAATAATAATAATAATAATAATAGCAGCAACACTTACCAAGGGTTCAGCTTATGCACAAGACTGACACCAGATTGAGCTGGACTGAGGACTTGTATTTATGTACAAGCATATCCAATCAGGTGATTCAGCCAATCATAATCCAAAGAATAGACTGGCCCATGTGTGCACAATGGAATCTCCCATTGTGCCATAAATAGTTCTCCTCTTTCATGAGAGGTAACTTTAGTCTTTGCCAAGTTATCCACAACTTGAACACTGACCGAAAGTCCACTACACAATCCAATAGGAGATGGGTATATTTGCTAATGACACCACTCTCTATAACAGGCACGAGGAGAAAACAAATGAACACACATCTAAGAAAATGGCAGAAACACTAGAGGATAACCTCGAATCTGTAGTGGAATGGCGACAAAAATGGATGGTCACATTCAATGCTGCCAAGACTCAGCTTGTCTCCTTCAATAATTACAAGAAACCTTCTCTACCACCAATAGCAATGGTCAAGAACACAGTACCTGAAAGTACGTCCTTTAAACTCCTTGGCCTAACGTTTACAGGGAACATGAACTGGAATAACTGCATTGAGAGCATTGCCAAGGCTGCTGCAAAGAAGGTGGGCTCTCTCTACCATGCTAGAAAATTACTTACGCCTGAAAGTATCCTGTACCTCTTTAAGGCCACCATTCGCCCATGTATGGAGTACTGTTTTCATATTTGGGCTGGTGCATCTGCTACTAGTCTCGCTCATGGACAGGGTTCAAAAGAGAGTCGCCAACCTGATAGGCCTGAACTGTCATCTAGGCTTCAGCCTCTGTCCCACCGACAAAGTGTTGCATACCTCTGCCTATTCTACAAGTACTTTAATAGTGAATACTCTGACGAACTACAAGCACTTGTACCTCCATGACATAACTACCCCCGAAAAACCCGCCAAGCAGCTAAGTCCCACCCCTTTAGAGTAGAGATCCTAGGTGTAAGAAAGCCTTTTACTCCAATAGTTTCTTCCCCAGAACTGCTAGATTTTGGAACTCCCTTCCGGGATTCTGCTTTCCCAACTATATTGACATGCAGAAGTTCAAGTGTAATGTGAACAAACATCTTGCGACTCATCTCTCTTTATAATGTGCCTTGCAATGTCCCCGATAGTAGCCCCCTACTTCAAAGTGGCACTGCGCCTTGTTTGGGGTAAAATTTGATTTTAAAAAAAAATAAAAAAAGATGACAGTTTCAAACAAGAAATAACAAATCCATTCCACCTCACAGAAAGAAAGAGGTAATGCCTAATATTTCTTAAATTTTTATTACTATTTTTCAAAACAAAACCAGAATGACGATTTATTGCCTGAGATTACTGAATGAAATGTTTTTTTTTTCTTTCAAAATATGGGGCGTGTTAAAGAGATATAGAGATTAACAAAGGGCAATGTATTAGACAATAGACACTATTACAATCCAGTAAGTTTTTGTTGCTAGTCCACTTTTCTTTTCCATTTTAGTCATATGTGTAATGTAGATTTTTATTTAATTCTTATGTTTCATTAACCATGACTTTGGCAATTCCATCAAGCTTTGTTAATGATTGAGAATACCGGATGGGTAAAATTAATTTCCCAGAACAGACGTTTTGTGCCACATACTCACAAAGATTAAATCAAGACATAATGATACTAAACCTTATGTTTAGAATCATTTTCTTCTAATTTTGATTAAAATGCCATACATGATTTGGATTCTAGAAAATATCTCGAGTTTAAGGTTTAAAAAAATTAAAATTCTAGGAATCTTGCTTAATTGGTGTCTAATGATTATGGATAAAATTTGATGCAAATCTGACATATTTGAATTTTCAAATGAAAGGTTATGCTCATATACTTTAAGAATCCTTTAAAATACTCCAATGAAACTGAAATTTAGAGAATGTTTACTAATTGCTGTCTAATACTTATTTTTAAATTTAACAAACATCAGAGGTATCCGAATTTTCATGAAAAGCTCCTACTCTTTTAACCACCTTTTCATAAAAATAAATATAACTCATCTTACAATCCCTTATCCTTAGCTATTGTGTTCTAAAATTCATGATAATCGATTATTTTAGAAGTAAATCGTGTATGATGATGATTTCTATGTTACAGTTTGTATAATTTTTACTTTCAGAAACAAGACCAGATAATCGGACATAATTCTCACGAAGATAATCTGGGAATTAAAAAAAAAAAGCACTGATCTCCTTCACAATAAAATGGGAAAATATAGAACATGGACAAACGTACTCACGGATCTTGAACAACTGTAGTCTCTACACATAAGAGAAACTTTGTATTTTGTAAGATACAAAAGTTTCTCTGATGTGTGGAAGAGGTTCAGTGTTTTAAAATTTTTTGATTTCAAGACTGTGGTCGTGACAATTAGATTGCTATTGTTAAAATTTCACAAAAATCAAAGGTATCAGAATTTTCATAGAAAATGACGGGCAAACACATGCAAATCACACAATCGGCTTGGATGGATCACCTTCACAAAAAACAAAACCTCGAAGTAAAAAGAAACGTAAAACGTTCTATCCCTTTTTATATGTAAATATAAATATGTAAATATATTTTGATATTTCTACAGTATCTTTTTTATTAAACTGTTAGGTGGAGATCCAGAATACTTAACATGTTAATAATTGGTTTCTAAATATTAACATTATCATTTTTTTCCATAAACTTCAATTACCAACTTTCATTCTTATAGCAAGTTTTATTTTGAAATTATGGACATTAGTTGACATTTTTATTCAATTGGACAAATATCCAATAAAGTAAAATGAATTTTATCCTGTTCAAGTTACCACCATAGATTAGTATACACAAGCGAAAACAGATGAATGAGATCGCGCTGAATCATTCAAGGTTGGGCATGGAATGTCTTGAGTTAAACTATTTTCCTAGGCACCGCCATGACATGGCTTAGCTAGTCTATAAATAATATGCATTATACAAAAAAGATCCATTTCAAATGTTATGTTGCACTTACTGGTGTTTTTAAAATACAATAATAAAACCTTCAATTATCTAAAATTAAGTATACAAAATAATGAAGAAAACTAGTGGGAGATAAACATTGACTTGATGTTTAACTGAATGAAGACAATAATTAATATGGCAGGGCGTGTCTCATTTTTATCAGAATGCGAGGGGGAGGGGAGTTCTTTTTACTGCTTATCTGTAACTGATAGCTTCAGAGAAGTGTTCCCAGAAAAGAACAGATGTTTTTTTTTTCTTTTAATTCCATTTTCACCGCAAGCAAGGCACAGTGCCACTTTGACGTAGCGGACTATCGGAGCCATAAGTTGCAGGGATACTATGTAGGGAGTTGAACAACAAGATGTTTATTCACATTACACTTGAACTTCTGCATGTCAGTACAGTTGGAAAAGCAGGAATCCGGAAGGTAGTTCCAAAGTCTAGCAGTTCTAGGGAAGAAACTATTAGAGTAGAAAGTTTTCTTACATCTAGGGATCTCTACTCTGTAAGGGTGGGATTTTGCTGCTTGTCAAGTTTATCAGGGGTATTTATGTTAAGAGGGTACAAGGGCTTGCAGTTCGTCAGAGCATCCACCATTAAAATACTTGTAGAACAGGTAGAGGGATGCAACATCTCATCGATGGGGCAGAAGCTGAAGCTTAGATGACAGTTCAGGACCTATCAGATTTGGGACTCTTTTGAACCCTGTCCAGGAGCGAGAGACTAGTAGCAGATGCACCAGCCAAAATGTGACAACAATACTACTCCATACATGAGTGAATGGTTGCCTTGTAGAGATACAGGATATATTCAGGCGTAAGTAGCTTTCTAGTACAGTAGAGAGCCAATGAGTTTGAACAAAGTACTTTCAGGTAATTGGTGGTTGAAAGGGTTTCTTGTAATTATTGAAGGAAACAAGCTTAGTCTTGGCAGCATTGAATGAGACCATCCATTTTTGTCTCCATTCCACTGCAGATTGGAGGTCTTCCTCTAGTGTTTCTGCCATTTCCTTAACTATGTGTTGATTTGTTTTCCCCTCATGCCTGTTATAGAGCATGGTGTCATTAGCAAATATACCCATCTCAGAAACAATTTTATCTGAGGTGATTTGTGAATATTAGAAATAATGATGGTCCAAGGATAGACCCCTGAGGTACACCGACATTTATATTATATTGTTTAGATGTACGATCGTTGAGGACAACCTGGATTCTTCTCTTATTTAAGAAGGATTTAATTAGGTTAAGTATTTATCCAGTGATATCGTATGATCTGATTTTCCTGAGAAGACCATCATGCCAAATCCTGTCAAAAGCCTTAGATATATCTAAGGCTGCCGCTCTACCCTCCTCTGCTTTGTTCAGTGTATGGTATATACGTTCAGAGATCACAGTTAGAATTCCATATTGTTGGTCAGTCAGAAGTTTAGCAGCTGAACTAGAGCTTGGTTAACTATGGACTCAAATATTTTGGCAAAAAGCAGGAGGAAGTTAATGGGGCAATAATTTAATGGGCCAGTTCTTTCACCAGAATTCTTGTAAACTGGTATTACAGAAGCAGTTTTCCAGCAGTCAGGAAAGCAAGATTTGTTAAGGCATTTGTTTGGAGAGGACTTGGGCAACCTCAGCAAAGCATTTTTTTAATAGCACAGCCGGGATGAGATTGTATCCACATGCTTTTGAGATGTCTTGGAGTTTTATGATATCATGCACTGGAGAAGGGGTGATTTTTTCAGATCATCTAGTGTGGCGTCTGTCTGTAAAGGAAACTCAGGGAGCAAGTAGTTTGCTGGGTCCAATGTGGAGTTTGAGGCAAAGCGACTGACAAGCATGTTAGCCTTCTCGATTGCTGTGCAAACAACCTCATGTTAACTAAAGATAGATACAGCTATGTAGGAAAATGTATAATTACCATAATGAATAAAGTAAGAAGAAAACTATCCTAAAAAAATAAAAAAAATAAGAAAACATGACTGAAAAGAGAAAATTTTAATATAACTTTTCATGCAGTATAGGATTGGTGTCATTATTATCTCAACATTGTACTATTTTCAAGTCCCTAATTGAAATACAGTTCGAACATTAGGTAATCATTGAAACATAAACGTTACCATTATGAACTTAATACAAAAATGTAAACTACAAATGCTAACACAATGGAGTCATTATAATTACCAACTTCTGCATTACTAATTAGTGGATAAGATAAAATTATATGTAAGCATAAACGGTTTGAAAGTTCTACAATTATTCAAATTAACAAACGTGTTCTGCAGACACAAATAATTAATACTTTGTGAATCTATTAAAATAACAAATGGTCATTATTTTAGAAAAGTATTCAATAAAATGTATACAAAAACTGTTGCTTATGTCTTAAAATAAATCAATGAAATTTAAAACCCACAATTCCAGACAGGTATTTATTAAAACCTGCTTTTAAAAAAAGAAACAATATGCAAATTAGACATTCTAGTAACAGTGCTAAATGCCATTTCATATAGAAATATATGAACTGGTTCTTATCTTATACATAAAATAGGATGTCCATTGACAGTTTTTTTTATTTAAATAGTTTTTTTCGTACGATATATGTATTGAAATCTGCTTAGATTGTTATTTATGGCAAATATCAGCTAATGTTTTTAAAAACAATTTTTTTGTTTTCAAACGATTTCATGGATTTTAATATTTAATCAAATTGACTGTTTTTACTTTGATTATCAATATTATAGAGGAAATGGGAGTACTTAATCCTCTCAAAGTATGTCCTCCTCCTGTAATTTATGAACATTAAGAACAAAGTTAACAAAACATTTTTGTAGCATCGTTATTTCATATTTCAATCTTGAAATTGTAAATTACATACTGAATATTTTCATACGAAATATTGTATGCTCCCTCTTCCTAGACGTTTTTTTTTTTATGTGAGACACGTTTTGATTTGCTAATAGACACAATCTGTGATCCATTTGAGTAATCACTGCATTTGCTAATTTCGATTGCTAGAATCAAAGATTTACAGAATGACAAATAAATTTTTTAAATGTTTCATGGCTACGCTGGGTAGGGATAGCTAGTATGTATAAGCACGTGTGTGTATATATCTACAAAAGTGACCTTGCCTATCTAATGAACGGTCTCTACTCAACTCTCTTGTCAATTTTTGGTCAACAGACTTGAAACTTGATATATAGAGTATTTTGATCCGTGGAACAAATTCAATTTTGGTAAAAATAGCAGATAAGGAGTCAAAATTGAAAAAGTTAACTGAAAATACTCTTCTACATATGTGCAAATATACACATTTATATATCAAACAGCATTACTTTTTAAAAATTATTTAATGGCTCAGACGGTAGCGAATAAGGCTGAAGAACTATGTTTTAGGTTTGAGTCTAGCTGATGGCACACAGGTTATATATTTTTTTTACTCTTGAAATCACTACTATATATTGGGTATGATTTAATAATTAATAGAGAATTGGCTCTATAATAAATACAACATCTGCATAATTTAAAACATATTTAAGCATATTTTACGATCAGGAAATGCCAAAAGGCCTGCTAGTATATATATATAACATTATATGTTAATATGTATTAATGACTGTTTAGAATTACATCTCGCAGTACATGTAAATAGGAATAGCAGTTTGGTTTCAGAAATAAAAAAAAGAAAACGTTACAAAATTTAAAATATTCAAGTTTCTGCTAAATAATCTGATGTGAATTTTTTTTTAGCTTACACCAACTGAAATGGAATATTTTAATTCTCAATATTTAACTCTCAAAATTGAAAATTATTTAAGTTAACGGATGTTTTGCAGATTGTTAATTAAAATAATTTCAGTATCAGATTAGAATGATATGCATGTAATTCAACTATCTATCATAAAAGTTTTGTTTTATTATGTTTAATGAAGAAGAAAAACTTGAAAATATGTTACTATGGGCAAAGTCAAAGACGTTTAGGAGTTTTGACGAACTTTACTGATTCCCACCCCCTCGCCCCCAAAAATGAATAATGATTATAAACTAGTTTGTATATACCATAAAAATGGTTTCAAGTAATACATCTATTTTTTGTTTTTGTTTAAAAAAAAAAAAATTAATATTAATAAACTGCCATAACCACAGTAACATACACTTTTGTCAAATTTGTTAATATGGCAAAAATGAAAGTAATAAATCAATCTCCGAAAAATACAATAACTATTCTTGGCCTTGTACTAAGACACAGTGCTGTATAGGCATATGTAAGAAAAGATGGTTTCATAACGTTCAAAGGTAGCTTTTATTGGAGCAATAAAATATAAAACATTTTTGCATTAAAATTAAATGATTCTTAGTGACATGCACTCTGGTGTCCATTCTACTAGATCTACAGCAGATGAGCTAACGGTTATATCTCCTAGAATTAGCGAATCTCTCAATGGAGGCTTCCTTTCTAGGGCAAATTCTTGACATATCAAAGGGTATAGCATAAAGGTCTACTCAACAAGATTTACAGCTACTGTATCACTGGAAATGTCTTCTCAATTATTAAATCATTTCTCTCTGATAGGTTCATAATAGTGGTTGATGGGCAGAAATCAGAAACTCACAGTATTTATGCTGGAGTCCCTCAGGTGTTCATCTGAGCCCAACTCTTTCCCTGATCTACATAAATGATCTCAAAAATCACATCCAAAGATCATTCGTATACATTTAGGCTGACAACACTACCATCTATGGCAACATTTCAAGATCTGTAAAATTACCAAGATGGTTCCCTCTTCCTGACCTACATCAATAATCTCCTAAATCACATCCTAACATCATTCATAGACATTTACACTGACGACATTACCATCTAGGGCAACACTTCAAAGGCTGTAAATAACCAAGCTCTCTCCGATTCTCTCTCCTCTGATCTTGAGCATGTGGTAGAATGGGAAAAGAAATGGTTGGTTAATTTTAATGCATCTAAAACCAAGCTTCTATCTTTACATCATCAATGCTCTGATTTCTGTCTGGCATCAATTGAAATGAATGGCTCTTGTCTTGGAGAGGCTCCATGTTTTGACAAGCTTCTGAGATTGACCTTTACTCGTGGTATGAAAAATAACACATACATCAAATTCATTGCCAAAGTCGTTGGAAAAATAGTGGAATCGTTATACTACTCAAGTAGATATATCACTGCTGATGCAATTCTCTACCTGTATAAGAGCCAAGTATCTCCAATGATAAAGTACTGTTGCCATATCTGAGCAGGAGTTGCTAGAAGCAGCTTATCCTGCCTTGACAGAGTTCAAAATAGACATTGTAGCCTAGTGGGGGATGCTTTTTTCTCTTTCCTGCAACCTCTTTCCCACAGAAGAGATGTTGCAAGCCTATCTCTGCTTCATTGTTATTGTCATGGCAAATGCTCGTCTGAGCTCCAATCTATTGTCCCCCCATCCTTACTGTCACAAAAAACGCTTATCTAGCTGAAACCACTATCAATAATTTCCACCACTCTTTATCTGTACCTAAACCTAAATGTAAATTCCATGAACAAAGCTTCTTTCTTAGAACTACACGTCTGTGGAACTCTGTTCCGTCTTCCTGCTTTCCAACTGACTACAATATGGTTGTCTTCAAGTCCAATGTGAACAAATTCTTGATGAGCCACTCCTTTAAGTAATCCAATTTACCAAATTTCCACTACTAACGATGACTGACATGTTTCCTTTGACCACTGTACACTCATCCTCGAGTGGCCTCCGGGCTTTGATAAGGGGTGACTCCTTTGTAAAAAAAAAAAAAAAAAAATTGTTGTTATTACTATTTTGCGTTTTCAACAAAAAAAAAAAATATATAAATATTCATCAAAAGTCATACACAAATTTTGTCAAGTTTTCTATTCCTATTGTTAATCATGAATACCAAAATATTTTTGCTGCTTTAATTATGAGAAATTGATATTTTTAGGAGGCTAATATGTTCTAAATTTTTAAATAGATGCTTACATTTTTCTTTCTTTTTTACTCAAAGGAGTCACCATATATAAAGTCCTGAAGACTACTCAAGGATAAGAGTTAATGAGTGTACAGTGGTCACCAGGATAATAGTATAATAATCAATAGTGGTGTAAATTGGGCATAATTTGATTATTTAAGTAAGCAGCTTAAGAACTTGTTTACATTGGACTTGAAGACGACCATATTGTAGTTAGCTGGAAAGCAAGCCAGTAGAACAGAGTTCCACATGTGGGTAGATCTAGGAAAGAAGCTTTGGTCATGGAATCGCCATTTAGATTTAAGCACAGATAGAGTGGGGAAATTGTTGATAGTCCTTGTAGCAAGGCGAGTTTTTAGATGAGCACTTGCCATGAAAATAACAATAGAGCGGAGACAGACTCACAATGTCTTTTCTGTGGAAAAGAGGTTGCAGGAAAGAGAAATAGGCATCATCAACTAGGTTTTGAAGCCGATTTTGAACTCTGTCAAGGCAGGATATGTTACTTCAAGTAGCCCCTACTCAGATGTGGCAACAGTACTCCATCCTAAGACGTACTTGGTTCTTACACAAGTAAAGGATTGTATCAGCAGTGAGATATCTACTTGAATTTGGCAACAGATTCAATCTATGTTACATTTCAGATCAGGAGTGAAGATCAGTTCTAAAAGCTTGTCAAAAGATGGTGCTTAACTAAGATGAGGACCATTCATTTTAATTGGAGCCAGATGGAGAACAGAGTGTTGATGATGGAAAGAGAGAAGCTTGGTTTCAGATGCATTAAAATTAACCAGACACCTTTTCCCTGTTGCATTATATACTCATGGTCAGAAGAGAGAGAATCAAAGAGATCCTAATAATTGCTGGCCTTTGAAGTGTTGCCATAGATTGTAGTGTCATCTGCATAAATGTCTATGAATGATCTAAGAATGCAATTTGGGAGATCATTGAAGATCAGGAAGGGAGTTGGGCCCAGGATGGAACCTTGATGGACACTAGCATTGATACTTTGAGTTTCTGATTTCTGCCCATTAACGACTACTTTTATAAACCTATCAGAGAGAAAGGGTTTAATAATTGAGAGGACATTTCCAACAATTCCGTAGCTGGAAATCTTGTGAAGTAGATCTTTATGCCATACCCTATAAAAAGCCTTTGATATGTCAAGATTACTCTAGAAACTAAGCCTCCATCAAGAAATTTGCTAATCTTGTATGATATTACAGTTAACACATCAGTTGTAGATCTAGCAGAATGAAAACCGTATTGCACATCACTGAGTAAGTTATGTTCGCTAAGGTGGTTGACTACTACTCTATTTCACAGATTCCAGCAACTTACTCATGACACACAGGAGACTCATTAGTCTGTTCTGAGAGGCAGATCACTGATCTCTAGAATTTTTAAATACGAGGCAAACTGATGAAGTTTTCCAAGATTTTGTGAAGCATTTCTCCTTAAGGTAATGTTTAAACACCTTTGTAAGTATGGAAGCTACTTTCGGTTTAAGCTTTTTGAACACTATTATTGGAATGCTGTCAGGGCCAGTTGCTTTACTGGAATCAAGGTTTTTGATAAGTTTGGCAACACCATGCAGATATTTATATATTGCATAGCATGTCACAGAAGGAAATATGGGAGGTAGGCATAGGGTAGAATTTGCTGCAAAGTTCTCAGCAAAGAGTTTAACTTTGTTAGATGCTGACAAAATTACCTCAGGTCCATTGATGATGGTTAATTTTTTATTTATTTATTTATTTTTACATGCTAGACACCACTAATCAAGGCCCGGAAGCCACTCGGGGATAACGGTTATTGCCTGTACAATAATCAATGGGATAATATCGTAGTAATCGTTATTAATGGAGATTTGATAAAGAGTCTTATTTAAGGGAGCGGTTTATCAGGAATTTGTTTATGTTGGACTTGAAGACATCCAAGTTGTAGTCAGGTGGGAAACAGGCAAACGGAACAGAGTTCCACAGGCATGCACTTCTAAGAAAGAAGCTTTGTTTATGGACTCTACGTTTTGATTTAGGCACAGATAAAGAGTGGGGAAAATTATTGACAGTGGTTTCAGCTAGACGGGTGTTTTCCGTGAAAGATTGGTGAGGGAGGACCAGAGATTAGAGCTCAGACGAGCACTTGCCATTAAAATAATGATAAAACAAAGACAGGCTCGCAACGTCTCTTCTGTGGAAGAGAGGTTGCAGGGAAGAGAAAAGGGCATCTTCCACTAAGCTACAAAGTCTGTTTTGTACTCTGTCAAGGCAGGAATAGACTGTTTTTAGCAGCTCCTGCCCAGATGTGGCAGCAGTACTCCATCCTTGGACATACTTGGCTTTCATATAGATAGAAAATTGCATCAGCAGTGAGATATCTACTGAATATCTAAGGATCCCACCATTTTCCCAGCGTCCCTGGCAACAGACCTGATGTATATATTCCATTTCAGATCAGGAGTAAAGGTCAAACCCAGAAGCTTGTCAAAACATGGAGCCTCTCCAAGACGAGAGCCATCCATTTCAATTGATGCCAGATGGAGTTCAGAGCGTTGATGATGTAAAGATAGAAGCTTGGTTTTAGATGCATTAAAAGTGACCAGCCACCTCTTCCCCCATTGTACCACGCGCTCAAGATCAGAGGAGAGAGAATTAGAGAGAAGTTTGTCATTTACAGCGTTTAATGTGTTGCCCTAGATGGTAATGTCATCAGCATGGGTGTCAACGAATGATTTAAGTATGTGTTTTGGGAGATCATTGATGTAGATCAGGAAGAGAGTTGTGCCAAGGATGGACCCCTGAGGGACTCCAGGATTAATACTGTGGGCCTCAGATTTCTGCCCATCAACTACTACTCTTATGAACCTATCAGAGAGAAATGATTTTATAATTGAGAAAACATTTCCAGTTATACTGTAGCTGGAAATCTTGTGAAGCAGGCCCTTATACCATACCTTATCAAAGGCCTTTGATATGTCAAGAGCAATTGCCCTAGAAAGGAAGCCTGCATTGAGAGATTCACTAATCCTGTGTGATATAACCGTTAGCACATCTGCTGTAGATCTGGCAGAATGGAAACCATATTGCATGTCACTAAGAAGGTTATTTCTGCTGAGATGGTTGACTACTTCTCTATTTAATATGGATTCCAGCAGCTTACTGATGACACACAGGAGACATAGATAAAAAGAGTAAATTAAATATTAAAACGGATAGAGGTATATTTCTCGGATACAATAAAAACAGCCAATTTAGTATTTTTTCCAGAGAAAAATTAAATAAAAAGAATCTGATGTGTAAAATTCACAGACATGCTTAATTTTAAAGACGAAAACCCGTCATATGAAGAGGATGAAAAGATTATGATGATGATGATAAAGCCAAAAGATATCCCAAAAAGAAATAGAAGGTGACCCGATTTTTTTGTCGTCGGCAATATAAAAGATTATCAAATCGACTATTGCTATTCCATGGAAAATATGACAAAAAGCTTTAACGAAGCAATTAATTCAGAACATTGTGATCAATGGAAAATAGCCTAGAAAAAAGAAATAGATGCTTTGACTGAAAATAATACCTATATGGTAGTACCTCTCCCAAAAGATAAACATGTTATTTCTACAAGATGGGTCTTTACAAAAAAGACTACAGCATCAGGCTTTGAACAGTACAAAGCTAGATTTGTTGCTAGAGGATATTCTCAGATTTACGGTATAGAATATTTTTCTACGTTTTCACCTACCATAAACCTAACGACAATCAGAATTTTATTGCAAATCACATCGCAATATGACCTAAACATCCATCAAATGAACGTGAAAAATGCTTACATGATATATAGACAATAGACTGAAATTTATATTACCCCTCCAGAGGGATTTACAATGAAAAATAAAAATAGCGTGTGGCGACTTAACAAGTCATCATATGGTCTAAAGCAGAGTGCTCAGTGTTGGGATACAGTATTTCATGATTATATGATTAAACAACAATTTAGACAATGCGCTGTAGACCCCTGTTTATATACCCAACACAAAGACAATGAACTACTGATTTTGATTTTATGGGTCGATGATATTTTAATCGCATCAAATTGTGACATAATGTTGACCGATGTTAAGAACAAATTAAGTAAAAAATTCAAAATGACCAATCTTGGCAAAATATTGTGGTTTTTTGGGATAGAATTTACTCCAAGGAAAGAACTTATTACAATGAATCAATTGAGATACATTGACAAAATACTATTAAAATTTGGAATGGGAGAGTGCAAGAAACGCTCTACACCGGTCGAAAATGATATTAATAAAAAATATACATACAGAATCTGAAATAATAAATGATAAATTATACCAAGAAATTATAGGTAATCTTGTATATTTAATGACTGCGACCAGACCTGACATATGCTATACAGTAACAAAGCTGTCACAAAAATTATCAAGACCGACAATGAAGGATTTAACAGAGCTAAAAAAGTCCTTTGTTATTTAAAAGGAACTAAAGAACAGAAGTTAGTATTTAGAAAATCAAAAAATCCCCTAAAATTAGAAGGATTTTCAGATTCAGATTGGGAAAACAACGAAGATCGGATATTGCTTCAGACTCTCAGTAAATGGGCCTATTATTTCATGAAAATCTAAAAAGCAACAGATTGTATCTCTCTCTATGTGTGTGAAGCAGAATTTATCGCGATCACACACACAAGCCAAGAAGCACTCTACCTGAAAAATATCCTAAAGACTATTTTAGAGCCAAAATCAACTAAAAACCCCATAGTAATTAATTGTGATAATCAAGCCAGCATAGTCTTAGCACAAAACACGATAATCAACCAAAGATCTAAGCATATAGATATAAAATACCATTTCATAAAAAACGAGGTGAAAAAGGAATCCATTATTTTGAATTACATATCAGAACAAAATATCGATGATGTATTCATGAAACCTGCAACAAGAATAAAGTTAAAGTGTTTTCCTTCAAAACTTGTTGGGGGATTCGACTGAATAATTTTATCACGGCCCTGTGTGTATATAAATTTCTATATATTGAAAAGAAAAAAAAGAAAAGATGAATTAGTCTTGGGCAAGACGTTAAACTGCATCCATTTTGTTTGCATTAACACTTTAATCTACTAATGCGTAACTAATACTTTTACTGAAATAAACGGCTGATTCCAAATTCTGAAATAAAAACATTATTCAGAAAGCCATTCTTAGTATTAGGAGGGGATGTTTTTTATATAATCCTGAGTTAAGGAGGAGGGATAATTGAATGCTGAGACTGATACTACATTAAGTAATTCATATAATATATGTACTAGCAGATTACTTGACGTAGGTGGAAATACATGGAATGTTTCCTAGCAGAATACTCGGCATTGCCTAGGATCGGATAAGATTGGTTGATATATGTACTAGCAGAATACCCGGCGTAGCTCGGGATTGGATGAAATAGATGTATATGTACTAGCAGAATACCCGGCATCGCCTGGGATCGGATAAGATTGGTTGATATATGTACTAGCAAAATAGCCAGGATCGTCCGGGATTGGATGAAACAGGTGTATATGTACTAGCAGAATACCCAGCAGCGCCCGGGATTGGATGACATAGGTGGAATATTTACTAGCAGAATACCCAGCGTCACCAGGGATCGGATAAAGTTGGTTGATATATGTACTAGAAAAATAGCCGGCTTCACCCGGGATTGTATGACGTAGGTGAATATATGTACTAGCAGAATTCCAGGCATATCCCCGGATTGGATGAAATAGGTGGAATGTTTCCTAGCAGAATACCCGGCATCGCCTGGGATCAGATAAGATTGTTTGCATATGTACTAGCAAAATACCCGGCGTTTCCCAGGATTGGATGACATAGGTGGATATATGTACTAGCAAAATACCCGGTGTCGCCCAAGATTGGATGACATAGGTCGACATTTGTACTAGCATCATACCCGGCGTCGCTTGTGATTGGAAGAAATAGGTGGATATATATACTAGCAAAATATGCGGTGTCGGCAGGGATTGGATGTCATAGGTGGATATGTGCACTAGCAGATTACTCAACATAGCCCAGGATTGGATGAAATAGGTGTATATGTACTATCTGACTACCTAGCGTCACCCGGGATTGGATGACATAAGTGGATATATGTACTAGCAGAATACCCGGCATTGGATAAAATAGGTGGAATGTTTCCTAGTAGAATACCCAATGTTGCTCTGGATTGGATAAGATATGTGGAATGTTTCCTAGCAGAATACCCGGCATAGTCTGGGATTGGATAAGATATGTGAATATATGTACAAGCAAAATACCCGCCATTGCCCCGGATTTTATAGCATAGGTGGATGTATGTATGAGCAGAATACCCGGCCTCGCTTGGGATTGGATGACATAGGTGGATATATGTACTAGCAGATTACTCAGCATTGCCCATGATTGGATGAAATAGGTGGAATGTTTCCTTGCAGAATACCCAGCGTCACCTAGGATCGTATAAGATGCGGGTATATATGTACTAACAAAACACTCGACCCAGGATTGGATTACGTAGGCGGATAAATGTACTAGCAGAATACCCGGCATCGCCCGGGATTGGATGAGGGGGGTGGATATATGTACTTGCAAAATATCTGGCATCACCCTGGATTAGATAATAGGTGGATATATGTACTAGCAGAATACCTGGTGTTTCCCAGGATTGGATGACATAGGTGGATTTATGTACTAGCAGAATACCCAGCATCGCCTGGGATTGGAGAACATAGTTGGAAATATATACTAGCTGAATACCTGGCGTTGCCCGAGATTGGATATGATAGGTTGAATGTTTCCTAGCAGAATACCCGGCATTGCCCGATATTGGATAAAATAGGTGAAATGTTTCCTAGCAGAATACCTGGTATTGCCTGGTCCTGGATAAGATGGGTGGATATGTAGGAGTAGAATACCTGGTGTCGTCCGGGATTGGATGACATAGGTGGATATATGTACTAGCAGAATACCCAGTATTGCCCGGTACTGGATGAAATAGGTGGAAATATGTACTAGTAGAATACCCGGCATCCCATGGAATTGGATGAGATAGGTGGTAATATGGACTAGCAGAATACCTGGCATCATCTGGGATTGGATGTGATAGGTGGATATGTTATATACGTGTTAATACTAGCAGAATACTCAGTATCGCCCTTAAATGGATTTGATAGGTGGAAATATATAATAATACGTGGCATGGCCTGGGATTTAATAACCTTGCTGGAAATATATATTAGCATGTAAAACGTTGCTGGAAATATATACTAGTAGAATGTATCAAAGTTATTTCAATAAAGTAGGTTGATATTGTGGGTTAAATCATTTAAAATGATTTTCGAAATTAGTAACATATCCAAGTTTTTTAAAAAATGATGAAATGTGAGACATGTGAGTTATTTTATTGGTGTGTTTGTAATGAAATAACCAGCCTAGACAATATATCAAAGTTATTATTTCAGTAAGGGGGGGGGCGCGATACTATGGGTTGAATCAGGAAAAAAAATTGTCAAAATTACTAACATATCCAACAATTATAAAAATGATGAAATGCGAGTTATTTGATTGTTGTGTTTTTAAGGAAAAAAACAACCCAGACAATATTTCAAATTATTATTTTAGTAATGGTGGCAGGCGATCATGTGCATTAAATCATGAAAAATGATTGTCGAAATTAGTAACATATCCAAGAATTATGAAAAGTTAATAAATGGGAGTTATTTGATTAGTGTGTTTTTAATGAAATAAACAGCCAAGACAATGTATCAAAGTTATTATTTTAGTACGGGGGGGGGGGGGGGGCGATAATGTGGGTTAAATTATGAAAAATGATTTTCAAAATTAATAACATATCCAAAAATTATGGGATTCAATTAGATATGTAAAAATATATACTAGAAGATTACCCGGAGTCACTCGAGATTAAATGAGATACATGCAAATGTATGCAAGCAGAATACACGGGTGCCTGGGATCCAATGATAGATGCAAATATATACTTTAACATGCCTGGCTATCTCCCACTCTGCCGTAAGGACTCTGATAGACATATGCACGGACTTGGAGTCTACATTCGTAATACCCTCCCCCTGACTAGAGAAACAAACCTAGAAACGGACGATCAAGCCTTTATGTGCTTTAGACTAAACATACAACACAACATTAGCTACTTTTATTTTCTCTACCGCTCTCCCTCGACCCAGGACTGCACCATAATAAACAAAGTCTCTGACAGTATAGACACAGCACTCTCCCTCGACACTAGCGCCCAAGTCCATGTATTTGGTGACTCTAATGTCCACCACAAAAACTGGCTTGGATTCTCTACTCACACAGATGCAGCGGGCAGCACAACATATAGTTTTGCTATATCTCACTCCCTATCACAAATGGTTACGTTTCCAACTCGTTTCCCTGACCAGCAAGAACAACAAGCATCACTTCTAGATCTGTTTCTGACTACAGTTCCCGAGGATTGTACAACAAATGCTCACAGCCCATTCGGGAACGCTGACCATGCAGTGATAATGGTAGAAATCACCCTAAATTCTAGACCCAAAACTGAAGAGCCAGTGCTCAAAACAACGAGATATTATAAAAAGGCTGACTGGGAAGCCATCAGAGATCTTATCAGAGATGCCCCATGAGGAAATATTTTTTCTCTTCCTGCCGAACAGTGCACAAATGAGACCAATGAATGGTTCAAAACAGCAATGGAAGCACATGTTTCCATGCGGAAATTTTATAGCAAGCCCCACTCTCCCCAATGGTTTACTTTGACTTGCACAACTGCCATTGCTCAAAGGCAGCATGCATACCGCAGATTTAACCGACATAAGTCCAGTTCAAACAAACAGAAGTACATAGAAGCTAGAAATAACGTTAAGAAAGAAATAGCGACAGCTAAGAGAGAATTTACTGAAACCACTAAAAAAATGCATCGAAGCACAAAACTTAGGAACTCGTGACTTCTGGAAAATCTACAACAGTGTAGTAAATAATGGGCAATCAACAATTCCCCCACTAACCAACAATCACGAGGTTGTTTGCTCAGCAACCGACAAAGCAAATATGCTTGCCAGCCGGTTTGCCTCGACCTCCACACTGGACCTTTGCAACCACCCCCTGCCCGACTTTCTTTTGCGGACAGACGCCACGCTAGACGATCTAAAAATCACCCCTGCTCAGGTACATGCTATCATAAAAAATCTTGACACTTCAAAAGCATGTGGACCAGATCTAATCCCAGCTGTGCTATTAAAAATGTGCTCAGCCGAAGTAGCTCCAGTTCTCTCCAAACTCTACAACAAATGCCTTAATGAATCATACTTTCCGGGCTGTTGGAAAACTGCTTCTGTGGTACCAATATTCAAGAATTCTGGCGAAAGAACTGACCCATCAAATTATCGCCCCATTAGCCTCCTCCCACTTTTCGCCAAAATATTTGAGACCATAATTAACCATGCTCTAGTCCGGCACCTTACAGATGCTAAACTTCTGACTGACAAACAATATAGATTTAGACAAGCCCGTTCCACAGCTGACATCCTCACTGTAATCTCTAAACGTATATACCATTCACTGGACAAAGCGGGGGAGGGCAGAGTGGTAGCTCTAGATATATCTAAGGCTTTTGACAGGGTATGGCACAAGGGTCTCCTCAGGAAAATTAAATCATATGGTATCACTGGTAGAATACTTAGCATAATTAAATCCTTCTTAGATAAGAGAAAAATATAGGTTGTCCTCGACGGTCGAACATCTAAACAGTGTGATATAAATGCGGGAGTGCCTCAGGGGTCTATTCTTGAACCTCTATTGTTCCTGATATTTATTAATGACCTCCCCGACAAAACTGCCTCTGAGATGGGTATATATGCTGATGACACTACACTCTATAACAGGCATGACAGGAAAACAAATGAACACATATCTAAAGAAATGGCAAAAACACTAGAGGATGAACTCCAATCTGTAGTGGAATGGGGACAAAAATGGATGGTCACATTCAATGCTGCCAAGACTAAACTGGTTTCCTTCAATAACTACAAGAAACCTTCTCTGCCACCAATAGCAATGGCCAGTGACACCCTGTCTGAGAGTACATCTTTCAAACTGCTTGGCCTAATGTTCACAGGAAACATGAGCTGGAACAATTATATTGAAAACATTGCCAGGGCCGCTGCAAAAAAGGTAGGCTCTCTCTACCGTGCTAGAAAACTACTGACACCTGAAAGTATCCTTTATCTCTATAAGGCCACCATTCGCCCATGTATGGAGTATTGTTGTCACATCTGGGCTGGTGCGTCTACTACTAGTCTCTCGCTCCTAGACAAGGTTCAAAAAAGTCGCCAATCTGATAGGCCCTGAACTGGCATCCAAGCTTCAGCCTCTGTCCCATCGACGAAACGTTGCATCCCTCTGCTTGTTCTACAAGTATTTTAATGATGAATGCTCTGACGAACTGCAGACACTTGTGCCCCCACGACGCAGACACCCTCGACAAACCCGACAGGCAGCTAAATCCCACCCCCACACAGTAGAGATCCCTAGATGTAAAAGATCTTTCTACTCCAGTAGTTTCTTCCCCAGAACCGCTAGACTCTGGAATTCCATTCCAGGATCCTGCTTCCCTAACTGTACTGACATGCAGAAGTTCAAGTGCAACGTGAACCGACATCTTGCTGCCCAAATCCCTACATAGTGCCCCAGTAGTTGCTGACCCTGATAGTAGCCCCATACACCTGAGTGGCAATGTGCCTTGTTTGGGGTGAAAATGTAATAAAAAAAATAAATAAAAAAAAAATACTAGCAGAATACCTGGAGTTGCCTTGGTTTGAAAGAGATTGATTGAAATATATACTAACAGAATACCTAGCGTTGCCCAGGATGTACTGAGATTGATTGAGATATATACGTCGAATACCCGGCATTTCCTGGGATTGAATGAAGTAGGTGAGAATATATACTAGCAAAATTTCAAGCATCGCTTGGGATTGAATGAGATAGGTAGAAATATATATCAGAATACCCTTCATCGCCCCAGATTGAATGATATAGGTGGAAATATATAGAAGCAGAATACTAGGCATCGCCCTGGATTCAATAATGCAGGTGCAAATAAATACTGACAGAATACTTAGCATCGCCTGGGGATGAATGAGATAGGTACAAATACAGAATAGACGAACACTTGACGTCACCTTGTATTGTATTAGATAGCTGCATATATGCACTAGCAGAATACCCGGCGTTGCTCAAGATTGAATGAGATAGGTGAGAAAATTTACTAGCAATATCCTCGGCTTCGCCCGGAATTAATAGAAATATATATTAGCAAAATTCCTGGCATTGCTTGGAATTGAATGAGATAGGGGCAAATATACACTAGCAGAATAATCAGCATCGCTCTGGATTAAATGAGAGTGGCAGAATATAAAGTCTGTACCGTAAATGGCTTAAACAATTTTCTATCTAAAAATTACTTCATTTGTCAAGCGATTCCGGATATGGCTTAAACAGTTTACGATCTCAAAATTAAATATATATATATATTGTTGGTTTTGTATGAAAGTTTACTAGGCTAGTTTCTTTAGGGAGTAATCTATACTTTAAAAAATTTTTCATGTTATTATCCGGGAATGATGTGATGGTTGTAGTGGTGGGTAGGAAGATGCATGATTATGTTAATTTTAAACGTGCTCTTGCGTTTTCTTTTGGGAGTTGGGTTGGAGAGAGTAATGTCTGTTTTGAAGTAAAAAAGCATGTGAAATTGTTTCATATATGCATTTAAATTACCCGTCGTAGTGTAGGTAAAATTATTTCAAATATGTGTTGTATATTCACCATCCTTGCAAAGGTAAAATTATTTCATATACATGCTGTAAATTACCTACCCTAGGTAAGATACAATTATTTCATACATCTGATACCCGTCCTAGCTAGGTAAAATATTCTTTTGCTCGAAATAGCAAATGATGCATAGATATTAAAAATTCCTCTCTCCTAAGAATAACAAATATATTCCAAATTAAATTCAATTTTCTCATTGTCTATACGGTCGCGAGCAACACCGGGTAGCCCTGCTAGTCTATATATATAAAAGCCAAAATGTGTATGTGTGTGTGTGTGTGTGTGTGTGTTTGTATGCCTTGCAAAAACTTTCGACAGAGGTGACGGATTTTCACAAGATAGGTATTATTTTCAAACTCAAACTTTCGGCCGACAAATATCGAAAAATTGGCCAAAAGCATTCATGCCTTCACCCTCAACCAGACCCTTTTCTACCATGAGAGGTGGAAAAAAATTGTATCTTATTAAGTTTTGAGACATTATGTTGAACAAAGATGGCGGCGTAGTTCAGATCAGTAATTGGCAGTAACCAAGATGGCGGCCAAGAATCAAATGCAGTCTGTAGCGAACTGATTGAATCCAAAATTCAACAATTTTTATAATAATTTTGAAACGTTTTCATTAGTTGTTTAGCACAGCCAGTGGTTATAAAAATGATTGGCGAATCCATTCGTCACATAATATACCCCCATTAGGAGTCAAAAACATTTTACACCCCCCCACTTTTTTGATATAATTATCTACCCCCCGCCCAAGCACACATACCTCTAAACACCCGGACAACACCGAGTACCCCTGCTAGTTAAATCTAAAACAAATTTACCCAGCCATATTTATAGTTTTATAACAATTGTATCAGACATATAAACAGTAAAGAAAGCGTTTTACTTTCCAGGGATGTGAGTAAAAAAAAAAATCCTGCTTCTTCAGCAATTTAATATTACTCCCTTGATGACTTGACTCAAGAGAGAACCACCATAAAACCAATGATGTGTCGATGATCCAAAAGGTGTCCTTGCAACAAATTCATGGTAAAAAGATGAAAATTGAAAAACTTTTTGGTTCAAACATTAAAGTTGTCTGTTTGAATACATTCTAATTGAGGAAAATGTCCGTTCCTTTATTCTTGATGGAATGGTGACGTTAGGTAGCATGATACTGGTTGGTATTAATTTCTCATAAGAATTTGATTCCAATAATGAAATTAGAAAAGACATGGAAAATCAAGTGGTACTGTACTTATTTTTGAAAGCTCAGATATCATTATAGCACTAGCCAGTGAGCTACACCAAAAAGTTCGTGATTTTGGTTTGGTTTCTGACATATCAACCATCCATGGGTTATAAAATACCATTATTTAAAGTTGTTAAATTATTTATATTCTTATATATGATACATTACCCATAGAATAAATTGTTCCCAGAAGACATTGTTCCTTGAAAACATTGCTTTTTGAGAATACCTACACACCCAAGCTAGTAAAGAAAATTGATAATCTTCCAAACCATAGACGAACAGCATTTATGATTTTGTTTGTTTTATGGCCTATCAACTATCTATGGATAATTTAATGCAAAATATAGATTATTCGGTCTTGCTTGGGAATGTGTGTGTCGATTCGACGGTATTTGTTCATGGTGTGGCGTGTCAATTCAGTGGTGGTGTTCGGAATTGCGTGCACGAATTTAAGGACTGCGCCGTCATTTGTGAAAACAAATATATATATACATACATATATATATATATATACATACACACACACATTTTTTTCCTTTGGCACTATCTCCCTCGTGTAGCGACACATTCTTTAGGTATGATATTTATTTATATTCCTAAAATATATGGCTAAAACATTAATTCCTTCACCCTTGTTGAAACGAGTTACAAATGACCAGACTTTTTCAATTTGATAAAAGTTCCATTATAGCATATTTATTATGGGGTGGAGCTGGAACGGTTTAACATCCCAGCTCGACCTAGATAAAGACAAAGTATCCATGCATTAACATGGGAGGGGAGACTATCTTCAAGTACTATCCTAAGCCAGGAATGGGTAAAGGACTTATACTAAGTAGATATTAATAAGTCCTTCTCACCTTTTTTTTTTTTAAATATTATTTTTTATTTTAGTTTATTTATTTATTAATTTTATTTTTTTCAATGGAGAGTAGATAATTCATTTGGATGTGTTATCGGCAGCTCCAGTAACTCTCGCTTCTTCTTTTTTGTCTTTCAGTCCTCATTTCCAATGAGTGATTTTTCTGACAAAGGGTCAAGAAAAAGCTGCTTTCTAGTTCGGTAGCACTTTGTAAAGAGTAGCCTGAGATGTCGGAAAATTTCTGTTTCTATGTCTATCCTTGTGGTCATGTCACTAGTAAGAGTGCTGGAGGTAAATGTTTCATCTGGGCTGACGTTGCCCGCCTGATAGACAGGGACCCGAACATTGGATTAATCCCTAAGGAGGCTGTCCTATAAGCAGGTGCAAAGTACCGGGGCTGCTGTATTGCTATTTGATGAATGGATTCTGGACCATGCAGTAGTTTCTGGTAGGGCCTCTCGATGCCATACTAGTGGGTAAGTGTTACGGCTTTACCTTATCATGTGCCACAAAAAAAAAAAAATTTCTTGTCTTTTTCTCTTATTTTCCCTCTCTGTCCCGCTCCAACCAAGTCTACCGATCTGCTCCACAACCCCCAAAACCTCAATCATGACAAATCTCCAAAAAAGAAACATGAATAAACCTAGAACCCCATCCACCAACGTAGACCCCTACTACCAGGTCTCCTTCTCCAACATCAGGGGTCTACGTTCCAACCTTCCAGAGGTTGAAACAATTACAGGAGACGAAACTGGACATATTCTTTCTACGTGAAACTGGAATAGGGCCAACCACTTCTCTAGATGACTTCATAATTAAAGGTTACTCTAACTTAACATCTAAATCTGACCCCCAAGATCGCCATGGGCATGGAATATGTGCCTACATCAAAGATAGCTTTCCATGTGGTAGGGATATCTCCAGAGAAGACCCTAATTTACCTTATATGTGCTTTCGGGTTGAACTAGCTTACACCACTGCATTTATATTTTCCCTCTATCGCCCCCACAACAGTGGAGTTACTATCTTTAAGAGCATATCTGAGAAAATTGACCACATCCTGTCTGCTCATCCTTCGGCTAACATTCACATTTGCGGTGACTTCAATATCCATAATGTAGAATGGCTGACCCACTTAAATAAAACTGATGACGAGGGGAGGTTCTGTCACGATTTTGCATTGCCTATGACCTCACTCAGATTGTTCACGAACCCACCTGTGTGCCCGATACACCCGGTCAATATGCAAGCCTTCTAGACCTTTTCCTCACAACTTCCCCTGAGCTGTGTTCATGCTCCGTTCTATCCCCTCTGGGATCCTCTGACCACTTTGTTGTAGCAGTTAAGATAAAAATGAAATGTAATAAGTCTTCAGACGTACCCCTCCACCGTACTGTATATCGATACTCTATGGCTGACTGGGATAGTTTCCGTACATTCATATCTGACCTACCTCTGCATTCCATGTTTAAAAAGGATGTGTCCTCTATAGTATCAGATCTGACCGAATGGTTAATCATAGGCATAGACCGATTCATACCATCCAAAAAATTCCAACAAAAACCTAACAGCCAGCCATGGTTCTCCCCTGAATGTGCTGCTACCATCGCGCACAGAAATCACTTTTTCCATAGCTACCAACGTAATAGATGTACTGAGACTAAAGCTACTTCAGAACTAACACTGCTTTCAGGACTGCCAGCAACCACTGTAAAAGAATAATAAAACATGCAAGAGAGCTATATGCTCAGTCTGTTAAATCCAAAGTAACTGAGCAGCGGCTAGGTTCCCACCAGTTCTGGCAAATAACAAACAGGATCTTGAACAGAAGTGTGCGTTCTATCCCAACTATCATCAATGGACCTGAGGTCATCTCGTCAGCATCAGACAAGGCCAGACTATCTGCCAAGAACTTGGCAGCTAATTCTACCGTATGCGACAATGATCATCAACTCCCTTTTTTTCCTCCTATAACAGACAACACGCTATGCAACATACAAATATCTGTGTGTGAGGTCGCCAAGTTAATCAAGAACCTTGATTCCAGTAAAGCAACTGGCCCTGATGGTATTCCAGTTAGAGTGCTGAAAAAGCTCCAACCAGAACTTGCCCCCATACTTACAAAACTGTTTAAGCGTTGCCTTAAGGAGAAGTGCTTTCCAACACCCTGGAAAACCTCATCAGTATGCCCTGTATTTAAGAATTCAGGTGAAAAGTCATCTCACTCTCAGTACAGACCAATGTCTCCTGTGTGTCATGAGTAAGTTGTTGGAATCCATATTAAATAAAGAAGTAGTCAGCCACCTCAATAGAAACAACCTTCTTAGTGACATGCAATATGGTTTCCGCTCTGCAATATCTACAGCAGATGTGCTAATGGTTATATCACACAGGATTAGTGAATCTCTTGGAAAAGGTTTCCTTTCCAAGGCCATTGCTCTTGACATATCGAAGGCCTTCGATAGGGTATGGCATAAGGGCCTACTGCACAAGATTTCCAGCTACAGTATTACTGAAATGTTTTCTCAATCATTAAATCATTTCTCTCTGATAGGTTCATAAGAGTAGTGGTTGATGGGCAGAATTAATGCTGGAGTCCCCCAGGGGTCCATCCTGGGCCCAACTCTCTGCCTGATCTACATCAATGATCTCCCAAAACACATACTTAAATCATTCGTTGACACCCATGCTGATGACATTACCATCTAGGGCAACACATTAAAGGCCGTAAATGACAAACTTCTCTCTAATTCTCTCTCCTCTGATCTTGAGCGCGTGGTACAATGGGGGAAGAGGTGGCTGGTCACTTTTAATGCATCTAAAACCAAGCTTCTATCTTTACATCATCAACGCTCTGATCCCCATCTGGCATCAATTGAAATGGATGGCTCTCGTCTTGGAGAGGCTCCATGTTTTGACAAGCTTCTGGGTTTGACCTTTACTCCTGATCTGAAATGGAATATATACATCAAATCTGTTGCCAGGGACGCTGGGAAAATGGTGGGATCCTTCTACCACTCCAGAAGATATCTCACTACTGATGCAATTCTCTATCTGTATAAAAGCCAAGTACATCCAAGGATGGAGTACTGCTGCCACATCTGGGCAGGAGCTGCTAAAAACAGTCTATTCCTGCCTTGACAGAGTACAAAATAGACTTTGTTGTTTAGTGGGGGATGCCCTTTTCTCTTCCCTGCAACCTCTCTCCCACAGAAGAGACGTTGCAAGCCTGTCTTTGTTTTATCGCTATTTCCATGGCAGGTGCTCATCTGAGCTCCAATTCCTCGCCCCCCCCCTCGCCAATCTTTCACTAGAAACACCCGTCTGGCTGAAACTACCGTCAATAATTTTCCCTACTCTTTATCTGTGCCTAAATCCAAATGTAGATTCCATGAGCAAAGCTTCTTTCTTAGAACTGCACGCCATTGGAACTCTCTGCCGCTTGCCTGTTTCCCTCCTGACTACAACTTGGGCGTCTTCAAGTTCAACATAAACAAAATCCTGACAAACAGCCCCCATAAGTAAGACACTCTATCAAAACCGCCTAATACTACAATACTACCTCATTGATTACTGTACACGCAATAACCCTCATCCCTGAGTGGCCTTCGGGCCTTGATAAGTGGTGACGCCCATGTAAAAAAAAAAAAAAAATATGGCTCTTAACTAACCAGAATACACTCTCAGAAAGATATTTTGCAGTGATTGTGGGGGCATTACTCTTAGAAAGGAATTCTACCAAAAGGAAAGAATTACTCAAGAAAACACTGCTCCAAAAAAAAATATTACTATTTGTCATTGGTAATCTTTTTGTTCTTAATTGACTCTCAACTATTGTCTTCTAGTATCTATTTGGGGAGAAAAATATATAGGAGAAATAAGGTTTGGATTTTTGAAGAATCAGATTAATTAATCTGATTGAAGATTAACTCATACTAGAGTACACCATGGCCATCTGATTAATCAGATTGAGACTTGGAAACCTCCTGTCTAGCTAAAGACAGGATTGGATGAATGTCTAGGCACAAGGATCCCACCTATGGCATCACAGGTTGCCATGCACAGCCAACAGGTAATCCCATTTTCGAGGCGGGGGGGGGGGTACCTCTCTGCATAGGTTTGCAGTTGGTCAATTTTTTGTCTCTGTCGACATAGTGATAGGTTCTTGGTTTGTATCCCTCGCACATGTGTGAAAAAGGTTCAGGAATGACAAGACTTCACATAAAAACACTGCATCCAGTTCTGCCATTAATCTTTTGTTTTAACAAATTCTGGGAGGAGGTGGGAGGAAATAAATAGATATTGTTTATGCTTATAAAATAAAATGATTTTAGTTTTCAATAAAAATAAGATATTTTGAAGACGAGACAACTAACAAAAAGAAATCTAAAATGTGTGAATTTGTCTCATGTGACAATAAAATAAATAAAAAAATATTGCCCAGTGTTGCCATTAGACAGTAAATATTAATTTAAATGTGCTCAGTCTATTGGAGATACAACCATATATAAACAAATTGTTGAAAACAACAATGATGTAATATACATTTGACTACATTACTATTTATACAAACTATGAGTAAAATAATTTTAGTAAATTCAAGTGCATATTAATAAAACATTTAAGATTGGAGAGAATATGAATCTTTATTTTCTTCAATACTAGTAGCATTACAAGCATATGCTGTATTTCTATGGACATCGGCAATATTACATACCTAATGTGGTTCAACAAGTCATATCTTTTTTTATTTTTGGGTCAATTTTTAAAAGAATTACATTGCGGAAAAGAGAATAGAATAATCATTCCAATGATGTTAATTTATTTTTCTTTTATGCGTTCAATGTTTTTATGCTTCAAGTTAAAAATGGGGGGGGGGGGGAATCGGTACAAATGACAACAGCAAAAAGGGAAACTTTTTTCAATGTTTACATTTCATACGTTATGTTTGGATACATATGCGCAGGGTCAAATTTGATTGGATATGGCTGAAATTTTACAGGCTATATAAGCATAGAAGTCCATCTCTAATGGACTTTGATTTATATTTTTACGACCACTGGAAGCAAAGATACGACCGAGCAAAGTTAACGAAGAAATAAGAATATTTCAAAATTGATAAGATAAATCCGTATATATCATCCATTTTCATATAGATAATAGTTTCAGAATTATTTTCATGTATGATATGTAAATATTTGAGAATTATTAATTGTGCGAAAATTTCTTTAAAATGTTTTTTTTTTTTTTTTTATTAGAAATTCAAATCCACTTGGGGGAAACGGCTCGCTACGCGCTCAGCTCAGCTGACTAAAGAACAATAAAAAAAAACTTTTTTTCTGCTTTCAAAACGAAAAAAAATTATTTTCAAGTTTTTCAAATTTAATTTCCAAACAATACTATTTTGTTTTTAACGTTTTAGTACACATGCACTAAAAGCGTTGGAAAACAACAAAATGTACTAAGTACATGCGTTTCTGTTATTGTATTTTCCTACTTGTACTTAAGGTAGAATTATTTTTTAGTGGTAAAAAAAAAACAAAAAAAAATATATAACAAATAAAAGGTACTTGTGCACTTATGTTACCATGCTGAAATACTAACATTTAGAAACCCATTCTTAACATGGGGAAGGAAGGGTGTTTTATTAACTATTCTGTACAAATAAAATATATTGTGAAACTTGAATTTATTTTTAACTCATTGTTAAGACCATTTTTTTTAATCTGTAAAACAAACCTGTTTTGTTTTTTTCTGTTTTTTTTTTTAACTGAGGATATCTAAATAATAATAATATTAATAATTTGATAGTCCGATAAAGAATTTCATTGTGATTTTGTAAATTTTTACCTTGTTTCCACCTTAACATTTTTCTTTAAAATGACTACCTCCGAAGGTTTTCGGGTATGCTGAAAACGAATATTGCATTTAAATTTTCTGCAAGTAAGTAGTATTCCGGATATTAAGCAATGTCATTTCTTATGTCATTGTTGGTGGCCATGGGCCGCCATGGCCACTGGCCATCTTAGTACGTGCATTTGCGCATAGTTTCTCGGGGTTACGTTTGCGCACTCGCGCAAACCAAGATACCCACGAGTGATAACATAAAAAATGACATTGCTCCGGAAAACAACTTATTTCCAGAAAATTCAAATGCGATATTCGTTTTCAGCATACCCTAAAACCTACAAAAGCAATCATTTTAAATGTTCAGGTGGAAACAAGGTAAAAAAAATTACCGCTTTATTTCTTTGTTTGAAAAACTACCATCAACTGGTGAATATATAGTTGTTGCTTATCAGGATTCCTGGTATCCTAGTACTGTGAAAGCTACATCAAGGGTTCATGTAGAGTACAATTTATGGTTGCATCTCAGAAAATAGGGGTATATTTTGGGCTAGATAGGGAGAATTTATAAAATTGAAAATTGGACTGGTCCCAAAATGCACTTCTGATCGACTATGGGAATTTCCATCTTTTACAGAAATCCAAAATCCACGCGAAAACTTTTCTTCGATTTATTTCTGAGATTAATTCATATCTACTCAATTTTTTTTTTCTTTGAGGGGAGTAGTAAATACCGGCCATTAATGCTATTTAGACATTCAATAGCTACACCCCAGATTAAGCTCTCCTTTGGTGAGGAGGCAGGAAAATGCCTTCTCTCCATAAAGCTATACTTAAATATCACTATAATACTTAGTTTTGTCATTGAATAAACACCCACTGTATGATACCATGCACCAGTTAAAAAAAAAAAAAATTGAAATTTGTACATCTTAATTTATAATTCATGGCTTATGGTAAAGAGATACATCAGATTTGACTGCATAATGAGAAAGAGCACACAATTTTACATAAGAGTGCCAAGTTTCATGAGAATAGATTGAAAAATAAATAAATAGTGGTGAAATTAGTGAATTTCTTGAAATGTTGAGGTCCGTAATTTAGCCGACTTTTTCTAAAGAAAAATGTCCACGGAAAAGCATAAATTTTGGCACTTAAAATTCTCATAACTTTTGAACTACTGATGGTATTTGCATAATTCAAACGGTTTTTAGCATCTTTTACATAGTTCTTTTTATGCAAGTTGATAAAATAGGAATTATCTAAAAAGAAAAAAATCAACTTGTAATGCTAATACTAGCAATTCAGCCCAACTTTGCTCGGGCCTGTGTACTGTTCATAACTTTATGTGCATATGTATACATACATATTAAAATGTTTGACTCATGTCCAGGAAACCTACATCTAAAATTTCAAATGTTTAGACCCAAAATTGGCGGAGGAGTTTGATAGAGTTAGCAAAGGTCAACTCTTTCAACTTTGACCTCTTGGCAGCCAAATTTTCGCCCAAAAACTGATTAAAAAGCTTGCCCTATGTCTGAATACACTTTATGTAACATTTCAAGTGTTTAGACCCAAAATTGGCAGAGGAGTTTGATAGAGTTTTCAAAGGTCAAATCGTTAAACTTTGACTCCTTGACAGCAAAATTTCAGGCCGAAAACCGATTAAAAATATTTTTCCTTAATCTCAATATCCCTTATGTCAAATCTAGAGTCTGTAGACTGAAAATTGACAGAGTAATTTGGTAGAGAAATGTACATACACAGACATACAAACAATTTCACTTTTATAGATATAGAGATAAGTAAATCAACCATATACATACTAAACCTGATTTCAAAAAAATATTTATATATATATATATATATATATATCATTATATATAGTAGTGGTGAAGGGAAATTTATCGTTGATCATTGTGGTTTGCAGTCAGCTGTAACAACAAGGTTCAGAAATCATCTTTTGTCTTTATTTTATGTACAACAAGTAAACCCATCTAACTTCTCACACAACACTGATTTTCGGGGAAGTTGATTAGTCATATACCAGTTCACACCAATGAGTATAAATGCTGAGTATACACACGCACACAAAAAAAATTGCAAATAGGTTGGTATCGGATCAACTTCTTTTTATCTATCAGTCTTCACTAATATTAAATAACAGTTCAGAAAAACCTTACAGTAAAATGTCATTTTTATTTCACCTGTAGACAAATTCACTTTTAATGTTATAACTATTTCATACTAATTCTACTAAGTTACATAAAACAAATATATGGTGGATCTTACAAAAATCATTTATATCAATTACTGATTAAAATCCCCCTAGTGAGGGCAACCTTGGTGTGGTTAGGGGGATTGCATGTCTCTATGACCTGGATAGCTATGCTGGTGGGAGATTTGTCTCCTGGTAGGGTCACCCAAGCCAGACAGGTTGAAGGGTAGAGATCAGACTAAGAGCACTCACTGGTCCTCCAGGTTGGAAGTTAGAATAAGGCCAACACCCCAATTACGTAAAAGAAAGTTACAGAAACCGCAACAACATTATCTGTGGACTTCTTGGTCCGGGAAAGGTCCTAATAGAGTTCATAACGTGAGCCTCCAGGAGGCCAGTGCGCCGACAACCCTTCAGACAATTGCCCACACCTTGCAGAAGCCTGCATCCAACATCGCCAAGAAGACCCTTGAATGGAACCTACAAGGCAAGTGTAAAATTGGTGGCCCGAGGCAGACATGGAAAAGAAGCACTGAGGCTGAGACTAGAGCTGCCGGAATGACATGGGCCAAACTGAAGAGGACAACCAGAACTGGGTCTGTTAGAGAAGCATCTTTATGGCCCTATGTTCCCCAAGAAATCAAGAGGCCTAAACTAAACTGATTTAAATGATAACATACATTGTAAAAACATTATGCCAACCTGGTGTTGGTTGGAAATATTTAAATTTTATTTATATTTATTCTGATATTAAAAGTGTACTGTAGCGAATTAATTTTGTAAGAAAATTATTTTGATAATTTCACTGTTGAAACAGTTAATTTGAGAAATGGGAATAACATGCAATAAAAAATAACAGGAAAACGTTTTTACATCAAATTCAACATAAAAATATTTTGGAATATTGTGTCAGCATCAGAGTCATTGTTGTAGATCATAATTAGTTGTTTAATCATCCTATAATATGCAGTAATGTATGTTTTACATGCTGGCATGTATTGGATATCTTTAAGAAATTGACGTTCAAAGTAACCAATCTCTGGCTAAGTTTATATTTATCCCTCAGGTTCATTTTCAGTTTCAGAGTTATTCCCCTTTACTGTCCAGATTTAATTTTCCTCTGAGGTCATCAGATCTAAGCCTGTCTTTTAGACTCACATTACACATCCATTGTATCATTCTTATACCATTTCTCTCTATGCAACACATGTCCTCAATCCTCAATTAACTTTCATATATCATAACACAGTGTACACAAGCCTGATATGCTTTTCCATTGGTAGATAGTGGTAACATTCTTCTGGCTAGTAATAGCAAAGTTCCCTCAACTTACTCCATCCACTCCTATTTTGTGCATTCACAACAGCACCTGCCCCATCCTGTGTTCCAATGGCATCATCAAGGCAACAAAACGCCTGGACAACCTTAATAACGTCGCCATCTAGCTATACATTTTACACATTTGAGTTCTCATCCATCTCCATCGTCTCACACATCTTGCACACAAATTGGTTATTCTCTCTCAATCTACTAGTAATTCCTTTGCAATTCTTGTATACCTAATGCTTACAGGTACCACAAAAAATTGAATTGCATCAGACTCCCTTTCTACAAAATGAGCTAGAAACTTCCCTTTTGGGGAGCTTTCCAACACTGCAACCACTTATCTTTGTCACATTAACTTTCAGATCTTTACTTTTCATACTATTCTTCCAAATATTATTCCAAATATTAAACTGAACAAGTTAATTAATTCTAACATAATTCCAAGTTAATTCTAACAGAACTTTGAGCATTTCTTCACCACCACTCATTTGCTATTACTTTACAAAAAGCCTATCAGACAAACTCTCTTGGCACTCTGATAGAGGTTTTTCTTCTTACCAAGGTACTTCTCTTACATCTATCTCAGGATAAATATAACACCAGAGGTACTTTGCCAAGCATAAAACCAATTACATTTCACTTATGCTTTTCTGACCTCTTATTTGTTGTTCATTCTCTCAATCAGTTTCTGGACCTCATCCATCAATTTGAAACCTCTGTATTTACCTATATCTAGCCCTTTTCCTTTACCATTTCACAAGTGAAATACATTGCTAGTCTTTTGGGATAACCTTTTTTTTATGATTTGATTTGTCAAGTCTGATTATCTCAATGCCTGTTTACACATTATTTTAATGTAATTAAACTAAGCTTCTACATATTACTTATTTCTACTGAAACCAAGTATTAGTGAAGAAATATAGTTTCTGTAATCTTATTAAAAAAAACTGACAGCATGCTCACAAGTTTACATTCATCTTATTCTATTTGCTGCCAACCACCTCATGTCCTCTCACCAACGGTCTTTTTATAATGTCTTTTTAGGGAAGCTAATTCATTTATATGCAAATCAATGAATATCAAACTACAGTTTCATAGCAGTAAAACCAACTAATTTACTCCCTTCCAGAAAAAAATTATACTTTTTTATTTCATTTATTTTTTGCCATAACATGTAAAAAGCCCGGAAAACGTGTTGGTAAAATTACTTTGAACCATAAAAACAATTTTTTATAATTTAGAGGTGCATTTGAATTTAACATGAAATGATCACCAACTTATGAGCCACGAAATGGTAACGATTACTCGTTTTCATTTTTAAGGGAACTGAAAAAAATGAGTAGTTTCCGGCCAGCAGCACTCATCTGCAAAAGTAACAAGTCATTTCTGCTATAGAGGCCTACAGCATGCTTACTGGGATTTGGAAAAAAAAAAAGATAATTCTCAAAACAGAAAATGGGTGTTAATCGTTCTCAAACTTAGACTTCAGCAATGCCCCTTCTCTTGTTTTCTCACTTTTTTTTTAAAAACCATTTGTATCGATTAGACACTACACTTATCATAAAACAAGGCCGATAGCCATTAGTCGCATGCTCTCATGTAATGAATGAATGCGTGAATGTAGGATTAACATGAAATTCTTAAAGATAAACTAAAATAACCAAAAAATGGGCTGAAATGACTTAAATAAATAAAAAGTAAATGACTTAGAATGACTTTAATGAACTTAAGGATAAATTGAATGACCTTAAGAATGACTTGAATGCTTAAAAAATAACTGGAATCCTTCAAAAACAACTTGAATGATCTGGAGAATGACTTGAATGGCTTTGAGACTGACTGGTTGTAAAGTAGGTGATCATTTTACATTAAATTAATACAGTGATCCCCCACTTTATCTTACAATAAGTACAGCATGTAGTAAGAACAGATACTACACTTTGATATTGGCCAAAAGGCCAAGAAAAGGGGGGTATTTATTTGCTCACCCACAAATTAGGCACAAGGCCGATTTTAATGTAAGGAGTGAAGAGGAAATGGGGACAAACTCCCCAGGGAGTAGGGAAGCTGGATAGTGACAATTGGTATAAAGGGTTGCCCCTACATTGACCAAGGTCTTTGCCTCCACATATGGTCTTTGCTTGCAGTATCTGCCGGAAAAGATACTACACTTTGATCTTGGCCAAAAGGCCAAGAAAAGCTTAAAAAGCTAAGAACAGCATCTATTAACAACAGACCTTTGATCTTATCAAAAAGGCAAAGCACAAAAGTGTTACGGACAGACCAACCAACAGACGGCGTGACTTATAGAGTCACTTACACGCGACTAAAAAATTTAGAAAAATATATTATTTGCAAAGTTTTCAGTGGGATAGGATGCATCACTTAAACTTATAGTAAAATAAGAAATGTTTCATGGAAAACGGAAACTAGAAACATTAAAATTGGTTTTGGCAAATTAGATTTGGTAATCATCATAAAAAAAAAACCGGGTTTAGCTGGTTGCATAAAATCTGTTTTGAGCTCTAGTGCTTACCTAGCACATTTAAAGTTTCTTGCAGGGTTGTGGAGTCGGAGTCGGAGTCGGATTTCTAAAAGTACTAAGAGTTGGAGTTGGAATTTTTTTCCGACTCCGACTCCTTAAGTCCACAAAAAAATTTTTTTTAAATGGTTTTCCAGACACTATTTCAACCACAGACTTAGAGGGAACCTGCGATGAAGAGGATTTTGAAAAGCTTTTGGATCAAGAAGATCATATAGCAAGGTCAAAGCGGCGTAAGCTACAGGAAACAGCTAAAACGCTATCTTCAGTGAATAAAGCCTTAGCAAGTTTCAAGCTAGACTTTCATGCTGCATTACAGCAAATAGAACAACTAGATAGAAAGTCTAAGTTAAATGTTCATGAAGCTATAAAGCAGTACCCTGCGATAGTGAAAGAATCTGCAATGTTGGCAGCAGCACTTCCTCCAACACAAGTGAGTGTTGAACGTTTGTTTCCAGCGCTAAGGCTAATCAGGACAGACCAAAGGGCTGCAATGAAAGAGAAACTCACTGAAGCCATCTTGTTTTTGAGAGTAAATTATTAAATTCTTATTTGCAACTTTCAATTCTATAATTATAAATAAAGCCTGTTTTTTATGTTTACAAATAAGACATTTTTATAGATTGATTTTTTTCCTAATATTTTGATAGATTTATGAGAATGGACAAATGCAATAACAGATGAGTTTTTCGGGAGAGGAGAGGGTACAAAGGAATATATATATATATATAAGAAATAAAATGGAGGTGGAAGGACATTTTATTTCATATCGTCGGATTTAATCCAGCTCAACAATCATATATATATATATGTACATGTATATATATGTATATGTGTATATATATATGTATGCATATGTATGTGTATATATATGTATATGTGTATATATATGTATATGATATTTCAATAATAAGCAATCCATGCTACTATAGCACTTTATGGCTTTTTCCTGTTTTACCTTTGATCCTCATTCCATAAAGGCAATATTATCTTTTAAAATATTCTCTGTATAATGTCTTTATCCCCCTCTTCTGATGAGAAGCGTTTGGCTTCGAAATGCCATGGCCTAAAGAGGTTTCCCTATCCCTAAATATTGTATTCTATTTTGAACTGATAGCATAATAAAATTTAATTGTAAACTTTTTATCTCTTTGTTATCTAAACTTATTCTATAAAGCTGGTTGAGTTTATATGTGAGCATATTTATCATGCAAGTGAATGTTAAACGTCGAAAATGATATACATGAAAAGTAATTATAAAATGCATGCTGAATAGATGTGGGAGGCTGGTATATGGATCTGCAAAATAGATTTTCACATAGGGTCAAGGAGTCCGGAGTTGGAGTAAGATATTAAAGGAGTCGGACTTTTACCATCTGACTCCGTAACTCTGGTTTCTTGATCCTTCCTTACCTATATATTAAAGCTACCAGTGATAACATGAGAAACTTCAATATTATTTGTTTGCGAGATAAATAGTACACAAGTTTTTTATGTTCACTGGAATTCAAAGTTGGAGCATAGACATTAATCAAGGTCAAATACCTATTCTATATCGATGTAAACATGTGCTGAACTGCATGTTTTACAGGTACATGCGAGAAGTGAGTTCTCCAGATGATAGATGCTCAGCCAAAGGAAAGAAGTGGGTGGGTGATATCTCTCATTACTATCAAAGAGATGTTTCTTTTTGTTTGGAATAAAATAAGTACCTCATTGAATGAGGAATTATACTGAGACCAACCTATTTTTCTTAAATAGGTTGGTCTCAGTATAATTCCTCAGTAATGTTCCTAGATGGCCTCTAGATAAAACCCTTGAGTTATGGTTATGGTTGTGGCATTCATCCTAAGTTGATTAGGCCAGCTCTTTCAAACAAGTTCACAATGCCCTGAATACTGGCTGACCAAGCACAGAGATCCAAGGCTGCTTCCACTATGAATGCACGCCATTTTTGGTTCCAGTGATGAATCCCGAAAAGATAAGGGTGCAGAATCAGGTCACCATCCTGAACCAGGTTTTGAGTTGGCCACCACAATATTTTTTCTAGTTTAATTTTATGTAGATGAGGTAAAAAATAAAAGGAGTGAAAGCCTTTCTGAAAATTCGGATATATCTGATTTTCATGAAATTGTAACAATAAGTGTTAGGTTGGTGCAAAAATAATGCTGCTTTTTGACATTCAACTTCATGTCAAAAAACGACATTATTTTTTGCACCAATCTAATATTAGACATTAGGTAGCAAATATTCCTCAAATGTTTATCTTTGGTAGTATATTTTAAATGAGTTTTAAGGAGCATATGGACACACCTCCCATTTAAAAATGCAAATATGTCAGATCTGCAATAAATTTGATTTATAATCGTTAGACACTAATGAAGAAAGATTCCCTGAATTTTCATCTTCTTAAGGCCCCTTAAATTTTACACATTTTCTAGAATCAAAATCGTGCAATGGGTTCTGATCAAAATTGGGACAAGAATTTTAGACATAAGGTTTAGTAGCATTACGTGTTGATTTTAATCTTCATAAAGGGACATTAAAAGTGGTGTAAAACTGTTCTATTCAGAAAAGTAATTTGACCTGTACTGGAACAGGTATTTTTCTAGTAATATATATATAGGGGGTGGACATAGATATAATGCTGAAATTTATTTTTGACAATAAATTATCTATCATGCAACTGTTTTCTTTTTGATTGACACTCATGTTTGCATAGCTAATACTATTAAATAAAGAGATAATTTAGTCCATGGTGTCGAAAATAATCAAAGAAAACTAAAAAATGAAAAACGAGACTTGAAGAGAATTCGAACCTGTATTTCCAAAAAGGTGACCACATAATGAGAGTGTCAGTGAAAAAGTTAAAAATTTATTGTAGGAAATAAATTCCAATATTAAATATCTAACAAGTTCACTGTATATTACTGTTATATGCAATAATATCTAAGAAAGAAGTGTCAAAATACATTTAATAGGGGACTATTTTTTAACCAGACTCCACACTCACCAGGGTCTTCTGTTTTTAGTAAACTAGTTTTTCAAAAATAGTAGTTAGCTGTGGTTTAATCTCTGAATACCACTTAATGAATGGGTCAGATGCATTTTGATTGTGTTGTGGGCTAATAATATCCAATCATTTGGCACTTCTACACTATTGGGACGAGATTTTGTAGATAAATGGAGTTTTCAGATAAAAAACAATGGTTTCAACTGATTTTTTTGTCAATTCTAATAAATTACAATAGTAGCTTCCAAATTAAACAGTCGGAATTATCTGAATATTACTGAATTATTAAAAAAAAAAACTTTAATCATGGTAGTAATTGAAAAATTGCTGCCATCTTGTTTAAATATGAACGAAAAATTACCTCCCTTTTAACAACTATGTTCTACGATCGTTTCCTTCAAATTCTATTTTTTTTAAATTTTTTATTTATTTTTTATTGCATTTTCACTCCAAATAAGGCACATTGCCACTTTGATGTAGGGGGCTACTATCAGGGGCAGCAACTGCTGCGGCACTATGCTGGGATTTGTGCAGCAAAATGTCGGTTCACGTTACACTTGAACTTCTGCATGTCAGTACAGTTAGGGAAGCAGGGACCTGGAATGGAATTCCAGAGTCTAGCGGTTCTGGGGAAGAAACTATTGGAGTAGAAAGATCTTTTACATCTAGGGATCTCTACTGTGAGGGATTTAGCTGCCTGTCGGGTTTGTCAAGGGTGTCTACGTGGTGGGGGCACAAGTGTCTGCAGTTCGTCAGAGCATTCACCATTAAAATACTTGTAGAACAGGCAGAGGGATGCAACGTTTTGTCGATGGGACAGAGGCTGAAGCTTAGATGCCAGTTCAGGGCCTATCAGAGTGGCGACTCTCTTTTGAACCTTGTCTAGGAGCAAGAGACTAGCAGCAGATGCACCAGCCCAAATGTGACAACAATACTCCATACATGGGTGAATGGTGGCCTATAGAGGTACAGGATACTTTCAGGTGTCAGTAGTTTTCTAGTACGGTAGAGAGAGCCTACCTTTTTCGCAGCGGCCCTGGCAATGTTTTCAATATAAGTGTTCCAACTCATGTTTCCTGTGAACATTAGGCCAAGCAGTTTGAAAGCTGTCCTCTCAGACGGGGAATCACTGGCAATTGCCATTGGTGGCAGAGTAGGTTTCTTGTCATTATTGAAGGAAACCAGTTTAGTCTTGGCAGCATTGAATGCGACCATCCATTTATGTCCCCATTCCACTACAGATTGGAGGTCATCCTCTTGTGTTTTTGCCATTTGTTTAGTTATGTGTTCATTTGTTTTCCTGTCATGCCTGTTATAGAGTGTGGTGTCATCATTTTCTACCTTATTGAGGTGTGTATATATATATATATATATATATATATATATTATATAAAAAAAAAAAAATTACTTGATTCCTCCAGCCTTGACAGACGTGTTTTAAATATTCTCTCCAGTGCTTTTTCTTTTAATGATTTGGAATTCATTCCATTTGCGCTTTTTTCCGAGGAACTCTGCCTTTTGGATCATTTTAGACCATTTGGAATTTACCCATTGGATTGGAAATTTTAAATTCGACCGTTTTGGATTTTACCATTCTTGCATTTTTTACCCTTCACCGGACTATCCATTCATGTGAAATCTTTTTATCATTTTTCTTTTACCTCCTATTCCCCTTACCTCACCCTTTTTTTTAACCAAGTAAGATCTGTGACTTACTGGTAGTTTCATTAAATACTTTTATATGCAAAATCCGATCCTGGATTTTGCTAATTCCTGCCCTGTGATGAGAAGGAGAGTATTTCTTCGAAACTCCGCGGATTAAGGACTATCCACTTATCTTGTGCTTCCTTTTTTAAAATTAAATGTTTTTAACTCTTTTTCAAAATGTCTTTTAACATGTTTTATTAATCATTTATTCATATAAATATATATGTGTGTGTGTGTGTGTGTATATATATATGTGTATATATATAAATATGTATATATATGTGTATATATATATAAATATGTGTATATATATAAATATGTATATATATGTGTATATATATATAAATATGTATACATATATAAATATGTATATATATATATATATATATATATATTTTTAAAACAAGTAATTGGCGGAAGGTTCTCGAGAGCTCTTTCGTCTATCATCTCGTCAGGAGTAAATCGATAGCAACCTAAATAATACTGTAACGAAAATAAAGAGTTCTATTGGGGAACTTATTAAATGTGCCAAACGTACGGGGACACTAATTAAATTTATTTACGTTTAAAAATGATTAAAATATTGGCACAATGATGGAGAAAAAAAAAAAAAAAAAAAAAAAAAAAAAGCGGGAGAAAAAAAAATTCAAATTTCCCCAAAGAGAAACAATGCGTTTGATGTTTCTTTTTGCCGGCACAAGGAAGGTTGACGCACCGCAATAGAGACGGCCTCCAAAATCTTTAAATGGTTTTTGGATTTTCTATGTAGCACCTCGAACCAATCTATTTTATATCTATCGGCACAGCACGGGTTGTTAACCAAATGCTGGCCAATAGCAGAGTCCAAGGCTGCAGAAGGAGGGAGACCACCAGACCCCATCCTCCCTTGTCTGATCTTCGATGGAACATGCTGGTTTATACGAGTCAAAAGGTGCAGGGATGTTCGCCCAACATAACCAGCATCGCACTGGCATCTAAACTGATATACAATATTACTAATTTGGATGTAAGGCAAACTATCCTTGCGGGAAGACGAAAAAGCAGG
>NC_136483.1:14886877-14889377 GCF_053919585.1 Euprymna scolopes | reverse complement strand
TTTATGTAGAGCTTTAATTGCATTTTCATAATTTTTATTAGTAGAATTCGTTATGAAAAGTGCATCATCTCTATATAGCCCTCCTTCAAGTTTGAATTGTTTATGGAGTATACAATGTATTTCATTTAAAAGGAAAAGGCCAACTAGATCAGTGACCTGAGTCGAGTCCGTCGATCCCATTAAAATGTTGAAGTGGTTAGGGGTATTTTTCCTGGTCCAATATTTATTATCAAATGTTATTAAAGACTGTCTAGCTATAAGTATTAGTTTAGTTTCGTCTTGAGTTATATTAGTTAATTTTCGTGCCATTAATAGAGATTTATTAAGTAGGATAGGTGATATAGATTGGTAATATGATTCAATGTCAAAAGAAAGAAATTTAATATTATTTTTATTTTGAATATTAGAAAACCAGTCGATTACTTGGTTTGAAGATTGCCATAGTGGGTATTTTATTATGGATTTAATTTTGGGGATAATTCTATCTAATATGTTTTTACTAACCAGTCCTATATCTGATTTCGAGGGGCAAATGAGTCTAATATTAAGTTGATATTGAAGCTGTGTTTGTGGTCTTTTAAAGTAAATCTCGGGGTACCTGGTACCGTTATTTCTGTGTATTTATCTATTTTAAGTTTAGTTAAAATGTTTTTTGCATCATTATTTATTTTATTTAGTGCTGATTTATTAGTAGTTTTATAATTTTTATTAAGTTCTTTATATATTAGATTTTTATATTGTATATAGTCCATTGTGTAGAAATTTCCAGTTTTATCTGCCGGTACTATGAGTTTATTTTGGTGGCTTGTAGAAATAGATTTTGAAAATTTATTTATTTTTTTAAGTGTTGGAGTGATATATTTTTTATTTTTCTTAAATTTAATATTTTTAATCAGGTTGATTAAGTCATTTTCAAAATTTTCAGTGTCTATGTTTCTCTTAGGGTTTTTGTATGTTTTTAGTCTGTAGTATTTCGCTGCTTTTCTTTCTTTGTCTTGTCTGAGGATGGTTTCTTTTATTTCTCCAGGTTGGTGGTGTATTGGTTCTGTGGTTTCACTTTGGTAATTATCAAAATGGTAGGCTTTCCATCTCAAGTTCCTTATAAATGTATTTATACTTGTAATTAAGCTGGTTATAAAGGTGTCTTTAGGGGGTATGGGGATGCATTTAGTTGATAATTGTATGTCCTTCTTATGAAACATATCTACAATTACGTATATAAACTCAACCTGTTATAGGGAGCTAATAATTTAAAGGAGATTAGAATAATAGTCTAAAGAGCTAAGTGTATTTTAATGTAATAGTGAAATTACTAGTTTAATTAAAATACAGGAAATGCTCGTTGTAATTTAGATATATAATAAGCTCGATAGTTAAATGTCCTAGAGCTAATTCAATATTAAGTAATGTGATTTATAATTTAAAAGTTTTAAATTTTTTTTAAATTTAACAATCAAAATTTAATTAAATTAAAAATCAGTTTCATAAGAAGGAACAACAACAAAGTCAATTATCTGTACGATCGTTTCGGAAATCCGTGCTTTTTATTTGTGGTATACATGAAGTCACGTAGAATAATTATACATAGTTTTTTTGGTAAGCACGGTCTCCTCATCAGCAAATTTAGGAGGATTTCTATTGAATTGAAAAGCCTTTATGTGCTTTAGACTAAACGTGCAACACAGTATTAGCTACTATTATTTTCTCTACCGCTCTCCCTCGACTCAGGACTGCTCCATAATAAACAAAGTATCTGACAGCATAGACACGGCACTGTCCCTCGACACTAGCGCACAAATACATGTGTTTGGAGACTTTAATGTCCACCACAAAAACTGGCTTGGATTCTCTACTCACACAGATGCAGCGGGCAGCACAACCCATAGCTTCGCTATATCTCACTCCCTATCACAAATTGTTAAGTTTCCAACCCGTTTCCCTGACCAGGAAGAACAACACGCATCACTTCTAGATCTGTTTTTGACCACAGTTCCCGATGACTGCATAGCGAAGGCGCACAGCCCACTCGGGAACGCTGATCATGCAGTGATAATGGTTGAAATCGCCCTTAACTCTAGACCCAAAACTGAAGAGCCAGTGCTCAAAACAACGAGATATTATAATAAAGCTGACTGGGAAGCCATCAGGGAACTAATTAGAGATGCTCCATGGAAAAATATTTTCTCTCTCCCTGCTGAACAGTGTGCAAACGAGACCACTGACTGGTTCAAAACTGCAATCGAAGCGCATGTTCCCATGCGGAAATTTTACAGTAAGCCCCACTCTCCCCAATGGTTTACGTCGACTTGTGCAACTGCCATTACTCAAAAGCAGCATGCATACCGTAGGTTTAACCGACATAAGTCCAGTTCAAACAGACTGAAGTATATAGAAGCTAGAAATAACGTTAAGAAAGAAATAGCGACAGCTAAGAGAGAATTTACGGAAACCACTAAAAAGCGCATCGAAGCACAAAAACTAGGAACTCGAGACTTCTGGA
>NC_136483.1:14856877-14879377 GCF_053919585.1 Euprymna scolopes | reverse complement strand
CACTCGAGCGAGCGGTTTACACAAAACATACTTTTAATTTTCGTTTTTTTTTCATTATAGAACTTGTAGTTTTTAACAGGTGCTTCTGCTTCTGCAGTTTAATATTTCACAAAAAATTTGTTTACATTAAGGGAGGCGGTGGAGGATCAGGGGGTGTTGTGGCGGCCGCCTGATCCTCCATCGCCTTCCCTAATGTAAACAATATCTCTTAAATGTAAACGAAAACATACACCCCCACACGGGGAAAAAGTACAAATTTTAAATGTTCCACAAAAGATTCGTACGCCATGTGAAAAGGCAGTCTCTACATGAAGGCACATTCAAAAACCGTTGTTTATGCTGCGCACGCGTGCGTAGCGTAAACGGAAGCTGTAAAATGTCGGAAAGTAGTTTGTGGGTTCAAGGGTTAATACCATGGAAACGGTAAATTTGCCCCGGATTTGAGTATCAGATTCGTTGTCAGCGACCTCGATTACCCCCCCAAAAAACAAATTAGAATAGTCAGTGTTCTGTTTTTTTTAATTTTTTTTTTGTTTTTTTAACATGGGGATCACCACTTATCGAGGCCCGTAAGCCACTCGGGGATAAGGGTTATTTTGTGTACAATAATCAATGGGATAATATCGTAGTAATAGTTGGTATTGGAGATTTGATAAAGTGTCTTACTTAAGGAGGCGATTAATCAGGATTTTTCTTATGTTGGACTTGAAGACGTCCAAGTTGTAGTCAGGTGGGAAACAGGCAAACGGAAGAGAATTCCACAGGCGTGTACTTCTAAGAAAAAAGCTATGTTCATGGAATATATGTTTTGATTTAGGTATGGATAAAGAGTGGGGGAAATTACTGACAGTGGTTTTATCTAAACAGGTGTTTATCATGAAGGATTGACGAGGGGGGATCAGAGATTTGAGCTCGGACGAGCACTTGCCATGGAAATAACAATAAAACAAATACAGGCTCGCAACGTCTCTTCTGTGGGAGAGAGGTTGCAAGGAAGAGAAGAGAGCATCCCCCACAAAGTCTATTTTGTACTTTGTCAAGGCAGGATAGGCTGTTTTTTGAAGTTGCAGCCCAGATGTGGCAGCAGTACTCCATCTTTGGATGTACTTGGCTTTTATAGAGATAGAGAATTGCATCAGCAGTGAGATCTTCTGGAGCGGTAGAAGGATCCTACCATTTTCCCAGCGGCCTGGGCAACAGACTTTATATACGTGTTCCATTTCAGATCAGGAGTAAAGGTCAAACCCAGGAGCTTGTCAAAACATGAAGCCTCCCCAAGAGTTATCCATTTCAATTGATGCTAGATGAGGAACAGAGCGTTGATGATGTAAAGTAAGGAGCTTGGTTTTAGATGCATTAAAAGTAACCAGCCATCTCTTCCCCCACTGAACGACGCGCTCAAGATCAGAGGAGAGGGAATCAGAGAGAGCTTTGTCATTTACGGCCTTTGATGTGTTGCCGTGGATGGTCATGTCATCAGCATAGATGTCAACGAATGAATTTAGTATGCATTTTGGGAGATCATTGATGTAGATCAGGAAGAGAGTTGGGCCCAGGATGGACCCTTGGGGGACTCCAGCATTAATACTGCGGGCCTCAAATTTCTGCCCATCAACCACTACTCTTATGAACCTATCAGAGAGAAATGATTTAATTATTGAGAAAACATTTCCAGTTATACCGTAGCTGGAAATCTTGTGAAGTAGGCCCTTATGCCAAACCTTATCGAAGGCCTTTGATATGTCAAGGACAATTGCCCTAGAAAGGAAGCCTTTGTCGAGAGATTCACTAATCTTATGGGATATAACTGTTAGGACATCAGCTGTAGATCTAGCAGAACGGAAACCATATTGCATGTCACTAAGGAGGTTATTTCTGCTGAGGTAGTTGACTACTTCTTTATTTAATATGGATTCCAGTAACTTACTCATGACACACAAGAGACTTATTGGTCTGTACTGAGAGGGGATGATTTATCACACGAGTTCTTAAATACAGGTATACTGATGAGGTTTTCCAGGGTGTTGGAAAGCACTTCTTAAGGCAACGCTTAAACAGTTTTGTAAGTATGGGGGCAAGTTTTGGTCAAAGCTTTTTTAATACTATAATTGGAATGCCATCTGATTATTGGAATCAAGGTTCTTGATTCGTTTGGCGACCTCGTGCATAGATATTTGTATGTTGGATAGGGTGTTGTCTGTTGTAGGAAGAAATATGGGGAGTTGATGGCCTTCGTCGCATAGGGTAGAGTTAGCTGCAAAGTTCTTAGCGAATAGTTTGGCCTTGTCTGATGCTGATGAGATAACCTCAGGTCCTTCTGTTCAGGATCCTGTTTGCTATTTGCCAAAACTGGTGGGAACCAAGCCGCTGCTCAGCTACTTTGGATTTGACGGATTGAGCATATAGCTCTCTTGCATTTTTTATTACTCTTTTACAGTGGTTACTGGCAGTCCTGAAAGCAGTACATCTATTACGTTGTTAGCTATGGAAAAAGTGATTTCTGTGCGCAAACGGCAGCGGCACGTTCTTTGGAGAACCATTGCTGGCTGTTAGGTTTTTGTTGGAATCTTTTGGATGGTATGAATCGGTCTATGCCTACAATTAACCATTCGGTAAGGTCTGATACTATAGAGGATACATCCTTTTTAAACATGGAATGCAGAGGTAGATCAGATATGAATGTACGGAAGCTATCCCAGTCAGCCATAGAGTATTGATATACAGTGCGGTGGAGAGGTATATCTGAAGACTTATTACATTTCATTTTTATCTTAACTGATACAACTGTGTGATCGGAGGATCCCAGGGGAGATAGGACGGAACATGAACATAGCTCAGGGGAAATTGTGAGAAAAAGGTCTAGAAGGCTTGCATACTGACCAGTAGTATCGGGCACACGGGTGGGTTCATGAACAATCTGAGTGAGGTCATAGGCAATGGCAAAATCATGACAGAACCTCCCCTCATCATCTGTCTTATTTGAGTGGGTCAGCCATTCCACATTATGGACATTGAAGTCACCGCAAATGTGAATGGTAGCTGAAGGATGAGCAGACAGAATGAGGTCAATTTTTTCAGATATACTCTTAAGGACAGTAACCCCGCTGTTGTGGGGCGATAGAGAGCAAATATGAATGCGGTGGTGTAAGCAAGTGCAGCCCGGAAGCACATATAAGGTAAATTAGGGTCTTCTCTGGAGATATCTCTACCACACGGGAAGCCCTATTCCAGTTTCGCTTAGAAAGAGTAAGTCCGGTTTCATCTCCTGTAATTGGATTTCAACCTCTGGAAGGTTGGAATGTAGACCCCTGATGTTGGAGAAGGAGACATGGTAGTAGGGGTCTACGTTGGAGGATGTCCTAACATAAATCACAAATTAAATGTAAACGAATCTCTTAGTAAAAATACAGCACCTGTTTTTGGGAGGGGTGGGTGCTTAAAACGAATATCACAGTTAATTTTTTTTTTATGATATGAAGAAATTACTAGGTGACCAGGAAGTGGGTGCTGATTTTATGTTAAATTTATATAGGGATGTGATCCCCAACTTTTTGAAAAAGTAATTTCTTCGTATCATGAAAACTACTTATTTGCCCCAAATTTAAATGTGATATTCGTTTTCAGCACCACTGAAAACCTTTAAAAGTCGTCATTTTAAAGTTTTCTGAGGAGTTTGAAAGAAACTTGACATTGACCAAAAAAAAATTTTTTCCCTTCTAATATGAAAGTTATATCTGTTATCGACGATAGTTTTACAGCAGTGGGGAAAGCTCGTTCAGGTCCGCCGAAAAATGGAATGGAAGTTACTATTCGGATGGGCAGAAATGTTTTTTAATTTTTTATAGTAAATTATGACAGCGACCAAAAATAGAATCAAATACAGTTGTGTAGTTATAAGGGAAACTAAATCCATTTAAAAAATTTTTTTTTTTTTTTTTTTGTTAATAATAATAAATAATAATAATAATAGAAGCCATCCTAAATATAGATATGGAGGTTCCGGAAATGAATGAAAAACTATGGGACCTATCCAGTGACTACCATACAACAGAACAAAGAATTGCGGACCAAGCAAGACTGATACTCAAGAAAGGCTGGCTCTCTAAACTAGAACTAACAGAAATCCAGCGAAAAATAAATGATGGAACTGAACAAGAAGCATCCCCCAACGGAACCACACGTAGAGCAACCCCACAAGTTGAAGCCTCACAAGTAAAAACACAAAAGGCCGAGGACCAACAAAGAACGAAGTCTACAAATGTGGAAACCGAGAACAATGAAACAGAACTAACGGAGAATGAAGCAAATGAAATAAACAAAATAATATAGCTGATGAACGAAGAAAAAACAAAGCTCCCATCGTTAAAGAACCAAGAGCAGAAGAAATTAAAAACTGAAACAGAGAATGTTAACAAACTCCTCCCACATATCCCAACAAATACAATCACAAACTTAAACAACCTGATTTATGCAGGTGCCAAAATGGTAAGTATGAAACTTAAATCAGAAAAACAACCGGGGACAAGCGGACCGACAAAACCTGGATGGGAAATAAGACTAGAAACCCAAATACACAAACATAAAAAAGAAACCAAAATGATCAACAGGAAGAAAGCAATGTGGAGAAAACGGAATATTGGAAATGTAACTGACAGGGAGAGGCTAAACAAGAAACATTAAGAACTGGACCAAAAAATAAAAGCAAAAGAAGCAAGATTGAGATGATATAGATATAAATCTGAACAATGCAAACAAAACAGAACATTTGAAACTAATGAAAGCCAATTCTACCAAAATGTGAACGGAGGAAAAACAAAAACAGAACAACCAAATCCGACAGAAACAAAACTCTACTGGAGTAAAATATGGGAAGAGCGATGAGATCACAATAGAAATGCCAAGTGGCTGAAAGACATGAAAGAAGAGTTACAACAAATAGAAGAAGGAACAGTGAATGAAATCAGCAAGGAAACCCTAAAGAAAACCATAGGAAAAATGGCAAACTGGAGAGCACCAGGACACGACGGGATACATGCATACTGGTTCAAAAAATTCACAACCTGACACGAAAGGCTAGCCCAAAACCTGAGAAGATGTATACAGGAAGCAAGCGTACCAGACTGGATGACAAAAGGTAGAACCACACTGCTACAAAAGGACACGGAGAAAGGAACCGTCCCTAGCAACTATAGGCCAATCACGTGCTTACCAACTATGTGGAAGATACTGACAGCACAACTGAGGGAACAAATCTACCACTCCCTGAATAACCGTGGACTCATCCCCGAGACTCAGAAATGATGCCAAAAAGGAAAAAGAGGAACACATGACCTGTTATATATAGATCAAAAGATCCTAAAGGAGATTAAAATGGAGAAGAATTTAGCCATGGCATGGATCGACTACAAAAAAGCGTACGACAGGATCCCCCAAGCATGGATAATAGAATGCCTAAAAATGTATAAAATACCAAGCAGGATCACAAATGTAATAGAAAATGCAATGAAAACATGGAGACTGGAATTGACAGCTGATGGACAACACATAACAGAAATTAACATACAAAGAGGCATCTTCCAAGGAGACTCGCTATCACCACTACTGTTCATCATAGCCATGATGCCCTTGAACAGTATTCTGAGAAAGTACCAAGCCGGATACAAGTTCTCCAATACAGAGGAAAAAATGAACCACCTGATGTACATGGACGATCTGAAACTTTTTGCAAGGACCGAAAAGGAGCTAGAGACACTAATTAACACTACCAGAATCTTCAGCCAAGATATCCAAATGGAATTTGGAATGGAAAAGTGCGCACAACTAGTTATAAGAAAGGGAAAACTGGAAACGACAGAAGGCATGTAACTACCCAACCAAACAGAAATGAGGGCACTAGGGGAACAAGACGACTATAAATACTTGGAAATTCTGGAAGCGGACACCATCAGAGCAACAGAAATGAAAGAGAAAGTTGGAAAGGAATACCTCAGGAGAACAAGAAAACTCCTGGAAACTAAATTATAAAGTAGAAACCTAATAAAAGGTATTAATACATGGGCAGTATCACTAGTAAGATACTCTGGACCGTTTATAGGGTGGACAAAAGAAGAACTGAGACAACTCGACCAGAAAACCAGGAAACTCATGACTATGCATAATGCACTATACCGAAAGGATGATATTGACAGACTCAACGTGAAAAGGAAAGACGGTGGGAGGGGACTGATCTGTATAGAAGACTGTGTGAAGGACACGACAAAAGAACTAGAAAAATACATAATGCAAAACACTGAAAGGATAATTATGGCAGCAAGAGACACTGAAAAAAAAAAAAAAACAGAAAACAGAGACAAACGAGAAAAGAGAAATGGGAAGAGAAACAACTCCACGGAAGATTCATAAGAATGGCAAAAGATGAGAATAACGAAAACACCTGGACATGGATGCGAAAAGGACATATAAACCGAGAAACTGAATCTCTAATAACTGCAGCACAAGATAACTCGATAAGAACCAACCATATCAAAGCAAGGATCGATAAAACACAAGAAAACAGCAAATGCAGACGAGAGACGAAACAATAAACCATATAGTAAGCGAATGCAGCAAACTTGCCCAAAAGGAATACAAAAACAGGCATGACCAAGTGGGGAGGATGGTACACTGGGAATTGTGTAAACGACAGCATTTTGAGCATACAGACAAATGGTACAAGCATAAACCTGCAACAGCACTCGAAAACGAGAACCACAAAATCCTATGGGACATGGACATACAGACGGACACACCCATCCAAGCAAAAAGACCAGATATCGTAATAATTAACAAGAAAAAAAAATCCTGTCAAACTGTGGACTTTGCAGTCCCAGCTGATCACAAGGTGAGTATGAAAGAAAAGGAGAAATGAAGCAAATACACAGAGCTAGCCAGAGAGTTAAAAGGGATTTGGATGATGAAGAAAATCCAAATAGTACCGATAATAGTAGGAGCACTAGGAACAATTCCGAAAAACTTTGAAAAAAGAATGTCAGAAATTAGAATCAGAGGAATAACTGCAAAAGTATGACTAACGATAATGAAAACGACTGAAATATTAAGGAAAACCCTTGAATGCGGAGAATAATACAAGACAATATAACGAATAAGCGTTACAGGGAATGAAGAACACCGAAACTGCATATTTACAAGTTCTACACCCCCCATCATGCATCCCCCCCATTGTTTCATCACCGATCCCCCCCCCCCCCCCCAAAAAAAAAAAATGATACCAAAGGGCCGAGAAGGGCCAATAAGGACTGAAAGACCGAGGAGCGAGTGCCAACCAGACCTCGGCTGGACAAGCACAAAGAGAACTGGGACCTTGGGGAGGCTGAGTGCCACTCAAATTCCAGTATAAACCAATGGCCACTACCAGCGAGAAATCAATGGTAACGGCTGTTGCGATGATGCAAATTCATTTGCAAATACGATCGAAGAAGGTGGAGAAAGCTGGACGTCTGGGGAGACTTGTTGTCACTCAGCTTCCAGAGAATACTACAGGTTTCCAATCAGATCGTTTGTTGACTTGTGTGAAAGCTCCATGTGAACAAATAATAATAATAATAATAATAATAATAATAATAATAATAATTCTTCAAACGTGGTAATAATGTCAATATTTTATTTTTCCGAAGACCCCCTCCCCTCCCACAATTGCATATTGATATAGAGCTGTCTTTTTGATTGTCAATATTAGCTCGGTAAAATATAGTAACTTACAGAATTAAAAGGTAACCACCCAAAATTCATTAAACCAATATATATATCGCATTTGGCGCTTATGTCAACAGATCATTAAATCTAAGGAAGATAACCATAGCAAAAATAAACATATTTTCCAAGATATAATTTGGGACGCTGAAATAATCAGTAGGAAAAAAAAAGATGATTATACGAATACTATACCTGCAAGTGCCGGGTGAAGTTGAAATTAGTCCCGGAAATTTCAAAAAAAGTTATCAACGAACTTAAAATATAACAATGTTAAGTAACAAAATAAACTTATTAATTAACGTACACAAAACAAAAGTAAACTGTTACAATGTAACGATCCACTACAAAAATTAAATAAACTTGTTTGAAACGATGGTAATTTATCAAAAATAAAAATTAAATAAACTTGTTAATTAACGAAAATAACGAAACTTTTTTGAGGAAGATTTTGAAGTATTTAAACCGTCATTTATATATATATATATATATATATATATATATATATATATATATATATATATATTATTTTCATTTAAATAGAGTAGAGCGGTAGCTCTAGACATATAGACATATCTAAGGGTTTTGATAGGGTATGGCATGAAGGGCTTCTCAGGAAAATCAGATCATTACGGTATCACTGGAAGAATACTTAACGGAATTAAATCCTTTTTAGATAAGAGAAAAATCCAAAGTTGCCATCGATGGTCGTACATCTAAACAATATGATATAAATGCGCGAATGCCTCAGGCGTCTATCATTGGATCTCTACTATTCCTGATATTCATAAATGACTTCCCTGACAAAATTGTCTCTGAGATAGGTATATATGCTGATGACACCACGCTCTATAACCGACACAACAGGAAAACAAATGAAAACATATCTAGAGAAATGGCAGAAACACTAGAGGACGACCTCCAATCTGTAGTGGAATGGGGACAAAAATGGATGGTCACATCCAATGCTGCCAAGACTCTTGTTTCCTTCAATAATTACAAGAAACCTTCTCTACCACCAATAGCAATGGCCAAAGAATCTTTATCTGAAAGTACATCTTTTAAACTCCTCGGCCTAACGTTCACAGGAAACATGAGTTGAAAAAATTACATTGAGAGCATTGCCAGGACCACTGCGAAAAAGGTAGGCTCTCTCTACTGTGCTAGAAAGCTACTTACGCCCGAAAGTATCCTGTACATCTATAAGGCCACCATTCGCCCATGTATGGAGTATTGTTCTCATATTTGGGCTGATGCATCTGCTACTAGTCTCTCACTCCTAGACAGGGTTCAAAAGAGTCGCCAACCTAATAGGTTCTGAACTGTCATCTAAGCATCAGCCTCTGTTCCATCGACGAAATGTAGCATCCCTCTGCCTATTCTACAAGTATTTTAATGGTGAATGCTCTCACAAACTGTAAGCACTTGTACCCACCTCGACGTAAATACCCCTGACAAACCCGACAAGCAACAAAATCCCACCCCTTCACAGTTGAGATCCCTAGATGTAAGAGAGCCTTCTACTCCTGTAGTTTCTTCCCCAGAACCGCTGGACTTTGGAATTCCCTTCTGAGTTCCTGCTTCCCTACCTGTACTAACATGCAGAAGTTCAAGTGTAACGTGAACCGACATCTTGCTGCCCAACTCCCCACTTAGTACCCCTGTAGTTTATGTCCCTGATAGTAGCCACCTACATTAAAGTCGCAATGTGCCTTGTTTGGGGTGAAATTGTAATAATAAAAAAAAAATTCCGACTGCATAATTTGGAAGCTACCATTGTAACTTATTAGAATTGACAAAGAAAAAAAAAAAAATCAGTTGAAACATTGTTTTTTCTTAATATGAGAACGCCATTTATCGACTACAAAATCTCGTCCCAATTGTGTAGAAGTGCCAGAAAGTTTTACATAGTTTTTAATGCTTTTTAATTGATCTAAAAAATTACCTTTTTACAAGTGGTTTACAAAAATATTTTATGTTTTTCGTTTTTTTTTTTATTGGGGGGGGGGGGGGGTATTCAATTATAACATTTAACAGGTGCTTATACAGTTTAATTAACCGTTTGGGAGTGTATTCAATTATATAACTTCAAACACGAGGTAGTGTTTAAAGTTTTATATAATATAATTTTAACAAGAATTCTTCATAAGTTTTGGTTTCGATTATAGCTGATGGAACTTCAGTGATCTATTTTTTTTTTTTTTAATAAATAATTTTATCAAGAATTCTTCATAGATTTTGGTTTCGTGTATAGCTGAAGGAACTCAAGCTGATGCACCAAAGTCATATGGATATTTTTTTTATTTTTAGAATCGCAACTTTATAATATATAAAAATCGATAGAACATTAACTCTATAATAATATATACGAAATCTGCAAGAATTAAAATATTTTATTTAAGCATACTTTACGACCTGGCTACGCCGGATGTCCTTGCTAACTTAAATAAATACTTTTGCAGTTTTAACAAGAGTTACAATAATATCAGAACATCTCTATTTACGCCATGAATACCAACATCAATATATTACAGATGAATGAGTCCCCTGTGGAATTTCCACAGGTCTAGCTAGTTGTTATTTGCATCTCGTTTTTGTTTTGTTTTCTTACAACAAAGCAAACCAATTTAATAACCCACCAAATTTATATAATTAAAATAAAATTTTAAAATTCATAGAAAGAAGGCACATAATAGTTAACAAAGCTCAACGCCCTCTCTATGTTCAAAATAGATTTCCAAATAGTAACATTATTATTTAGAAATTCGTTTGTAACAATGGGAGGGAGGCGTTGTTAATATTTTGTTCTTACATAGTTTTCTCATTTTACCTACCAATCATCGACTATTTTCAACTGTCTATGAAAACTTTTAAGTAACATATTGTATACTAATACTAACGAAAACTGATACAATCTGGCTTTGTTTAAAATCAAAATAAACCTTTTGTTGTCTTTAAATTTGCAATGCATTACAAGGAAAACATTTGAGAAAAAATATACCCGGAAGTTACCCGGGGATTTATGTAATAATTTGAAAATTGACGAAAAAATAGTCTCAAATTAAATATTTATAAATATTAAAAGAATCTGAAATTTAGAACTGAATCGGTAATTGGATTGGAATTGGGAAAAAATTTTGGAATCGTCCCACCACTAATATATATATATATATATATATATATATATATATATATATATATATATATATATATCCTACAAAACCCTCCTTCGTTATTTATGGTTACAAATATACTTAAAATAATCAGCCGAAACTGAATAAAATATATTATATTGTGAGGCGGGTGAGGATTGTAAATAAAGCAAACTTTTTTTTTTAATTTTAGAAATTGGGGTCGCAAGTTCCTAGCATATTAAAATTGCATTTTTCAAATTTAAATCCTATGTGGATCATTTGTTTGTGACTAAATTGGAAAAAACCCCAAAATAAATTCCGGTTTAAATTCTGTAGACTTTACGTCTACAGAATTTGAACTGGAGAATTTGAAACAGAGTAAAAGAAACCGTTAATGATTTTTTTTTTCTGTAATTTTAAATGTTTAAATGTAAAAGTCACACTAAATTTAAATGTGTTCTATCTTCACGCATTAAATATTAATTTAATTTTAAATTAATTGATTGATTGAATTAAGATTACTATATTTAATTTGTGATTAATGCCATGCTTTAATGTTTCTTTGCATTTTTGTGCTACTGTTGTCAGTTTTCAGAAATGTTAATGCGAGTTGAAATTTTATTCAAAATTAGTAGGAAAGGGAAAGGGTTTATCCCCCCCCCCATTTTTTCAAGCAGCCTTGGTGTTGCTCGGGAATTTCGAATTCGGTTATAAATGTGTAGCTTGATCATATTCCTTAGAGCATTTGCCCCTAATTTTGGCGTTGATTAATTGCTGACAACAGATTTTGTTGTTCATTTGTGATTACAATTCCGTTTTGGAATAATATTGGCGGTTTTTGCCACCTTAACATTTGCGAATAATTATCTCTGCTATTTTATTAATTGTTCTCTAGGGATGAAATATGGCCCTAAAGGAATTAATGACTAAGTGGGAAGCCAAGAAGCTTGCATAAATAGTGCTGTGAAGTGGTTAGAAGTGAACAACCCTTCACTAGATATTTTAAGGTCTCAAGAGACGGTAATTAGAGATTGGTTGAAGAATCTGGACGATCTGTTGAACCTAATTCTAATCAAAACTGCAGATGAGGAGAAATCGCATCTTTGTGAGATTTCGGAAGGGTTTTCTTCAGACATTGAAGAAAAATTGTTATTGTTGAAATTGAAATTAGATGCCCCTCAAGTTGTTCAACCTTCAACAGTTATGCCCGTAAAAATGCAACTGAACTGTCCGAGGTTTTCTGGAACGTCCATAGATGATAAGTTTTCGTTCAGAACCTTTCTGAATAAATTCGAATTTTGTATGGATAATTTGAATAAGGCTGACAAGTTTTTAGTGCTTAAATCAAAACTAGATGGGGGTGCCTTTGGTATAATCTCCAGTCTAGATGTAACATCAGACAATTATGATGTATCCCTGAAACTTAGGGGAAAAATATTTAAATCCAGATTTAATTAGAAATCGGGTTTTTGAAGAGATTATTCCTATTCCGTCTCACACAACGGATTTAAAAAATTTGAGGTCATTTCTTGAAAAGGTTAAACGAGATCTGACAGAACTTGATAGGTTTTACGGAACTGACTTTTTTTACTGAGGGTGGAACCTCAGGGGCATTGAAAGCCCACATATTATTTGCCAAATTTCCTAATGTTATAAGGAGAGAATTAATGAGTAGAAGTGGTGAAAAATTCCCTTCTCTGAATGTCCCACGTGTTTGAAATTACGGAATACTTATTAGCCACCCTGCTCGATGTTCTTCACCTAAGATGATAAGTTGATAATTTCAATAAAGTTGTTAATAATTTAACTCAAGAAGGATTCCGGCTCTGTCCCGGTTATCAGAATTTAAACGAATCTCCCATTAAAGGGATTATTGGTTTGAATCTCAGATTAGTTGAGTGTCTTAACAACATGTGGGAACACGGGGGTTACATCATTCCGTTTGGCGAGAGCCAACATTTTTTGAATAAAGATTTGGATAAGGTAGAGTCGCCTCCCTTTAATAGCATTGTGAAATCCCTTCCTCAATGCAAGAGCTATTTTATTAATTCTGTTCTAAATCCGACTCTCTTATGAGGATGGATTGAAGCCTTTCTTCTTTGAATCCACAATTGAACGAGGGGTAGAGACATTGCCTACTCTGGACTCATTAGGAATCGATGAAGAGGTTAAGTTATCTGTCGTGGACAAGAAGAGAGAGGAGTTTAAAATTCCATCGTATTGGAGGAGGAGAAATATTATGTAAATTTACCGTGGCATCATAAGCTCCTACAGGTAAAAAGTAACTTTGTGCCTTCCTTAAAGGTAATGGAGAAAGTGGCAGAGTCCTTAGAAAGGAAGGGAATGTATAATGAGTATCTCCAAGTGTTTGAGGATTATGAGGAAGGGGGAATAGTGGAGCAGTTTTTTTGTCCCGCCTGGGAAGTATGATTATATTTGGGTTCCACATAGACCCGTTATTAAAGAGGGACCCGGAGTGACAACAAAAATTCGCCCTGCATTTAACTGCTCCCTGAAACGTCAAGAGGGGACATCAATTAATGATGCTGCCTATATGGGCGTGAACTTAACTGCTAAATTATTGGATTTATTGCTGGGATTCAGGAAAAATGAATATATCCTTCTAGGTGATATAAGGAAGGCCTTTTTACAAATTCACCTTAAATCGGAAGAGGATAAAAACAGATTTTGTTTTTTCCTTAAGGGTGACAAATTATGTACTTACAGGTACAAAACAATTATATTTGGGTTCAATGCTAGCCCCTTCATTCTGAATTTCATTTTGAAATTCCATGCAAAAAAATATGCAAAAGATGCAGCATCGCATGCTATTTCCAACAATTTTTACGTGGATAATCTTGTCACCATCAGTTGTGACAGAGAGTCCCTACTTACTATTTATAATAATGTTCGTAGCAGATTGTTAGAGGCAGGATTTGATTTGCGATCCTGCAATTCTAACTGTTGCTTCTTTTTGTTTTTTTATTACATTTTCACCCCAAACAAGGCACACTGCCACTTTGGTGTAGGAGGCTACTATCAGGGGCAGCAACTACTGGGGCACTATGTGGGGATTTGGGCAGCAAGATGTCAGTTCACGTTGCACTTGAACTTCTGCATGTCAGTACAGTTAGGGAAGCAGGAACCTGGAATGGAATTCCAGAGTCTAGCGGTCCTGGGGAAGAAACTACTGGAGTAGAAAGATCTTTTACATCTAGGGATCTCTACTGTGTGGGGGTGAGATTTAGCTGCCTGTCGGGTTTGTCGAGGGTGTCTACGTGGTGGGGGGCACAAGTGTCTGCAGTTCGTCAGAGCATTCACCATTAAAATACTTGTAGAACAAGCAAAGGGATGCAACGTTTCGTCGATGGGACAGAGGCTGAAGCTTAAATGCCAGTTCAAGGCCTATCAGATTGGCGACTCTTTTTTGAACCTTGTCTAGGAGCGAGAGACTAGTAGCAGATACACCAGCCCAAATGTGAGAACAATACTCCATACATGGGCGAATGGTGGCCTTATAGAGGTACAGGATACTTTCAGGTGTCAGTAGTTTTCTAGCACGGTAGAGAGAGCCTACCTTTTCCGCAGCGGCTCTGACAATGTTTTCAATATAATTGTTCCAGCTCATGTTTCCTGTGAACGTTAGGCCAAGCAGTTTGAAAGATGTACTCTCAGACAGGGAGTCACCGGCCATTGCTATTGGTGGCAAAGAAGGTTTCTTGTAGTTATTGAAGGAAACCAGTTTAGTCCTGGCAGCATTGAATGTGACCATCCATTTATGTCCCCATTCCACTACAGATTGGAGATTATCCTCTAGTGTTTTTGCCATTTCTTTAGATATGTGTGCATTTGTTTTCCTGTCATGCCTGTTATAGAGTGTTGTGTCATCAGCATATATACTCATCTCAGAGGCAGTTTTGTCAGGGAGGTCATTAATAAATATCAGGAACAATAGAGGTTCAAGAATAGACCCCTGAGGCATTCGCGCATTTATATCACACTGTTTAGATGTTCGACCGTCGAGGACAACTTGGATTTTTCTCTTATCTAAGAAGGATTCAATTATGCTAAGTATTCTACCAGTGATACCGTATGATTTAATTTTCCTGAGGAGGCCCTTGTGCCATACCCTGTCAAAAGCCTTAGATATATCTAGAGCTACCGCTCTGCCCTCCCCCGCTTTGTCCAGTGAATGGTATATACGTTTAGAGATTACAGTGAGGATGTCAGCTGTGGAACGGGCTTGTCTAAATCCATATTGTTTGTCAGTCAGAAGTTTAGCATCTGTAAGGTGCCGGACTAGAGCATGGTTAATTATGGTCTCAAATATTTTGGCGAAAAGTGGGAGGAGGCTAATGGGGCGATAATTTGAGGGGTCAGTTCTTTCGCCAGAATTCTTGAATATTGGTACCACAGAAGCAGTTTTCCAACAGCCCGGAAAGCATGATTCATTAAAGCATTTGTTGTAGAGTTTGGAGAGAACTGAAGCTACTTCGGCTGAGCACTTTTTTAATAGCACAGCTGGGATGAGATCAGGTCCACATGCTTTTGAAGTGTCAAGATTTTTTTATGATAGCATGTACCTGAGCAGGGGTGATTTTTAGATCCTCTAGCGTGGCGTCTGTCCGCAAAGGAAAGTCAGGCAGGGGGTGGTTGAGGCAAACTGGCTGGCAAGCATATTAGCCTTGTTGATTGCTGAGCAAACAACCTCGTGATTGATGGTTAGCGAGGGAATTGTTGATTGCCCATTATTTACTACACTGTTGTAGATTTTCCCGAAATCACGATTGCCTAATTTTTGTGCTTCGATGCGTTCTAAGATACACAATAAAATGTTGGAGGACGAAACTATTTCTTCTCCCTTCCCAGCCCTTGAGAAGGTATTGGGATACCAATATGATCCTATTTGGGACACGTTCAAACTTTCTCCCACTTTAGTAGACCCTAAGGTCAATACCAAACGGGGGATTCTTTTGCAAATATCAGGAGTATATAACCCTTTATCTTTGCTTCTCCCTGTTAGGATACAGGGGAAGATCATTGTCAGCTTGATCTGGAAAAGCAAGTTGTCGTGGGATGAGCGGATTCCCAAAGAGCTCAATAAGCTGTGGCAAATCCATGCCAAGGATCTAAATGACTTGGGAAATTCAAATTTCCCCAGGTGTGTATTGTCAGAAAACCGTTCTGTCAAATTTGTTTCTGCAATGTGTCGAAAAATGCGTACGGATTCACCCTGTATGTGAAACAGGGAGCGAATTGTTCTCTGTTGTCTGCAAAGGCGAAAGTGGCCCCAATTAAGGGGAAGTCACTCCCCACTTTGGAACTATTGGCTATGTTTTTAGCCCTTAAGGTAGCCCCTTAGATTTTGGGTGCCCTGGGGCCCCTTAACATTGATAATTTTTTCCTGATTTCTGATTCCCAAGTTGCTCTCTCGTGGATCCTGAACAGTAAAGAATCCAAGAAAAATATATTCATTGAAAACAGGATCACAGAGATCAAAAATTTTTCAGAAGATATTAATATTAACTTTGGCGTTCTACCGAAATTAAAATATGTTTCATTGTCGGAAAATTCGGCAGATCTTCTAACTAGAGGTATCAACACTTCTAAATTTTCCCAGTTATTCAATTTCTGGATATATGGCCTGGAATGGCTGAATAAAGATGGCATTAATTGGCCAATCTCTCCTTTACCTTGTCTACATGAAACTATTAAAAAATTGTATCATGTTTGTACTCTTAGGAGGCACATCCTTCTGAAAATACCTTCCCGTTGGATATTACAATATATTCCAGCCTATCTAAGGCAATCAGCATGTTAGAAAAAGTGTGGAAATTTTATGATTTATTACATCACCGAAGAGCTGACAAATTTTAATAGGGCCAAATTATTGCTGTTTGCTAACGTGCAAATGGAGACCTTCTCTCATGAACTAGGTTACTTGAAACAACCTTCTGGTAAAGTGCCTTCCCCTAGGGTTGCCTTAGGGTTATTCCTTGATAAAGATGGGTTAATTAGAACCAGAGGTAGGATATAGAATTCTGATATTCTGCCCTCCGAGGTCAAGTTTCCCCTTTTGTTGGGAAAAATCATTGTTTAACAAAATTGGCAAGTAAGGAAGCTCATTTTAACTGTTGCCACATGGGGGTTAATTCAACCCTCAGTAAGTTAAGGCTGTCTGGGGTTTGGATCCCTCAGGAGAGACAAGCCGTAAAAGCCTTCATGCGTACTTGCATTGTATGTAAAAAAATATATGCTCTGCTTTGTAAGGCACCTGCAGGGTCACTATTGCCTGCTCATAGGGTGAACTTTATTCGCCCATTTAAACAAGTCAGTGTGGATTTCATCGGTCAATTTTCTATAAAAGTTAGAGTGGTAGAAGTTAAAATGTACATATTACTCTTTACATGCATGAGTTTGCGTGCAATTCACTTAGAATTATTGCTGGACATGAGCACCCGCTCTTTCATATTGACCTTTGTTAGGTTTACCAATTTATTTGATATCCCTACGCATGTATATTCCGATAACGTGAAATCTTTTGTTGTGTCCGGAATATTGTTTTGAAGTTTTGAATGTGCTTGAATTGGATGAGCTGAAGGAACAATTTAAATCCATACATATCGTCCATCGAACAATTCTCCTTTACTCTGCCTGGCAAGGGAGAGCCTGGGAGAGACCAATAAAAACTGTCAAGCAATGTTTGAGGAAACTATTGGGCAGAAGAAAGTTGGGTTATTTTTAATTTCTGCCTGCACTTTCTGATGTGCAAAAGGCGATAAATGACAGATCTCTCATTTATATTGCTTCTGCCGACAGAGGCTTTAGTATTTTAACTCCAAATCATTTTCTTCAAACAGGCCATCAACCTCATTTGCTTATTAATAATTATGATTCTGAATTATGTTCTGACCCCCCCCCCCCAAATAGGACTGCCTTGTGACATTCCCTCGAAATGAGGAATAAATTTGTTGAAAAATTCAACCGTATCTGGCATAATGATTACCTCTTGTCATTAAGAGAAGTTGATGCCAAAATCGGGAGCAATTGTGCCCCCAAATTATCTGTTGGAGAGATAGTACTTATTAAGTCTCCCAACAAAACCAATTTTGCAATTTTGGTAAAATACTTAAATTAATTACTGGAAGTGACAATAATGTTTGTTCCGCAGTCGTTCTTAAAGACGGGTGCGAACCGGTCCATTCCTTAAAATTTTTGTGCCCTTGGAAATTAAGAGTAAAGATGATATTGTATCAACCGAGTTTATAGAAGGAGGTCCCTTTTTCTGTCCAACCTGTTCAGTTCCTAATGATGGAACATCACCAATGGTGTGCTGCGATTCCTTTGACAGCTGGTACCATTTCAGCTGCGTAGGAGTTAATCAGCAAGATACCTTAGGAGAGTAGCTATGTTCTAAGTGTAAGAATGAAGCTCCTCAGGTCATTCTACATAGTGAAAATTAGCTAATATTTGGATACATGAGAATTATTGAAGTTTAAACTGGAAATTGACAACAGACAGTGGCACACACATATTGATATTAAGAAGTTTTTAACTGAATTAAAGTTATAATTATTGAATCTCAGTTTGAATTATCAACAAATAAACACATTAAAGTTAAGTTTAACTGAACTAAAACATTGAAATTATAAATTTGTCTGAGTTAAAACTTATGTTTATTGGATTAACTTGCTATTTGCCATTTATCCAACCGTTTTATTAATTAATTTGTATTGGTAAAAAGTAATGATTATCCATTACTCCCCCCCCCTCCTTGGCAGTGTGTGAGAAATTCCATATACAGTCGCCATCTTTCTTGTTTTGTTTGGTCGCCCACATAGTTTGGTAGTCGGCCGTCATTGGTTAATTTTGAATGTGTCAGGTGATTTGCTTGCCGCGCTTTTGTATCATGCTTTACTTTTCAGTCCACGCAGAACTCGGTACATGGATGGACTCAAAACCAGCAGCTCCCACTGAAGGAAGCTAAGACAATTCCTTCATGTTGTATCACCGAACTGTTGGTGAAAAAAGGCCCACATCTCTACAAGCAGAGACAATTTTATATTGCTGAAACTATCCTAATTAAAGGATGACATTCACGAAGAGTTCTTCATGTTTTATTTACCAAGTATTGGATTTATCTCAATTCAACTTGGGTCTGAAGTGACTCACATTTGCCTAATTATAGGCACCAATATTCTGGTCGAGTTCACCATGAACAACATGGATCCTTTCGAGGAACAAAGAACTAACATTCTGACATTAGGAATTCATACTACTGGCTCCAGGCGTATGGAGGCAAAACTGGCCACCGTCTTGCAAATGGACTTTACCAGAACCAATAAACTTTTATTGCTGTTACATTTGAATAAATTTTGAGTTTGAAAAGTATGGCCTTTGTATTTGTGGATTCTTTTGCTTCCGCCGGGAGGAAATTGGGAATGTGAGAAATAATTTCTTACAGTCCTATATCTGGGGACTCTGCCGTATCTACTGAATTGTCATGTCACAGTAATGAACATATCCAAAAATTATGAAAGACGATGAGGTAGAAAATTAATTATTAATGAAAATATTTTTCAAAAACACTTAGCAAAAATTGAGTTTTGCAAAGAAATCAGAGTTCTAATTGTAACAAAAGGGAGGTAAATATTTTCTGAAAACTGAAAATCTTTGGCCAAATTTAATTTTTGCTAGTGTGCAGTCACACACACACACACACACACACACACACACACACACACACACACACTCACTCACTCAAACAAACGAACCTTTATTCATTTCAATTTTCCCTGTAAATTTTGAACAAAAAAATAAGTTTTATCAGCAACGGCACAATTTCAAATACGCCCACACACTTTTGTAGCAGTTATCTGCTCCTTTCCAGTGATAACTGCACCAACCAGCCGGTAGGTGTCGCAAAAAGCGACCTGGTTATCTGCCCTTGGGAGAGATATAAAAGGAGATGCCCGGATAATTCTTTCTCTCTCTCGCTCCTTCTGGGAATCAGCCTCGCAACGAAACGGTGAGACAACGCGCCTGCCGGTCAACATCAACCCGGTAAGAGTTTTAGCAAATGAACACTTTTCCAGCCTTTTCCTTCAAGAGACATTAGCTCTATCGTCAGACACGCATACGTACGCGGACTGAATTCCACTCCTCACACGCACACACGTACACAATAACATTTTTATTCTCACAGGTGCACGCGAGAAATAAAACATCTCTTTAAACTTTACTCTATTTGTTAGTTTTAGTTATTCTGTCTCACTGCATGCGACAAGTTTGTCGTTTACGAACACGTATTTAATTGGGAGCACAACACCCAACTGCAATCCCCCCTCTCCACACTTTTCTCAAAACAGCAAAACTAAAATGAACATGTTTGACGGACGTAGTTAAAAGCACCAATCACGTGACACAAGTAAGCAATAAGAAAATTAAAAAGATTATCCTTTTAACGCTTTTCCAAATATCAGCAGGAGCAATTGTGTTCTGGAGCCGGTTGAAATGTATAAAAAGGGCATTTTTGCACCCAAACGTGTCAGTCGACCTCAAGTCAACATGCAGTAAATAACATCAATGTCGATCTCCGTCTGCATGGACGTTAGATGTGCGCACGCTTGACAATTAATTCCTCCACATGGAAATGATTTGTTGCTAATGGACTTTTTTTTACCCTTCTATCTCACACTTCGCCAGATAAACACAAACTTTAAAATAATCTCATTATTTTCAAACAGGACTTGACCTTCTAAACTCTTTAATTCCACAAAGGACTTTCACCTAACATTTTAAACATAATGACTTCGAAAGAACTTTCAACTATTGGACCTTTGTTTATTCACCTTATTGTTTTTGTTAAAAAATAAATGCGGTGCATTTAAATCAGAAGGAGGTGTCGTTTTGTTTCATTCCTTTTTTTTTTTATTATTTTGTTTGGGGCAAGGAAATTTAATTTTACTTAAACTTCTGCACCCCTACACTAGTTGTCTTCAAAACTGTTTACATTAATAATTAATTTTCTACCTTATCGTTTTTCGTAATTTTTTAATATTTTTATTGCTATGACATGACAATTCAATAAATAGCACTGGTTTCACTTGAAATTCACTATTTCAATTTTCGAATTTCGCTATAATAACGAAGAACCAAATTATCTTTTAAATTAATAGAAAATGATTCTCTGAAAATGTTGCTTATTTGCCATTATACATATATTAAAAAGAAATGAAAAAGAATCACGAATATTATTATGAAAAAATCAAATTTTTCAAATACGACATCCAATATTTTATTAAACGCAACTGGTAACATTGTTTTACAAGGAGAAAAAAAATTGACACTGAGTAAAGGGAGAGAACTTGCGCGCCTGAATTCTGTTCACGCTGAATCAAGTGGAATTCATTGTAAATCGGGTTTATTAGAAGTTGCATCCACTTAGTTTTAGTGATATATATTCACATTACCAGCATCCCTAGCAAATTATTCAGGTCCTTATGCTTAAGTTGCTGGGATTATGTCCCATGAAAAATAATGACAAGGTTATAAAACAAGCTTTGTTTATATATAGGATACGACATAAATAACGGCTCATTTAAAAAATTTTTTTTATTTATTTACTTTCTTTTTTTAATCGATGATATTTAGTAAACATCTTTTTATTCCTATTTACAATGCCTCCCCACAGGACAGAGTTAGACACCAAGGTCGTTTTTTAATGTGGAGAAAAGGAACAAAAATAAAAAATTGTCTCAGACGTGACGGATTTCTCCTCCACTGACAGAACAGATATTACACTTTGATCTTGTCTCCGAAGGCCAAAAACATTTTCTTTTTACTGTAATTAAACATTAAATTTTTGTCTACTTTGATAAGCTTTTGTTCAGTAAAATTGAAACAAAATTATACGGCGCTAGATAATCTGATATAAATTTAAGCATTAGAGAGGAAAAAAAAAAAAGAGTTAATGTTCTATAGTTACTGCTGGTTTAGTCTTTAATAAAATTGTATGACTACTTTTAGTGTCTATTTCTCGCATATTTATTGAAATAAAAAATGCAATGGGATAAATTACTGAAATAAAATGTAAAAAATCTTATTAAAAATAGATTAAAGGTTTAGAAGCTATTTACATCCAAATAATTTTATAGTTATAAAAACAATACTTTAACAAAGCATTACAGCTTTATACCAATTTGATTCAATTAATAAATTAGTTAGTAAATAGTGCCATAATAATATATAGTGAGTAAATAGTGTCATAATAATATAACTTTTAAAACCTTCCATGCCACTTTGGTAAATACAGTCAGTAATCTATATATCTATAAAAGTAAGAGTGTGTGTGTGAGGATACTTCAACCTATATACTCAAAGAATGCGTGATCTACAGACTTGAAATTTAGTATATATGGTAATCAGACACGTGGAAAACGTTTTAATTGGTTTTCATTCGGAAAAAATGACTGGTATGGGGACAAAATTGAAAAATTGGTATGTGGGGGAGGGGGGTGATCAGATTTTTATCTGTTAACTGTTTCACAACTGCACATGCATGAATTGCTCGTATAAAAGCTTCCATAAGTTAAAAATAAGTAGGCTTGAAAACACT
>NC_136483.1:14846877-14851877 GCF_053919585.1 Euprymna scolopes | reverse complement strand
TTAATAACTAACGCCTCAATGATATTGAGGTGATAGTTCGACCTAGCACTGTATAAAACAGAAAACCACCCATCGGAATATTGATCGGCACACCTATTTATACTCAACAAGTGATCGCCAATGGCAGACTCATGAGCCTGGGAGTGCCCGGATGCTCTCAAAACCTGGTGTAGTCGAATATCCCGAGGGATATGTTGGGATATTCTCATTTCTAATCTTTGGGACGTTTTGCCAACGTAGTCAGCTCCACACTGACAGACGAATTTATAAACAACAGAGTTCTTTTGAATGGTTGGCAAAACATCTTTACGAAAAGAAGAGAAAAAGGTTCGAGTTGTGTAAACTACTCGAAGCATAGTAGCTGGAAAACACCGTTGAGTAACAGAAGAAATCCTTTTAACAATATGTAGGCCATCAGGACCCAACCATGGTAATTTTAAATAAATGGGACACCGTGATGGACCAATATGTTTACCGCCATTAAATGTAGTAATTTTACGTTCAATAGTAGATTTTATTATATTAATGGGATATCCATTATTAAGAAAAATATTTATGATTTCACCAAGTTCCGTATCAAGACGGTTTGGTGAACAAATCATAAGTGCACGATGCGTAAGAGCGCTAATGAGGTTTATTTTTCTAGACTGAGGGGCAAAAGAAAACCAATTAAGATAGAGCCCTGTAAATGTAGGTTTTCTATAAACAGAGGTCTCAAACGTAGTACCAACTTTAGAAACACGAACGTCGAGGAATGGGAGAGAGTTACAGTCTTCAACCTCCATAGTAAATTGTAAAGATGGATGCAGGTTGCAAAGAAGACGAAGAAACTGTTCAGCTTCGCTCCGAGAGGGAAAGCATGCAAAAGTATCATCAACGTAACGTGTGTAGAATGCTGGCTTAGTAATTTTGGAAAATAATTCGTTTTCCAAAAATCCAACGAAAATGTTGGCTAACGAAGGACCAAGAGGGCTGCCCATTGATATCCCATCAATTTGACGGTACATAATATTGTTGAAACTAAAGGAGACTGATTTAGTAGCAAGTTCCATTAGTTCAATGAAAATTCGTTCAGGAAGTTGTGGAGATTTTAAGGGGCCACGGTACAGATAGTCAGCACAAATACCAATGGTTTCATCCAAAGGTATATTAGTAAAGAGACTATTAATGTCAAAGGAGGCCAGGAACTCGGTATTTTTAGATAAAGGCAATTTTTGTATCTTGGATACGAATTGAATAGAATCAGGGATACAATGGACCGAATAAAAAGAAAGCACAGGTTTAAGAAGGTCAACTAGCCATTTACCAAGTTCGTGTTGTGCAGAACCCAACATAGATAAAATGGGTCTCAAAGGAATGTTGGGTTTATGGACCTTGGGTAAACCGTACATTCTAGGCCTTTGAGAACCGATGGGTCGGATTCTATCATAAATCTCCTTAGAAATAAATCCGCTTTTATGAAGTTGAAGAAATCTTTTCTGGATTTTTATTCCATACGAAAAGTATCATCATGGCTTAAGTCACCCAAACGGAGAAATTTACTTTTATCGTCCAAGATTTGTAACATTTTGGAGATATAATCCGTTTTGTTAAGTATAACAACGCCCGATCCTTTATCCGGGCGAGAAAGGTAAATGTCGGGATTAGACCTAATTAATTGTGCCGCTTCAAAATGATTTTTTTGCCACACAAAATCACTAGATTTAGTATTTATGGCAGAAAACCTCCGACCTAATTCGCCCAACTGAATTTTAACACTAGTTAATTCATCAGTAGAGATAGGCGAATGGTGTTTTAATTGAGTATACAATAATTCAATTTCACTAAATACTGCGATTTGATCAACAGAAGGGGAGGAATGCAGAATTGTAAGCCAGCAGATAAAACAAATTCTTCTGTATTGGACAAAACATGAGAAGAATAATTAAATATATGTTTATCCAAATTTGTTATAATCCCAAACTTCTTAGTAATTAAATTTTTTAAATATTTATCATAAGAAGAAGTACATTTAATACGGGTAAATTTATCACCGATGGATAAAAACCTAGAAAAACGGAGTTTATCAAAGAAAGATAATTCTTTCCAAACCATGGCCCAAAGAAAAAGGTGTTTACTACGTAACGAATTATATGTATCAGAATTAAACAGGATTTCATCTTGTAGAAAAACACGTTGAACTGCCAATGTATTTCTACATTTAATTTTCGAAATACGATGGCAGATATAGCCGGGAGCAACATGATTAAGGCGGCAAGATTTTAGAAATTCCATCCTACACTTCAAAACGATTAACTTATTTTTAATACGTATAACCTTGTTTAACGTTTTGATAAATTGTGAGTTGTACCGACCTCGAAAATATGTAAGTAAATTTTTGGTACAACAGAATGGAAGGATAAATTTTAGAGGAAACATCATTTAATTTAAATACCAAAAAACAAGAAATGGGCAGATGAAAATAAAATTTTTTTCCTTAAGGCCTTATCGTCTGACCCTCTAAGAGGAGACGTCAGAATGATAGATTAAAAACTAAGAAAAACGAATGAGGGAAGTGGGGAATTTTGGTTGCAGTTGGAAGAACAGTGAGAGAAAAAAAAAAAAAAAAAAAAAAAAAAAATTTTAAAATTCTCACTGTTCAGGTGGTTTTAAATCAATGAATATCTCCAACTGATGTCTAAGAATCTTTTGTCTACACAGGCTAGGTCGAGAGTTGTTAATAACTAACGCCTCAATGATATTGAGGTGATAGTTCGACCTAGCACTGTATAAAACAGAAAACCACCCATCGGAATATTGATCGGCACACCTATTTATACTCAACAAGTGATCGCCAATGGCAGACTCATGAGCCTGGGAGTGCCCGGATGCTCTCAAAACCTGGTGTAGTCGAATATCCCGAGGGATATGTTGGGATATTCTCATTTCTAATCTTTGGGACGTTTTGCCAACGTAGTCAGCTCCACACTGACAGACGAATTTATAAACAACAGAGTTCTTTTGAATGGTTGGCAAAACATCTTTACGAAAAGAAGAGAAAAAGGTTCGAGTTGTGTAAACTACTCGAAGCATAGTAGCTGGAAAACACCGTTGAGTAACAGAAGAAATCCTTTTAACAATATGTAGGCCATCAGGACCCAACCATGGTAATTTTAAATAAATGGGACACCGTGATGGACCAATATGTTTACCGCCATTAAATGTAGTAATTTTACGTTCAATAGTAGATTTTATTATATTAATGGGATATCCATTATTAAGAAAAATATTTATGATTTCACCAAGTTCCATATCAAGACGGTTTGGTGAACAAATCATAAGTGCACGATGCGTAAGAGCGCTAATGAGGTTTATTTTTCTAGACTGAGGGGCAAAAGAAAACCAATTAAGATAGAGCCCTGTAAATGTAGGTTTTCTATAAACAGAGGTCTCAAACGTAGTACCAACTTTAGAAACACGAACGTCGAGGAATGGGAGAGAGTTACAGTCTTCAACCTCCATAGTAAATTGTAAAGATGGATGCAGGTTGCAAAGAAGACGAAGAAACTGTTCAGCTTCGCTCCGAGAGGGAAAGCATGCAAAAGTATCATCAACGTAACGTGTGTAGAATGCTGGCTTAGTAATTTTGGAAAATAATTCGTTTTCCAAAAATCCAACGAAAATGTTGGCTAACGAAGGACCAAGAGGGCTGCCCATTGATATCCCATCAATTTGACGGTACATAATATTGTTGAAACTAAAGGAGACTGATTTAGTAGCAAAGTTCCATTAGTTCAATGAAAATTCGTTCAGGAAGTTGTGGAGATTTTGTACCGTGGCCCCTTAAAATCTCCACAACTTCCTGAACGAATTTTCATTGAACTAATGGAACTTGCTACTAAATCAGTCTCCTTTAGTTTCAACAATATTATGTACCGTCAAATTGATGGGATATCAATGGGCAGCCCTCTTGGTCCTTCGTTAGCCAACATTTTCGTTGGATTTTTGGAAAACGAATTATTTTCCAAAATTACTAAGCCAGCATTCTACACACGTTACGTTGATGATACTTTTGCATGCTTTCCCTCTCGGAGCGAAGCTGAACAGTTTCTTCGTCTTCTTTGCAACCTGCATCCATCTTTACAATTTACTATGGAGGTTGAAGACTGTAACTCTCTCCCATTCCTCGACGTTCGTGTTTCTAAAGTTGGTACTACGTTTGAGACCTCTGTTTATAGAAAACCTACATTTACAGGGCTCTATCTTAATTGGTTTTCTTTTGCCCCTCAGTCTAGAAAAATAAACCTCATTAGCGCTCTTACGCATCGTGCACTTATGATTTGTTCACCAAACCGTCTTGATACGGAACTTGGTGAAATCATAAATATTTTTCTTAATAATGGATATCCCATTAATATAATAAAATCTACTATTGAACGTAAAATTACTACATTTAATGGCGGTAAACATATTGGTCCATCACGGTGTCCCATTTATTTAAAATTACCATGGTTGGGTCCTGATGGCCTACATATTGTTAAAAGGATTTCTTCTGTTACTCAACGGTGTTTTCCAGCTACTATGCTTCGAGTAGTTTACACAACTCGAACCTTTTTCTCTTCTTTTCGTAAAGATGTTTTGCCAACCATTCAAAAGAACTCTGTTGTTTATAAATTCGTCTGTCAGTGTGGAGCTGACTACGTTGGCAAAACGTCCCAAAGATTAGAAATGAGAATATCCCAACATATCCCTCGGGATATTCGACTACACCAGGTTTTGAGAGCATCCGGGCACTCCCAGGCTCATGAGTCTGCCATTGGCGATCACTTGTTGAGTATAAATAGGTGTGCCGATCAATATTCCGATGGGTGGTTTTCTGTTTTATACAGTGCTAGGTCGAACTATCACCTCAATATCATTGAGGCGTTAGTTATTAACAACTCTCGACCTAGCCTGTGTAGACAAAAGATTCTTAGACATCAGTTGGAGATATTCATTGATTTAAAACCACCTGAACAGTG
>NC_136483.1:14823383-14846777 GCF_053919585.1 Euprymna scolopes | reverse complement strand
TTTAAGGTATCCTCATCAAGCTCTCTTCAGCCAATATTCGTCTATCTTATAACCGGAAGTGTGAAGTATATATACCTCGCGAATCTACGTTCAAATCTCGTTTTGTATAATCCCCCCTCTTTTTTTTTTTTTTTTTTTTTTTTTTTTAATCTATCTATCTATCTATCTATATATATATATATATATATATATATATATATATATATATATATATATATATATATATCGGATAATGTAATACCTAATTTTCAACTTTGAATTATTTAAATTTAAGATCTAATTTCGAAAAAATGTTTTTTTATATATGAATCGATTTTAATTTGAACCCCCATTTAATTTTAAAATCTCTTTCCTTATGTATAAAAACTTTAAAATCTGTATTGGTATCGGTTAAAAACTTAAAAATTCGTTTAATTATATCGAATTACATTTAAAATTTCCAAGAATACGTTTAAAGTTTAAAAAAAATATTTTTAATTATATCGAATCACGTTTAAAAATTTCGAAATACGTTTAAAAATTATTTTTAAAAAACCCAAATCTTTCAAGGTTTGGGGAAGTGAGTATTTATCTATCCTAAGTGATTTCCCTAGTTTATTAACATTATTGTATTTTTCTATAGTTTTAAATTCGAAATAGATTATAAATTACATTTATAAAATATAATTAAATTTTTTTTTTTTTTTTTTTTTAATATATTACATTAATTAAAAATCTATAATATAATTGCGATTAAAATCCAAGTTTACCGACTAATTATTTATGTATTTACAATTTTTTTTCCTTATATAGATATAAACAACATCTAAGTGTTGTTCTTTTCATTGATCCAATTTATTAGGAGCCCCTTCCTTCTATGTATGCAACTTTTCAAAGCTTCACTCCTCACATTTAAACATTTTATTTTTGGGTCATGAATGGACCGGAGGATGTAGTATTTCTCTGCGTTACAGAGTGAGCATTGACTTAATTCCGGGACGTATGCTGGTCTATGCTCTATTTTTCTCCATTTTATGGAAAAGGGTGTATTTTTTTCTTTAAGCTCCCACACGCGGGTAGCTAATGCTGTATTCATCCTTGTTTTAGCTCTAAAGGAGCTCATATGCGCATAATATCTTTGTTTAAATTGGCCTTTTGTTATACCTATATATATTTCCGGTATATTTGTGGATTGTTCCGTTACTGTGGTCTCATAGACAAGGGATTCAGCTTTACAATTACCCTCCAATGGACAGCTATTTTTGGTCCTGCAAGAGCAGCCTGCGTTATCTATCTTTTTTGGTTCTTTGGATATTATCGACTTTATTGATGGAGCTGTCGAGTAACTAACTTTCACCGTGTTTCTATTAAAAAGTTTATGTAGTCTATGTGTTCTTGGAAAATGTTTGTCTAGAAGGCTAAGAAAACAATGCCCTACTCTAGTTTTAGTGTTTAATGAAAACGGAGGTAAGAACCAGATTATTTTCCGTTTCCTCTTTCGTTTTATATTTTCTCTATTCTGGGTTTGTTGAAATTTTATGTTTTCTTTGAACCCACTTTGATGCAGTGCATCATTATAATATGGTGCTGCTTTCTCGAACACTTCAGCGTTCGAAGAAAGCCGTGAAATCCTTTGGCTAATGTTCGCTACCAGCACAACTGGATATCGTCGATTTTTACCCTTCAATCACTAAAGAAATCCTAGAAAAATCGTTGATCTTCGCATCAAAATATAGAAAGATAAGTGAGCTCGATAAGGAAACAATCATGCAAGCTCGACAGACCCTTTTATTTTTTGACGATAAAACATGGGTCAAAAAATCAAACCCCGAAGACCCCTTTGACGTCGCGATGGGGGCGTATGACAGTGCGGATATCTGTGATCTGGTTGGACTTTTTCTACTGGAGACCATGAAATATAAATTCCCAGATCACTTTTTTGGATTATATAGAGATGATGGACTTTGCCTATCGCGTGACTACAATGGATGTGCACTAGACAGGCTTAGAAAAGGCCTAACTGAATTTTTTAAGGAATTAGGCTTTAAAATAATAATACAGACAAATTTAGATAGAGTAGATTTTTTAGATGCCACTCTAGATCTCGAGAAGAAAATACACAAACCCTTCCACAAACTAAATGAAAAACTCATGTATATAAATAAGGGTTCATGCCACCCACCCACAGTGTTTAAAAATATGGTAGCGAACATTAGCCAAAGGATTTCACGGCTTTCTTCGAACGCTGAAGTGTTCGAGAAAGCAGCACCATATTATAATGACGCACTGCATCAAAGTGGGTTCAAAGAAAACATAAAATTTCAACAAACCCAGAATAGAGAAAATATAAAACGAAAGAGGAAACGGAAAATAATCTGGTTCTTACCTCCGTTTTCATTAAACACTAAAACTAGAGTAGGGCATTGTTTTCTTAGCCTTCTAGACAAACATTTTCCAAGAACACATAGACTACATAAACTTTTTAATAGAAACACGGTGAAAGTTAGTTACTCGACAGCTCCATCAATAAAGTCGATAATATCCAAAGAACCAAAAAAGATAGATAACGCAGGCTGCTCTTGCAGGACCAAAAATAGCTGTCCATTGGAGGGTAATTGTAAAGCTGAATCCCTTGTCTATGAGGCCACAGTAACGGAACAATCCACAAATATACCGGAAATATATATAGGTATGACAAAAGGCCAATTTAAACAAAGATATTATGCGCATATGAGCTCCTTTAGAGCTAAAACAAGGATGAATACAGCATTAGCTACCCGCGTGTGGGAGCTTAAAGAAAAAAATACACCCTTTTCCATAAAATGGAGAAAAATAGAGCATAGACCAGCATACGTCCCGGAATTAAGTCAATGCTCACTCTGTAATGCAGAGAAATACTACATCCTCCGGTCCATTCATGACCCAAAAATAAAATGTTTAAATGTGAGGAGTGAAGCTTTGAAAAGTTGCATACATAGAAGGAAGGGGCTCCTAATAAATTGGATCAATGAAAAGAACAACACTTAGATGTTGTTTATATCTATATAAGGAAAAGAAATTGTAAATACATAAATAATTAGTCGGTAAACTTGGATTTTAATCGCAATTATATTATAGATTTTTAATTAATGTAATATATTAAAAAAAAAAAAAAAAAAAATTTAATTATATTTTATAAATGTAATTTATAATCTATTTCGAATTTAAAACTATAGAAAAATACAATAATGTTAATAAACTAGGGAAATCACTTAGGATAGATAAATACTCACTTCCCCAAACCTTGAAAGATTTGGGTTTTTTAAAAATAATTTTTAAACGTATTTCGAAATTTTTAAACGTGATTCGATATAATTAAAAATATATTTTTTAAACTTTAAACGTATTCTTGGAAATTTTAAATGTAATTCGATATAATTAAACGAATTTTTAAGTTTTTAACCGATACCAATACAGATTTTAAAGTTTTTATACATAAGGAAAGAGATTTTAAAATTAAATGGGGTTCAAATTAAAATCGATTCATATATAAAAAAAAACTTTTTCGAAATTAGATCTTAAATTTAAATAATTCAAAGTTGAAAATTAGGTATTACATTATCCGATATATATATATATATATATATATAGATTAAAAAAAAAAAAAAAAAAAAAGAGGGGGGATTATACAAAACGAGATTTGAACGTAGATTCGCGAGGTATATATACTTCACACTTCCGGTTATAAGATAGACGAATATTGGCTGAAGAGAGCTTGATGAGGATACCTTAAACGGGCCTTATTATCGGGCTTGAAACCGACGGTACCAATGACCTGTCTCAACTAACAACTTTCTGTACACAAAATATAAGTACGCTCTTAAAATTTGGATTTTCCTTTTAATTGAGCACTCTGCTGGAATTCTTTTTCCAAAAAAAACTAATCATATATATATATATATATATATATATATATATATATATATATATATATATAAATATATATATATAAATATATATATATATATATATATCTAAATATACAAATATATATATATAAATATATATATATATATATATAAATATATATATATATATAAATATATATATATATAAATATATATATATATAAATATATATATATATAAATATATATATATATAAATATATATATATATAAATATATATATATATAAATATATATATATATATAAATATATATATATATATAAATATATATATATATATAAATATATATATATATATAAATATATATATATATAAATATATATATATATAAATATATATATATAAATATATATATATAAATATATATATATATATAAATATATATATATATAAATATATATATATATATATATATATATATAAATATATATATATATATATATATAAATATATATATATATATATATATATAAATATATATATATAATATATATATATATATATATAAATATATATATATATATATATAAATATATATATATATATATATATAAATATATATATATATATATATATATATATATATATATAAATATATATATATATATATATATAAATATATATATATATATAAATATATATATATATAAATATATATATATATATAAATATATATATATATAAATATATATATATATATAAATATATATATATATAAATATATATATATATATAAATATATATATATATATAAATATATATATATAAATATATATATATATATATATAAATATATATATATATATAAATATATATATATATATAAATATATATATATATATAAATATATATATATATATAAATATATATATATATATAAATATATATATATATATAAATATATATATATATATAAATATATATATATATATAAATATATATATATATAAATATATATATATATATATATATATAAATATATATATATATATATAAATATATATATATATATAAATATATATATATATATATAAATATATATATATATAAATATATATATATATATATATATAAATATATATATAAATATATATATAAATATATATATAAATATATATATAAATATATATATATATAAATATATATATATATATATAAATATATATATAAATATATATATATATAAATATATATATATATATAAATATATATATATATATATAAATATATATATATATATATATATATATATATAAATATATATATATATAAATATATATATATAAATATATTTCATATTGTCGACATTGTAATAATTTTGCCGGATATGCCCAAGATCGCCACAATCCAAAAGAAAGTGTTTTATGGTAAAAGATTCTTGGCATGTTAAACATTCTGGATGGTCTTCTTTTTGTAGCAGGAAGAAGTAGGTTAAGTGCATGTGTCCTATGCAAGATAAAACCACTTTCTCTCATGATTTTCTGAAATCATTCTTCTATTATGGTTTTGATTTTGAAAAGTTTGTTATTTTGACAGTTATTCCATTGTTCTTGCCATTTCTTCACAATGAGATTATTAATTAGTTGCTTGTAGTCAGAGTGTGGAATTTTTATATTGCTTAGTGCATTTTTGGCAGCTATGTCGATTTTTTCATTGGCCTGAACTCCATGACTGCAGATCCAGCAGAATTTGATATTTTTGTTTTGTAAAAGAGTATGTATTTTTTGTAATAGGTTGATGAATAGCAGGTTATTTAAATTTTGGTTCTTTAAGGATCCGAGTACTGATAGGGAGTCTGAAAAAATTATAAATTTGTTGTGGGTGAGGTCAGTAATGAGGTCTAGAGCCAGGTCTATTGATGTGGCTTTGGCACTAAAAATTGAAGCATAGTCTGGTAGTCGCTTCTGTGAAGTAATGTTATTGGATACTACTTCGCATCCAGTTCTGTTGCTGTCATAAGAACCATCTGTGTAGATATGCTGATGATTTGGGTATTTTTCCTGAATGTTAAGGAGTTTTTCTTGATAGGTTAATGGAGGAGTTTGATTTTTTTGAAGTTTGTTAAGTTCAAGGATAATTTCAGGCTGTTTTAGTAACCAGGGTGGAAGGTTTAGTTAGTTGACATCATGGATGTTGGTGATTGTGATACCTGTATCTTCCACTAGTGGTTTCAAATGGAGACCAAAAGGTTTTATAGCTTACTTTTTGGTCAAATAGGTTTTGGTATTTGGGATTGAAGATGCAGTTATGAACTGGATTTGTTAGTTGTGATTTTTTCATATCAGAGAGAGTAATCTAGTGGGTTTGCAATACATTCGTAGGCAAGATTGTCTGGGCAAGAGGGAATTTTGGTCAAGTATTGTTAGTTTGTTGCGTCAAATAATGGGAGTTCGTTGGCTTCTGCATAGAGACTATCAATGGGAAGAGGCTCGGATGGCTTCCAGTACAAGCGTGAGGGCCTGATGTTAAATGGTGTCTAATATTTTTATGTATGATTTTCTGGTGGCACTGTACATGAAGCTGTCATAATCTAGTTTTGATTGCACTAATGATCTATATAATTTCAATAGGGTTTGTTTGTCCACTTCCTAATCTGTGTGTGCAATGACTTGCATTAGCTAGAGTTTTGTTACATTTATTTTTTAGGTGTTTGATGTGAGGGATGAATGTAAATCTTTTGTCCAACATTAGTACTAAGAATTTATGTTCATCTGCATGTATCATCTAGTTTTAAAAGATGTATCATCTAGTTTTAAAAGATGATCTGGGTGCAGTTTTTTAAGCTGACAATAGTGCATGCATTTTGTTTTGTTAGTGGAAAATTTGAATCCATTCTCAGTTGTCCATTTTTTATTTTGTCAATGCATTGTTGAAGTTGACACTCAATTATGTGGATATGCCTTGAGCTGTACACAATTAGAAAATCATCGACACATAGTGAACAATCCACACCTTGGTTTATGCATCCAATGATATTGTTAATTTTTAAGTTAAATAATGTTACAGACAAAATACTTCCCTGTTAAACTCCTGTTTCCTGTTCCTTGATGTCCGAGAGGCATGTTCCTACATGAACATTAAATATTCTATCGTTGATGAAGATGGGTAGTCTTCCTTTCAGTCCAGCTTCTTTGAGATCTTTCATGATACCATACCTCTATGTGGTATCATAAGCCTTTTCAAGATCAAAGAAAATAGCAGTCATGTTTTTTTTGTTTTTTTTGTACAAATGAATTTCTGATGAAAGTTTCAAATCATATTAAACGATCTATAGTGTGACAATGTTTTTGGAAGCCGCATTGAAAGTTGGTTATTATTTTATTAATTTAAAGAAACCAAATTAATCTAGTGTTTATCATTCTCTCCATTGTCTTACACACACAGCTTGTTAATGCTATGGGGTGATAATTGGAAGAATCAGATGCAGCCTTTCCTGGTTTGGGTATGAGAATGATTGGGTACTCATGTACTTATTGATCCGTGCTGAAATAATAACATTTAAAAAGCCATTCTAAACATGGGGAGAGGAGGGTGTTTTGTACCTATTCTGTACTTTAACCTTACAATTGAATAAAAAAAATATATCAAAACTTTAATTAAACTTGGAAATACGATTTTAAAAAAATAGCACGGATCAGTAAGTGCATTAGCACCAATGATTGTGGCTTGTTTCCATATAGCTGGAAGATTGCCAATGATCCAGATGTCATTAAGAATGGAAAGTAAATACTTTAATGGTTGATCTGATAGTTGTTTTAGGAATGCATATGTTATCTCATCTGGTCCCTCAGCTGTGTTATTGGCTTCTTTTAATGAATCCTTTAGTTCATGAAAAAGTTTGTTGTATTCTTCCTCATTATTCTTTTAAAATTTAGTTTGTTATTTTCTGATTTCTGTTTAATCGTCTGGAATTTTTTTTTTTTCAATGTTTGGATGATGAATTATTTGCAATAGTATCTGCAAGCATGTTGGTCATGTCCTATTTTTGGGTTATTTTGTTATACAGAGGTGGTTAAGAGGGGAACTGGTGTTTTTTCCTGATATTTTTCCATATTCATATTCCATATTGTTTTGTCTTTAGTGTTATTATTGATTTTGGACACAAAGTTCTTCTGTGATTCCCATTTGGCTTCTTTTTTTTTTCATATTTAAAGTTGTTTAAATTCTGAGTGGTTGGTTGGTTGTTGAATTTTCTTAATGCACCACGTCATAGGCTGATAGTTTTTTGCAATCATCATTAAACCAGAGCTGATTATACTTGGTTGATGATTTTGTTTTAAGTATGCATTTCTCAGCTATTGAGATGATGGTCTCTGTAAAGTGAGTGATCAAGCCTTTCTCATGATTTCCAGGTAGGAGTTTGTGTTTGCATGATAATTTGAATTTATTCCAGTTAGATTTTTTAAGGTTTCAGCAAGAAATTTTTGAGGTTATTTCAGGACCAAAGTGTTCTAATGTTATTGGGAAGTTGTCACTTCCACAGGTGTCTACATGCACTGTCGAGCTGTAATCCATAAAGATACTAGGATCACTTATAGAGAGGTCATTGCTGAGTACGAGTTTGTAGCAGAGTGAATAAAGGTTGGCTGTTATTATATATGCATAGATTGTTAATAATATTTTCTATAATGATTCTTTTTCTGTCTGGGTCTGAGCATCCCAACTAGCATTATGTCTGTTAAAGTCGCCCAATAATAAGGAACAAGGGAGTTGGTTGATAAATTTTTCTATTTCTGTTTCATCTATAGGGCTGTTTGGAGGTAGATAGATGGCGCAGATTGTGACCGTTCTATATAGGGTGGTTGTGACGGCAATTAGTTTGTAGATTTATTTGGCTTTGTGCTATGTTTTTGGTTAATGAGAATGGATGTTCCTCCAGAAGCTCTATTTGGGTTATTTGTTGTGTAATTTTATTCAGGGAAGCTATGAAGATTGATATTTTCAGATGCTTTTAAAAAGGTCTCTTGTAGACATATTGTAGGGCAGAGATTGGACATTAATAAAAGTAATTCATTACGGTTGACTTTTATACCTCTACAATTCCAATGGATTATTTTGTTGGCTACTGTTTAATTTTATGTATTTGATTTCCTTTTGTCTTATTGAGATTAGGGGTGGTTGTTTTCTATTTGTTTACAGGGGGTTGGAGGTTCTGTCGTCTATTTCCATTGTTTCCAAGATTTTAAATTTATTCTGGTCTGTAGTTCTTGTTTTTGATGTGGAGCAGGAGCTGTCTTTTTTGGATCTTTCATTTATTTTCTGTTTGGTTGGTGAGAGATTTAATTTTTTCCCTTTCTGGGGTGTACTAGGTGTGTGTTCATTTGGTTTTGGGATGTTGTTAGTTTCTGTGAGCTTTATTTGAAAGTTGTATTGGGTTTTTGAGGTCTGGTAGGATTTTACTTTTGGCTGTTTGGGAGTTATTTTCAAGTACAGCTTGAGTTGACAGTAGTTGCTGTAAGGTGGCCCTCAATACCTCAATTAGTTTTTGAAGTGTCTTTATTCCCTTTATTTCTGTGTTTTCTGTTGTTTTTGGTTGCACTCACATACAATCTAACTAATTCTGTCATGGACGCTGATTCAATGATCTTTATGGCTTCAGTAAAGCTTATGTTTTTTGTATATTTTAATTCATTTATTCTTTTTTCTTTGATCCAGTTTTGGCAGAGAGGTAAGTATGCTGAATGGTTTTCACCACAGTTTGGGCATTTTATGTTTCCTTGGCATTCTGTTTCCTGGTGTTCATTATTGCTACATTTTGGGCATACTGTTTTCTTGGTGCAGTATGCTTTACAGTGGCCAAATTTTTGGCAGTTTAGACAGCGAAGTGGCCAAGGGATATATGTTTCTACTTTAATGTTAATTTATCCAATTTTGATTTCAGTTGGTGGGGTGGGAGGATTGAAGGTTAATATGTATGTGTTTATTGTTTGTTTATTTTTATTGCAATTCTTTTGATGTCTATAACTTTTTTTTTTTAGGTTTGTTTTTATTTCTTCTAGAGAGCAGTTGTTTAATTCTGGACATTTGATGACTTCTTTTGAGGTGTTAAGGGTTTTGTGAGGGTAGGTTTTGATGTTTATATTTTGGTACTTTGTCCATGTTAAAAGTTTTTCAGCACTATTTTTAGAAGATACTTGCACTAGTAAGGTTCCATTTTTTTAGTTTTTTTTATTTGCTTTGTGTTTAGAATTTTGCGATTTTTTTGATTAGGAAAAGAGACATTTTGGTTATTTGTGTATTGTCTTGCAATTCCATGGCAGATGCTCGTCTGAACTCCAATCTCTGGTCCCCCCTCGCCAATCTTTCACGAAAAACACCCGTCTAGCTGAATCCACTGTGAAAAATTTCCCCCAATCTGTGCCTAAATCAAAACGCAGATTCCATGAACAAAGCTTCTTTCTTAGAACTGCACGCCTGTGGAACTCTGTTCCGTCTGCCTGCTTCCCTCCGGACTACAACTTGGATGTCTTCAAGTCCAATGTTAACAAATTCCTAATGAACCGCCCCCTTAAGTAAACATTTCAGCAAATCTCCTCACTAACGTAATGTACTTGCAATAACCCTTATCCCTGAGTGGCTTCCGGGCCTTGATAAGTGGTGATCACTGTGTAAAAAAAAAAAAAAAAAAAAAGAATTCAGGAAAGATTGTATTTTCATTTTTATCATTTTCTGTCTTTGAATCTGGATGGGGTATTTTGATCTTTTTTGAAAGCCATATGAAGTATTATTTTCTTTCATTATCCTTGTTCCCCACCCTCCTTGGAGCCCTATATTGGGAGATTGTGGGGGAGAAAACCCATTCACCCAAACATCTCAGGAATATAAGGATGATATACTCAAACAGTGAGTGTAGCTGCTTGTGACGATTTCCATATTTCCTTGACCCCAGCAAAATATAATAAAGGGGTTGTTGTCGGTAGCATCTAGTTTCACTATCTGATTGGCCCTTGCTATCGCTTTCTAATATCAGTACGTGTTTTTTGTTTTCTTTTTGCATATATGTTTGTGCGTGATGTATTTGTATGTCTCTTTTTCTGAGGGTTTACTGTTATTAGGGCTTGTCATGACTAGAGCATTACGAGTCACCACCTATTGCCAACAGGTGGCTCCATTGAAGGACTTTTACCCTCTACAGGGCGGCGGGGGGGCAGTCGGTGTATTCTGAAGCCTCACCGACTTCTTAAGCCTTTTACAAAATGACTGCAATACTTGAAAGACTTAAAACAAAAAAAAAAATTGACATATTTAGTGTAAAGTTTTTATGTTTTAAGTTTTTCAAGTGTTGGATCCAGTCATTTTGCAGGTTTTTATTCTTCAAGCTCTTTGTATTTTCAATCGCTAGTTTGTAGTGACTATTTTAACTGAGATTTTTATCATATAAGTTCTAAGATAAGAATCAATGACAGCACAGGTACACTAGTGTGTGCTCGGGGAAAGGGTGTAATATATATAACATTGATATTTAGCTATTTTTCTGAGTTACAAAAATTGAATCGATTTTGTATATCGATAAATTCTTTAATATCTCATTAATTGTAAAATGGCATGAAACTCAGCTACCACTTTGTTGAATTAGGAAAATTAAGTTACTGATATAAAACAGGAATTCTTACAAATCGTTTATCTTTATTTTGATGTATAAATATCAAAAAATCTTTCATTTTATTTAATTAAAAGGCATTAAAAAAATCAGTACACACCTGTTTCTTGTATAGTTCCATGCAGACAAAAAGAAAAAAAAAAAAAAGAAGATGGCTGCCTTTTCGGTTTTATGCTAATCCAACTGATCGTTTTATGCAAATGAGCTGCTGCTGATTGTAGTATGAAAGCCTGACTTTTATAGAGACTCTGCGATTCAGGATTTGCGGACAGAAGACGTGTGTCTTGTGAATAGAGAGTTGTGTTTTTGCAGTTGGAAGGAATTAGACAGGAGAGTGGTGGGAATGTTTTTTGTTAAATTTTTTTTTTATTTTAGACATCGAAGCCAGGAAGAATTTACAAGCTATTTCAGCAAAAATGAGTGACCAAATAAAGCAAGCAGCGAAATCCACTTGGGGATAAGGGTTATTGCATGTACAGTAATCAATGGGATAGTATCGTAGTAATCGTTAGTATTGGAGATTTGATAAAGTGTCTTACTTAAGTGGGCAGTTTATCAGGAATTTGTTTAAGTTGCGAAGCTTCAAAAGATTGAAGACATAGCAACGTTAATTCTAATGTATTTGGAAGGGAATATGCTCGCGGTCTACCTGGAAATGGGAGAAAAGGACTAGACAATTACTGAGAATATCGAGAGTAAATTAAAGACTGCGTTTTCAGAGAGTGCTTTTGAGATGTACAATAAGCTCAAAAAAGTTACCTGGACTAGAAAATCAGTGGATGTAGATGTGTATGTGGCGGAAATAAGGCGTTTAGCAGGATTATGTAGGGCGCAGCCTTGAGAAAACCATTAAGCTGGCATTTGTGAGTGGTTTTCCTGACCGCATCTCCATGGAGCTGCAGCAAATAAATGATATTGAAACCATGGAGGTGGAGAAGATTTTGCGGCATGCCAGGGTGCTGGCAAAACATCCTAGTGAACTGGGGGCAGATGCTGTCTCTATGGTAAACAATCCCAGCAGAGAGGAACAGTTGATGAGAGGATAAAGGTGCAAATTTATTGGTAAATGTTTCAGATGTCAAGGGCCCCACCTGCTAAGAGACTGTAAAGAACCGCAACAAGGTATTATCTGTTTTCGGTGCGGTCAGGTTGGCCACATTAGCAGAGTGTTCTGTGCTTTGGGGAAATGAGGAAAGGGGTGCTATTATGCCAGTAGTCACCCTCTTTGATACTGTGATGGCATGTGAGGGCTTGTTGCCCCAAATAGTGATCACTCTCAACTGGGAGGAGGGCTAGAGCCCTTGTCAATACCGGCTACACAACTATGCTTGTCACTACAAGTGTTGCTGACTCATTGGAATGGAGCAAGCAATATTTGAGCAGTAGATGGGAGGGAGGTGAGGTGCTGTAGATGCTGAGCTCGTGGAGAGGAACATACCCCTGTGATTCAGAGTGACTGCACTGAACAGATTTATTGCAAGAATCGACATGGTACTGGGTCTAGATGTGATAGACCAACTAGGAGGAGTTATGATAACTAAAGGCGGGGTGATGTTTGGCAATCGGTGTATATTGAGAATGGCAAGAAGTTCAACCAATAGCAATACCGTCCAATCAACAAAACCCAGACCATGTCAGGATGAGGATTTTCGAGCCCATTTTGATGGCAACAAGTAAACTGTAGAGTGGCAATGGTCTGCAGACCCACCTATGTTAACAAACCAGGTTAACTGCTACAAAAGCACATTGAAAGAGATAGAATCGCAGTTTGAAAAGAAAGTGGAGAGGTGGACCGACGAAAAAATTCTGATACCATTGTGTTCATTACAACTCTACTTTCAACCGAGTCCTTGTTTGTTTCGTTCACCACACTCTTTTCTTCTACCTCTTCTTTTACACACGTCCGTTCGTTTTCGTGACTCAAACTCGTCTCTCTTCCCGGTTTTCTCTTCTCATTATTTATGGAATCAGGGTACGAGATTCTCCGAGATTCTACGAGACTTTTTTCCACATAAACGCATGCGGGTGCCATCTTGATTCTTAGTAGCCACTTTCTCCACACTCCCCCCTGATCTCATGATCACAGAGACGACAGGGGGGTGGTGATCACCGCCGTCGGGTGCTTCTATGAAGGGGGACAGTGCTGCTCTCGTCTTCGCGTGCGCTCTCATCCACCGCCTGATGGTCGGGGAAGGCTTCATCTCCGTGGAGGTTACTAATATCAGAGTCACTGCTTGATAGGGATGGTGCAAACCAAAGCGATGGCCCACTCGTCTCAGAGTCAGAATCACTCTCATCGTTCACTGGAGGTGGTACATGTGTCGCCGGCCGTAGGTCCCTAACGTGACGGGGTACGCCATCAACCTGGACACACTGCTGACTCACCACATCGGTCACTGTGCCTCGTTTATACTTGTCAGTACATCGGTTTCCTGGCGGCTTCACCCAGACAGCATCCCCTTTGGCATATCGATTCCGTTCTATCTCAGTGGCCACAGTTGTATCGGGGTGGATTCCTTTTTCTCGGACACGGTACTGATAGATTGCGTTTGCAGGCGCCGTTCCTGGAGAGACGCCATCCTTTGGCATGAGATTATACCAGTACACAGATTCTGCGATGGTGCACTGCTTCCTGGCTGCAATTGTTTTGATGCTGCGATGGCTTCTCTCAGCTATACCATTGCCAGAAGGCACATAAACGCATCTAAGCCGCAGCCGCACACCCCATTCTTGTAAGAACTGCCTCATCTGATGGCTGCAAAAGGCTGGGTCATTGTCCGTCAGCACTTCATCGGGCACACCTCTTTCACAGAACACGGATGACAGCTGGTGAATAATGTTGCAAGAGTCCTGGCGCCCGAGGAGTCTCCAGACTGCGAAACGTGTAGGCCCACAATCGATGAGGGTAAGGAAGTGGTTGCCACCATAGTGTGTGATGTCCATGCCCACTCTCTGCCACTTACCACTCACTCCTAACTCCCCTTTCTTCCATCGTGCTGGAGCTGGGTCGATGGATTGGCAGGCCTCGCAACTTTCCACCACTCTTCGGATATCTTTTTTTCCTACTCCTGGATCAATCATCTTGACAAAGTACAGTGTCCGCTTGATGCCAGGATGTCCACACTGTCGATGAATGTCCATGATGCGCGCTGCATCCACATAACACACAACTGCTGCACATGTGTTTTGCAGATTATCAGCATCTCTCCGAGCACCAGCCAGAAGCCATTGTTGAGGGACTCTTGTCAAAGCATCTGCTCTGTTGAGCGCAGACCTGATCAACATTACGTCCACGGTCAGGTCGTACTCTGTGATGGTGTCGACCAAGGTGGCAAGCCATCTTCGAATTAACATCTCACTCGATGCTCGTGTCGTCAGCCGTGCTCTTCCACTTAATGCATCGGTTATCCACCGATGAGTGCATGTCGAGTCAGTCATGATATGTAGAACCTTGGCGTGCCATTGAAGCGCCAAGTTAACGCCCTTCAATGTGGCATCAAGTTCGGCCAGGTTTATGTGTCTCGAATCATTCTCTGGCTGAAGCCAACAGGCATCTTCAATAATGGAATCATTAACTGCAAGGGCAACTCCAAGGGCCAGTGAACTAGCATCCACCCAGACCGTGAACTCATTCCCGCTGACGCACCACTTTCCCTGAACGGGGTCATCACTGGTCACTCTGGACACAGTCTCTGTCAACATGCTCCTTAGGGTGACATCGTGTACTGCATCGTCCCATCCCGATGACACGGCTGTTGCACGTCTCTTTATGGCTGCCACGGCCACCTTGAGCCAACCGCACACAGGGAAATGGCCTACCATCTTTCCACAAAGCGAAAACACTGTTCGTCGAGTGATGTTTGATGGGACCTTGGGAACGTGACTTCCTCTTCTCCAGCAAAGTCCCTCCTTGCTATTGCGCACGTGCAGGCCGAGAACTTTTGCTCCATCGCACAGACGCTCTGGTTCCTTACATGTCAGTCCAAAGCTTTCAAAGTGCATTCTAACCGATTGCGCTGACATGAGGTTCTCATTGACGAATATATCATCGATGTATGAGGATGTTGCCTGTTGCACTGCCTCATCTTGCTGCCGGATAGCATGCATGATTGCTGTCATAATGCCTGGGGCCACATTTAGACCGAACCCTAGCCTGGTTAGACAATATCGGGTTCCTCTAATTTCCACAGTCTGAAATGGCCACAATTTCTTTTCAATGCGTATTTGCAGATAGGCCCTGCGTAGGTCCAGAGTTGCCACGTTCGATCCCTGCTGTCGCCACTCCCTTAATTTGAGTGCACACACATCAGCCCTTGCTGTATCCATATACAGCAAGGGCTCATTGAGCTCATGGTAGTCTAGGACGGGGCGGACCTTTTGTTTGGTCTCTTGTACGACGGCCATCAAGGGAATCAGCCCTCGCGGGGGGCCAAGCTCATCCTCTGGGTATGGAAGAAGCCAGCCATTGTCGATCCACGTTTGCAGTTCTTCTTCATACTGTTCCCTTAGTCACATGGGTGGGGGATATTCCGATAACCGGTTTCGCAAGGATATTGGTGGCTGATCTTTTGACCACTTCCAAGACGCCGTCCATACATTGGTGTTTCTATCATACTCTGCATGAAAGTCAGGCTCGTCGAGAGTTATGGCAGCACAAACATGTTCCTCACATCTGGAGAACTGTACCTTGCCGGTTCTGTCCACAGTAATTCCACCCAGTTGTGTAATCAAGTCCATACCCAGGAGTAGGTCATACCCGAGAAGCTTTCCCTCCATCACCAGGGCTCGCACGGCTACTGCAGGCCCATCGTTGATGCTTGCACGGATAATGCTCACCCCACAAGAGGCTAGTGAACCTCCGCCTACAGTTAGTACCGGAATTCTTTCTGCTTTCCAAGTGGCACAGCATATCTTGCTTACGAGAGTCTGGGTGCACCCAGTGTCCACAAGCACGAGGCGCTCGCTTCCATTAATGTGTATGCTTACAGTGGGTAGCGCCCTGCTCAATGACGATCTGGGGAGAAGACTGGCGCTGTAACTTCTTCCCCTTGCCCGTTTCCCGGACAGGTGCGGGCCAGGTGTCCGCGTTTTTTGCACTTGTAGCACTGCGGCCCGTCAAGTTTCCGAGTTGGTTGACGTGACAAAAGACAATCACGGGCCAAATGGTTGGGTCCTCCACACTTATAACAGGTTGTAGCTGCGCCCAGGTCCTGCAATCCAACCTGTGATGGTTGTACAGCTGCCACTTGGTCTAAAGTGTTAGGGCTTTTCTTTAGTATTGCTCGTGCCCGCGCCAATACTTCTGATATGTCCATCTCGTCCACTTGGGATGAGGCACGGAGCAGATCTTCCACACTCTTAGGTAATCCTGCAACAAAGGTGCACACCAAGCCTTTGTCTGACATCCCTCCAAAGAAGACCGATAGCTTTTTTAGCTCAGCCAGATACACATCCACCGTTTCCTCGGGATGTAATTTTCGGGCCATGAATTCCTTCCATGCAGTAATTGGATCTAATGCAAATGCTGTAAAAAGGGCGCGCTTGATGCAGGCAAAATCTGTTTTTTCCTCATCAGCCAACTGCTGGTATACTGCATATGCTCCCCCAGTGAGGCGCATTGGGACCACGCATTCTATACGCTTCACCCCACTGAGCTGACATATTAATTCTGCTTTTTCCACCCATTCCTGCACTGAGTGATCAGTGCTACCGCCATCAAACAGGGGAATTAGCTTGGGGTCAAATCCTGACGTCATGCCGAAATAGCTTGTGTTCGTTACAACTCTACTTTCAACCGAGTCCTTGTTTGTTTCGTTCACCACACTCTTTTCTTCTACCTCTTCTTTTACACACGTCCGTTCGTTTTCGTGACTCAAACTCGTCTCTCTTCCCGCTTTTCTCTTCCCGTTATTTATGGAATCAGGGTACGAGATTCTCCGAGATTCCCCGAGATTCTACGAGACTTTTTTCCACATAAATGCATGCGGGCGCCATCTTGATTCTTAGTAGCCACTTTCTCCACAACCATGGTCGGAGAAGATTGAAGGAATTCTGCTACTCATAGCTGTGGTTCACCCTACCAAAAAAAAAAAAAGTCAGGCCAGTATTGGATTTCCGAAAATCAAATGTGTGGCTAGTCACGCAAAAGATGGAATTGATGTGTGTGAAGAAGTTATGAAAGAGTGAAGAAGAATGAGACAATCAACTAAAATCGTGGACCTAAAGTCAACCTACCTACAAATTCATGTGGACGAAAAACTCTGGCGGTATCAATAGATCGAGTATAAAGGTCGAATTTATTGTTTGACCAGACTAGGATTTGGATTGAATTCTACAAAGATCATGACAGCAATTCTTAAGACTGTGCTAGCCAAAGTATGATGCTGTCAAGAGAGCCACCTGCTCCTACATTGATATGCTGGTAGACGAAATCATGGTATCTGTGGAAAGGGTGAGGAATCATATAAAAATGTATGGACTGATGGCTAAACCGCCCAAATTATTGGAAAACGGAATGGTTTTGGGATTGAGATTACAGCAGAATAAGGCAGGAAAGTTAATATTTGGACAAGGAAACAAGATCCCTGTAGTTAGGGAAGGCCTGACCAAGAGAGAGCTTTTCTCAATATCTGGAAAGTTGGTTGGCCAATACCCCATAGCCAGATGGTTGCGAACAATATGCAGCTTTATTAAGAGGCAAATGGGTACAAACTGATGGAGTATACGATTGACTAAGGAGTTCTGCTCATAATACAAGAAGTCATTGCAGAAGTGAAAAACGTGCACCCGGTAAAGGGAGAATGGCATGTAAACAGGAGCAGTGAAGGGGTGATATGGAGTGATGCTAGCAACCTGGCATTAAGGGTATCATTAGAAATAGGAGGTGCAACTGCTGAAGACACTGCTTGGTTATGCAAAAAAGATGATAGTGCCCATATCAGTGTTGCAGAGCTTTATGCTATTATGAAGGGCATCAATCTGGCTTAAAACAGGGGTTAAAGGTGATGGATGTTAGAACAGACTCTGCAACAGTAGCATCATCGATTAGATCAGAGGTGTCTGGAGATAAGTGGCTCAAGACAAAGCGGGGCAGCAGAGATGTTTATAAAGCGTCGACTTTGAGTACTTGGAAACCTAATCTGAGAATTTGGACTGAAGGTAACTGTTACCTTGGTTCCAACAGAAGAATAAAGCAGATGAATTGACCACAGTGAAGAAGGCTTGGCTAAGGGAAAAGAAGGCTGTGGCTCCAGTGTGCTGTATGGTAGAACAGCTAAATGACCTGCATAAGCTGCATCACTTTCGAAAAGAATGAACTTTATACTTAGCGAAAAAGTGAATCCGCACATCATGATGGAAGATGTCCGGTCATGGTGGAGCAATGTAGGGAATGTCAATCCATTGACCCTGCACCAGCTAAACACAAAAAAGGGGAATTATATGTGGCAGAAAACTGGAGGCGACTGGCCATTAGCATCACTCATTATTGACACGGACCATATCTAACTAGAATTGACTGTGGGCTGAGAAGTTTTTAGAGGGCTATATGCAAAGCGGAACGTTAGACAATATTTTTGAGCTGAGTCCCTGCCGAGTGACAATGGGATTATAGAGAGGCACCACCATACTATAAAAAGCTGTGGCAACAAGAAGTCAAATTTCTCCCCAAGTGGTGGTATTTTGGTATAATATGGCACCAAAGTCTGGCCAAGGCGAAATGTCAGTGCCACATTGATCCATTTTCGCAAACGAATGGAGACACGCATTGGCTGTAAACAGAAAAAGTGGAACAGGCAAAAGTAGAAATCGTAGTTGGTGAAGCCACTCAATCCTCATTGTACAACACGATGGGGAAGAGGTACTATAACTGAGATACTCTCCAAGAACACGGTAGCAATAGATGGAATGTCACATTACATCTTGGACGCATGGAGCTTATTTGCCGGTAGATGAGGAGGAGGAGGTTGAAGTCCTGCAAGAAGAACCAGTGTGACGGTTGCACCACGAATGAAAACGTCTGGTATGGATGATGGACTACGAGACTGATTATTGATCTTAAAGATCAAGGGAGCATGTAATTAAGAGGCATTAAAAAATCAGTACACACCTATTTCTTGTGTGGTCCCATGCAGCCAAAAAGAAAAAAAATGGCTGCCTTTCTGGTTTTATGCTAATCCAACTTGGTCGCTTTATGCAAATGAGCTTCTGCTGATTGTAGTATAACAGCCTGGTGACAGGAGTGTTTTTGCAGTTGGAAAAAATTAAACAGCAGAGTGGTGGGAAATTAAATTTTTTTAAATTTTAGACATTGAAGCCAGGAGGAATTTACAAATTATTAATTATAAACCAATCATCAATAAAAATTAAAATTGAACAGAAAACAAAACAATTCGTAACTCACACAAGAAACTTTGTATATTTCATTTTTTATACAGAAAAAAAAATCCATATCTGGTAATTAAAAAATATGAAGAGTTTAAAGAATGATTTAACTAAATTAATATATTGGCAAACCACTTTCTTTATTGAATTGTAGTGTAAAATTAAAACAATTCACCGGAGTTTGAATTAACATTATAATGGTTCTAAAAAAAAATAATAAATAAATTGCACAAAAAAGGGGGTAATTAAAAATAAATGATTTTAATTAACAATGTTATATCAGTGAAACAAATGCATTCCCCGGAAACAGTGCGTATTCTCTTTTTTTTTTTTTTTTTTTTTTGATTAGTTTCAATTACTTATTAAGCAATTTCCTTTTTATAAAAAAGATCACAAATTTAGACTGAATAAACTTATGCTATAAATTGATAGTAACAAGGTATGGTGCAAGGGAGATAACTCGTAGATACTGTTCGTTTAAATGAATTTGCTTACGAGAAGTACAGCGACGTCGACAAGACAAAAACGAGAACTACTTAAAAGTAAATCAGGTCAAGAGAATAACCCATTTTTTCAAGCGGGCGCAGATGCTGTCGTCAGATTATGTAAAAGGGCAGCAGATGGAGTGAAACAAGGAGATTCACACCACGAAAGACAAAGGAAGCCCTTCTTTAGAATCTACAATTGTAAAGGCAATGAATTTAGAAAAAAAAACAAACTTGGTTACTAACATGCCCAGTTAATAATTTCAACTTATGATCATGTATATTTCTTAATACACAATTGCACATGGGTGCAGTAGTACTAGATGTAGTACTGCTCGTTAGTGGTGGAGTTATAATGGTGGCAACAATAACATGCCGTTGACCTATAACATGCATAAATAGTTGACTTGCTGTTGCGAATTCTTTTTCAAAAAACCTCCACTTTCTTGGATATGTCACCTGCGTTTACTTCTCCCTATCTCATAGTGACATGATCAAAAATTAGAAGCTTTATTTTAGGAATTGTTATCATTGCTGCGCTAAAAAAATGTTAAAAAAATATTCATCAATATCTATAAAATATTATGGGCACTTCAATATATATAATTAAGAAATCAAAAATTAAAAACTAGGTAACATCTCGCTAAAAACAATTAGCACTATAAATTCTAGTTTTTTGTTTGTTCTTTTTTTTTTAAATTAGAATTCTGCTGCAACAGATTTAAGATAACGAAAAAGATCACAAATTACAAATTTTTTTTTTAATCACTGTAAATAAGTCATAGTAATAAGTACCTGCACATGTATACACACACACACACACACACACACACGCATATGCATATGCATACAACAGCCAGAAGAAACGTTGCGGTAGTCAACTAAAAACTAAGTTCAGGACACTGATTCTGGATCCCCACCTTTCGGCCCGTCGTCAAATCCGCAAAAGCAGTCTTGAATCGTTGTGTTAAAGACTTTGTGAACTTGTTGGAAAGAGCTAGCCTAACCAACTTCAGGTGAATGCCACAACCATGACCATATACTAGGTATGGGCAAAAATGGGCAGACAAAGATAGGAGGACCTAGTGTGAAAAGATGATTTATCATAATTTTTTTGTAGATTTCCGACTACTTTTTAAATGTTTTTAATTTCCAAAACGAAAAAAATATTTGTACACACGAAAAATAAAAAGTTATGCAAAATTTTTTCACGGCGAGCTACCCAATTCAGCTAAATTTTGAAGTTAAATAAATTCATTGTAAAAATCCTTTAAAAGATAAATATTAGTTTTCTGGGTGTATTTTAAAGATAATTAGTAAAGTAAAGTCCTACGATATTAAATAAAATACACATCCTGTTTGTATAAAACAAATTAATTAGTCGAAAAATCGAGTGATTCTGCCGTTCGTAAAATGCAACAAACTAAAATTTTGTAAACATTTTAGAAGGCCCAGAATTTCAGGCAGTCGAAAGACTATGAAAATGATGCCATGTAATTAAAAGGGAGGAAGGGGTGTGATGGTTTTCTTCTTTTCCTTATATATATATATACCTATATATATATATATATATATACCTATATATATATATATATACCTATATATATATATATACCTATATATATATATATATATACCTATATATATATATACCTATATACATATATATATATACCTATATATATATATATATATATATACCTATATATTATATATATATATATATACCTATATATATATATATATATATACCTATATATATATATATATATATACCTATATATATATATATATATATACCTATATATATATATATATATATATACCTATATATATATATATATATATACCTATATATATATATATATATATATACCTATATATATATATATATATATACCTATATATATATATATATATATATATATATATATATATATACCTATATATATATATATATATATACCTATATATATATATATATACCTATATATATATATATATATACCTATATATATATATATATATATACCTATATATATATATATATATATATATATACCTATATACATATATATATACCTATATATATATATATATATATATATACCTATATATATATATATATACCTATATACATATATATATATATATACCTATATACATATATATATATACCTATATATATACCTATATATATATATATATATACCTATATATATATATATATATACCTATATATATATATATATATATATATATACCTATATATATATATATATATACCTATATATATATATATATATATATACCTATATATATATATATATACCTATATATATATATATATATATATACCTATATATATATATATATACCTATATATATATATATATATATATACCTATATATATATATATATATATATACCTATATATATATATATATATATATACCTATATATATATATATATATATACCTATATATATATATACCTATATATATATATATATATATACCTATATATATATATATATATATATATATACCTATATATATATATATATATATATATATATATATATATATATACCTATATATATATATATACCTATATATATATACCTATATATATATATATATATATATATAATATATATATATACCTATATATATATATACCTATATATATATATATATACCTATATATCTATATATATATAACTATACCTATATATATATATACCTATATATATATATATATATATATATATATAACTATACCTATATATATATATACCTATATATATATATATATATAACTATACCTATATATATATATACCTATATATATATATATATATATAACTATACCTATATATATATATACCTATATATATATATATATATATATATATATAACTATACCTATATATATATATACCTATATATATATATATATATATAACTATACCTATATATATATATACCTATATATA